>NC_133506.1:124811111-125129166 GCF_049354715.1 Callithrix jacchus
TAGTATTCCATGGTGTATATGTACCACATTTTCTTTATTCAGTCTATCATTGACGGGCATTTGGGTTGATTCCATGTCTTTGCTATTGTGACTAGTGCTGCAGTGAACATACACATGCATGTGTCTTTGTAATAGAATGATTTATATTCCTTTGGGTATATACCCAGTAATGGGATTGCTGGGTCAAAGGGTATTTCTGGTTCTAGGTTCTAGGAATTGCTACACTGTCTTCCACATGGTTGAACTAATTTGCATTCCCACCAATAATGTAGAAGTGCTCCTATTTCTCTGCCTCCTCGACAGCATCTCTTGTTTCTTGAGTGGATTAGCATTTCTAAAGCTACCCTCCTAGTTGGTGGCACAGCTAGGACCAGAATGCTGGCCTCCTTGCTGTCAAAGCTGAGCCTCTACAAGCTGCTTCTCATCAGTCAGTGAGTTCATATGCTGCGTTTCCAAGTGACGTTTAGGACATTTTTTTTTTAATTGTAAAGTTTGTTAACTGTGGAATCTCTTTCAATGGTGTATTTCTACTTTCTGAGATTAAAGAAGGCAGATTCTTTCCTGTGACGCTTGCTCTTCATCACCATTTTAA
Source organism: Callithrix jacchus (assembly GCF_049354715.1). Lineage (NCBI taxonomy): Eukaryota > Metazoa > Chordata > Mammalia > Primates > Cebidae > Callithrix > Callithrix jacchus. The sequence goes on from NC_133506.1 coordinate 124,811,704, forward strand.
TTTGCATTAGAATGTATATAAACTGGCCGGGTGCCGTGGCTCAAACCTGTAATCCCAGCGCTTTGGGAGGCCAAGGCGGGTGGATCACAAAGTCAAGAGATCAGAACCATCCTGGTCAACATGGTGAAACCTCGTCTCTACTAAAAATACAAAAAATTAGCTGGGCATGGTGGCACGTGCCTGTATTCCCAGCTACTCAGGAGGCTGAGGCAGGAGAATTGCCTAAACCCAGGAGGCGGAGGCTGCGGTGAGCCGAGATTGCGCCGTTGCACTCCACCCTGGGTAATAAGAGCGAAACTTCGTCTCAAAAAAAAAGAATGTATATAAACTAAAGGATAATCTTAAACCCAGTAAGTAATCTTCGGCAGATGAACAGAAATGTAGAGCTTGAGGGGCATCTGTGAATATAACATAATAAAAATATGACTCTCTCATTTGGAAGCAGGACTCAGGGCTCTGACTGCTAGGAATTAACTGTGTCTATGCCTCAAATAGGAAAACAAGCCCATGCAGGCTTAAGGGAAGGTTACTGAGTTTTTCTGTTCTGTTTAGAACTCCTAGCCCTCCTCTGTTCTAGCAGAAGATTGTACCAGCCTGAAGTGAGTCTAGGAACCACTGTTAAACCACTCAGACCATATATTTACTTTTAGAATTTGGTGATGACGTCAGTCCATGCTTTGGGAATAGTTGTTTGCCAGGGAACATGGCTCAACCAGCAAACACCTAGAGGCATTGACGATCTTACTCATTCAACCAGTCCCTGTCCCGATCCATTACAAATGCAACCCAAGAAATGTTGAAATTATGTTCTCTCTCTTCCTCTCCAGGGCCTTTAAAACTCTCTAAGTTTTCAGAAATGAGGAGGCACTGAAAACTTATCACATGACCTTGTACAACTTGCTTAATGTCACTAAGCCCCTGTGTCTTCTCAGTCTTAATTGGGGAAAATATTGCCTTCTCTTAAAGAGTTGTTTTTGAGAGGATTTGATAAAGAAGTCTATGTAAGTCACTTAGTATGCTGCCTGGCATGTAGCAAGAACTTTATCAATGATGGACTGTTATGGAGTTTTTTTTTTTTTTAAATCTTTATCAATTAGTTGTGATTCTTTGATCTTATACCCTTTACCTTCTTTTTGAAAGTCTTATTGGTTGGTTTCATTTCAAACTATTCTATCCCTCTTTAAAGGTATTTGAACGTAGAACATGGTTAAGAAGATGAACCAGGATCTTTTCTACACCAGCACCATATTCTAACAAACTTATCAAGCTGCACTGGTGTTATGAGGGTGAAGCAGTGTGATGAGCCACAAGTCTGGGAATCCTGGCACTAGAGCTGTCTGAGGGCTGCTGCTGCTGGTATAAGCAGCTGTGAATCTCCAGGTGATCTACTAGTGCCCCATCCCCTAAAGGAGGGAGGTGCAGGATTTTCTCTACTAAGGGAAAACAGCCAGGAGGAAACATCTTACTCTCCCTGGAGCATTGAGAGAGCACCAGGCGTGTTCCATGGACAGTGAGAGGCAATGAAAGCAAAGGCTACTCACTGTATCCTGGGGTTCACTGAGCTTAGGCCCTTAACCTTCATAGATGGTGACTCCCAGAATGTCTCTGCAATGTCCGTGGAGAATGGCTGCTGGGTGATCGACGAGGCAGGAACTTCACACGTGTACAGAGCTGTGTGCTCCTCCCAGGGAGGCTCAGAGACTTGCCACAGTTAAAGTACATGAATTCTTGGAGAGTAAACAACAGTAACATAAGGACGTGTGTAAGGGGACGTACCTTGAAAGTGTGGCACTCCTCTCAGCCCCTTTCACAGTATCTGGGATCGAGCTTGATTTCACCCTTTTAACACTTCATTTGTAGGTTTTTCTCTTTTGGCTGATGTCTATGATTACAATGGATATTTGGGGGCTGGTGGAGAATGAAATGACCTGTTTTTCTGGAATGTACGGGTTGGGAAATAGCTTTACAGTAGAGACTAGAGATATAGTTAAAGTTGAGAAACTGGCTGTGCTTTTTATAATCCTGAGCCGGGGTTGGCAGGGAGATGAATAGTAAATGCTCTTTTTAATTGAGAGTTTACTATCTGTTAGATATAGCACAAAGTATTTTGGATGCATTATCTCATTTAATCCTCACGATAAGCTTAGAGACAGGGACTATGATTACCCCATTTTGTGGATGAGGAAACTAAACCTTAAAGAGGTTAAATAATCTGACACTGGTAATGCAGTCATTATATGGTGGAACTGGGTCTTGAACTGGGATTCTGATATAGAAGCTGTACTCTTCTTAATGACTGGGTTAAAAAACTTGTGGCTGTTTACTTAGGGAACAGTATGGCCCAAGTATGTGTTAAAAGAACAAAATTTAGACAAATTAAATTTAACAGAGTTTAATTGAGCAAATAACAATTTATGACTCACACAGCTGCCCAAACTAGAACAGGTTCAGAGACACTCCAGCACTGGTGTGTGGTTGGAGAGGCTTTGTGGACAGAGAAAGGAAAATGACATTCAGAAAATGAAAGGGAGGCACAGAATAGCTGGATTGGCAACAGCTCAGCGTTTGCTCTATTTGAACATGGTTAGGATAGTTGGCTGGCTGTGATTGGCTGAAACTTGGTGATTGGTACAAGAGTAGGTTACAGTGTATTTATACATCCAGCGAGGTTACAGTTCACTATATAAGAAGAAACCTTTAGGCTGAGCTTAAAATACACAGGGAGGCACCTTTAGCCTAAACTTAATTTAACACATTTTTTTTTTTTTTTTAAGAGCAGCACCTACATCTTTGAATGCTCTTGACTCTGACTAAGCTACCAAAGGACAGGGACTATGTCTCGTTAGAATGTACCTGCCCCAAGGGGTTGGCCAACAGTTGGTAACAATCAGTGTCTGTCGGTTGAATTGAATTGACAGGTTCTTTGTGACAGTTTTTTCTTTTGTTTTGTTTTGGTAATTCCATTTTTATTATAGGTTCAGGGAGTACATGTGCAGATTTGTTACAAAGATATATTGCATGGTGCTGAGGTTTAGAATATTAATGAGTCCATCTCCCAGGTGTTGAGCATAGTACTCAATAGGTAGCTTTTCAGCCACTGTCCGTCTCCCTCCCTCCCCCTCTTTTATTCTCCAGTGGCTATGGTTCCTACCTTTATGTCCATGTGTACTTGATGTTTAGCTCCCACGGGTAAGTGAGAGCATGTTACCTCATTTAGGAGAATGGCTTCTAGCTGATCCACACTGTTGCAAAGGGCATGACCTCATTCTTTTTAATGACTGCATAGTATTCCATGGTGCATATGTACCATATTTTCTTTAGCTGATCCAGTGTGGATGGGCACCTGGATTTATTCCATGTTATGACTGTTTTTATTCCATGTTATGACTGTTTTTGAAAGTGAGACTTAATAAAGAGATGTTGCTATCTTACATTTTCGCAAACAAACGGAAAACCCTAACTTCCCTCAAGATTGGAATCCAATGCAATTTGAAATATTTATTTATTCAGTAACTATGCAGTGCTGGCGAGGGATCAAAGTAGGAAACATTGCCATTCTTTCCATGTATTTGCCATAAACTGTAAAATTTCCTTGGTCAAGAGCACCTAACATGGTGCCTGGTGTGAGTTTCAATGATTCAATAAGATAAAACTACAACTTAAAAAATTGTTGTTGAAAACTGAGGCCGGGCGCGGGGGCTCAAGCCTGTAATCCCAGCACTTTGGGAGGCCGAGACAGGTGGATCATGACGTCGAGAGATCGAGACCATCCTGGTCAACATGGTGAAACCCTTTCTCTACTAAAAATACAAAAAAATTTAGCTGGGCATGGTGGTGCGTGCCTGTAATCCCAGCTACTCGGGAGGCTGAGGCAGGAGAATTGCCTGAACCCAGGAGGCGGAGGTTGCGGTGAGCCAAGATTGCGCCATTGCACTCCAGCCTGGGTAACAAGAGCGAAACTCTGTCTCAAAAAAAAAAAAAAAAAAAATGAATGTGCTCCTTGCAAAGCTTGACTTATGTATCTAAGAAGACAGCATTGGTGGCCACCAATGTAATATGAGGGAACTAATCTGTTTAATGTGGGCTGTTATAGTCAGGCAATTATCCCATTGTTACCAAGACCTACAGTTGATTGGGATGAAACTCAGACCTTAGTCTATGACTGTGTGAGCTTTGGTGGGTCCTGATCAAGATGAAAATGGGGGAGGGAGGTGCGGTGGCTCACACCTGTATTGTCAGCACTTTGGGAGGCTGAGGCAGGTGGATCACCTGAGCTCAGGAGTTCAAGACCAGCCTGTTCAACATGGTGAACCCCATCTCTACTAAAAATACAAAATCTAGTAGGCCATGATGCTGGGCACCTGTAACCTCAGCTACTCAGGAGGCTGAGGCAGGAGAACTGCTTGAACCTGGGAGGTGGAGGTTGCAGTGAGCCAAAATCATGCCACTGCACTCTAGTCTGGGTGACAGAGCAAGACTCCATCAAAAGGAAAAAAAAAAAAAAAAGAAAAACGAAAAAGAAAGAAAGAAAAAAAGATGAAAGTGGGTTTCTCTCACTGGTGACCTGGCAAGTGTTTAACAAACTACTTGGCTGGTTTGCATGATGAAATACTCCTCCATGGTTGATTTTAACTCTACTGAAGATGGAATGGAAAAGAGATGCATACAATTATCTCTCTTGAAGTGGTCTGAGTGGTCTCCGATAAAGTGGTCTTCACTCATTCCTCTACACCCTGTACTGACATCTGTTGGAGATTCTCTTGCCTCCATCTATGTATACAAATGAACTGTTCGATTCTCTCCTCTTTCATGGAGGATGCTAAACATCTGCCTTTTGTCTGAAAGTAGCACCGACGGGACCACATTTGTGGCTTTTGCCTACTGAACATTTGATGCTCAGCTGTAGGCCCCAGATTCAGAAGTGATGCAATTTTCTGGGAAGTTGTACCTTGGAGAGGATAGAAGCTAACCTGCAAGATGGTCTGCAGTGGACTCTGCCTCATATTTACAGCCTGTGCTGTCTTCTCTGCACCATCCAGAACATTGCACAAGTGATGGCATATCACTCCCAACATGAAGTTATAGAAGTCGTTGTGACTTCTGTCATGGTCATACTCTCTTGAATTATTCACTCTGGGAAGCCATCTGCTAAGTCACAAGCCAACCTATAGACAGTCCCATGTAGCAAGGATGAAAGCCTCCTGAAAACAGCCATGGGAGTGAATTTGGAAGCAGATCGTTCAGCTCCCCAATGAAGCCTCCAGATGACTGTAGCCCTGGTTGACAGCTTGACGTAGCCTCATGCGAAACCCTGGGCCAAAACCATCCAACTAAGTGGTTCCTGAATTATTGACACCCAGAAACTGCGAGAAACTATATATTGGTTGTTTTAAATGTCTATGTGTTGGGATCATTTGCTACACAGAAACAGATAATTAATGCAGGAAGTTACTTATTTTTAAGATAAATATTTTGTCTTTTATAGTAAGATGTAACCTTGTTTCTGGGATTTCTCATCAAGGATAGACTGGATAAAGAAAATGTGGTACATATACACCATGGAATACTATGCAGTCATGAAAAGAAGCAAGATCACATCCTTTGCAGGGACATGATTGGAGCTGGAAGCCATTATCCTCAGCAAACTAAAGCAGGAACAGAAAACCAAACACTGCATGTTCTCATCCATAAGCGGGAGCCAAACAATGAGAACACATGGACACAGGGAGTGGAACAACACACACTGGGGCCTGTCAGGGGGTGGGATGCGGGGAGGGAGAGCTATTAGGAAATATAGTGAATGTATGCTGGGCTTAATATCCAGGTGATGGGTTGACAGGTGCAACAAACCACCATGGCACCTTTTTACCTATGTAACAAACCTGCACATCTGCACATGTACCCTAGAATTTAAAATAAAAAAAAAAATTAAAAAAAAAACTGGAGTGGATTTTTAGGAATATCCCAGTATTCAAGTCACCTGTCAAGAATTAAGGGACTGAAAATGGCTGAAGGACATTTCCAAAGGACTAGGAGTGGGAGGCACCTGTTGACGCCAAGGCTGGAACAGCTGGAGGGGGCTTCAAAGTGACCTTGGAAGATGCCTGTGTGCTTAGGAAGGGAAGGAAAGGGCCCATCCAAAGTAGAAGAGAGAACTATGTAATCTATTTAATCTGATCCCTGCTCCTTAATTTCAGAATTAGAAAACTGCTTTGGGATTTGGCTTTTATCAAGCATTAGGAAACTTTGGGAAGCCACAAAAATCCAACTAAGACTAATTTTGTGAATTCTGAAATTCCTCTGCACAGGAGGACTGACAATTGGAGGGGAGGGTGATCACAGTCTACACACCCAAACTTGTGCTATAAAGAAATTCTAATTTTACTCAACTTTTCCAAAAGGGTGCTACAAGGAATGTTACTGATGGTAAAGAGTGCTGTGCAAAAAGGTGATCTCTGTTCAAGTAAATTAGGAAATTATGTGATTAAATAGAATTACTTTTTAAAAATTATTTTGGATAGGATTTCTCAGGGCTTTTCACCTGCTATTCTGTATTGTGTATGTTTAAGAGGGAGGCAGACTGTGTGTATATTCTAAAAGTCAGATTCTAATGTAAAAGATAGGTGATGCTTTTAATTTTGGGTCATGGCAGTAACACTACACCATTGGCACATAGTTTACAACTGTAGGAACACAGACATTGATCTGTGTACTTATGTAAATGTGTACACTCTAAAAAAGAAACCAACAAATACCATGTGTATAAGGAAAAGGTCAGTGGTGGCAGGGAGGAGGGAAGACTTTTGTGGGAGAGATTTAGGGAGGTTAGCACCTTTAACTGAAGGTAAGAGTCCTTGGTTCTAATTCTGTATCACTGCCTTACCTTCAGCGTACCTGGTCCTGTTTCCTCATATGCAAAGCAGAAATTAAAAGAGTAAAAACATCTCAAACTCATCTTGCAAAATATTACAGGGATTAAACAAGCATGCACCATTAAAATGTTTTGCACTCTGTGGTCAAGGACCCAGCCTAATGGCGGGGTATGGTCCGGACCACCAGCAGGATTAACCGAGGGGTTTGCAGAGCAGGCCCAGGCAGAGTCTGTCTCCCCAGGACGGCGGGCAGTTGACATCCTGGGGTCAGGGTGAGTCATGCCCCTGTGTGCACAAACATGCCGGTATGCATGCTGCACCCTCGGGCTCCAGGGGCTTACATTTCCAAGGCAACCCTGAAAACTTGAAAAGTAAGAAAATCTCGAACAATGAGTAGATTGCCTAGCTTTTGTGGCAGGCAGCATGGCGAGTCAACATGTTGCTATTCGGTGGGGGATTTCCTAGGATTGTCCAAGTGATTATTTGCTTAGAATAAGTTAAATCCTACCAAAGAAATAGGGCTCCCAAGAAAGCATTCATCCCCAAAGTGCATTTGCCTGTTGATGGTGATGGCAAACTTGTGTACACTGGGCATGTTTGCAGTATATACACGGTCCAAATTTTACGCTTTCTCTTTCCCATTGCTGAGTCATTATTGGGCTGTTTTGAAATCTGAGGGGAAAAGTCTGCAGGCATGGCCATCACCTACGAAGCCTGGATCTTTCCACTAGAGCATGAACGCCACCTTGAGTTATGTGTGAGCACTGCAGAGCCCTACTTGGCTGATCAGCAGTTCTGAGGGATGGAGCAAACGGAACTGTTTCCTTTTTGCAACGAAAAGCAGCATGAGGGCTGGGCGCGGTGTCTCGTGTCTGTAATCCCAGCACTTTGGGAGGGTGAGGCGGGCGGATCACGAGATCAAGAGATCGAGACCATCCTGGCCAACATGGTGAAACCCCATCTCTACTGAAAAATACAAAAATTAGCTGGCCGTGGTGGCATGCGGCTGTAGTCCCAGCTACTTGGGAGGCTGAGGTAGGAGAATCGCTTGAACCTGGGAGGCAGAGGTTGCAGTGAGCAGAGATTTGTGCCACTCTACTCCAGCCTGGGCATTGAGCAAGACTCTGTCTCAAAAAAAGAAGGCAGCATGGTCAGGCCTGGGTTGTGTCTTGATACCCTCAATTATTATTATTATTATTTTAGCAAAAGGTAATGAATCAGTCAGAGTTACCAAAAAAACAGAATCAATAGTATATGCCTGCATAAGATAGATTTATTTTAAGTAATTGGCTAGTACAAATGTGGGGGCTGGAAAGTTGGAAATGTGTAGGACAAGCTGCAGGCTGCAAACTCAAGCAGGAGTTGATGTTGCCATCTTGAGGCAAAATTTCTTCCCTGGGAAGCCTTAGTTTTTTCTCTTTACACTTTCAATTGATTGAATGAGGCCAACAAACTTTATCTAGCATAGTCTCCTTTTCTTTAAGTCAACTGATTTTAGATGTTAATTGTAACTGTGAAATACCTTCACAGCAACATCTAGACCAGTGTTTGGTTAAAGAACTGGTATTAGCCCAAGTTGACTTAAACTAACCATCACTGATAGCAACATTAGCATAGGCAAAAAATATATTTTTGAACACTAATAGATACATTATTTTTCATTTGATTCTTTAATATGGATTCAACCATACTTCAGGTTGCCTCAGGCACATTGCCATTTCTAGTTATATTCCCTGTAACGTTGTGTTAGATTCTGATATGTTGCTACCAGCCGACCATATGCATTGTATGACTTCCCCCAGTACCATCATTACAAAGATATGTAGAACACCTTTCACTGTAGATAGGGTGTTTTCCCAGGGTTGCTATTGTTGATATTTGCCTGCAAGTGTTTGCAGTTCTCTAATCAGAATTCTTTGCCATGCAGGGTAAGGCAAAGTTTGAAAGGCTGGTCAGAGTTTCTCCCCAGGAGTGACGCCCTTTGCCCTTTGACAATTGATATTTTTCTGTCCAGTACTTCTGTTCCAGTAGTTCAGAAGTTAAAAGCAGGAATGGTTACTCTGGATAACTCTCTCATTTGAATCGGTTTCTTTTTCTAAAAAAAAAAAGACTCCACAAGATTCTGTACTATTTTGATATTTTGATGAATTTTCTGGGTTTTCAACTAATGTAACTTTTTTTTGAGACATGATCTTGCTCTGTTGTTCCCCAGGCTGGAGTGCAATGGCATGATTAGAGTTCATTACCTCAAACTCCTGGGTAACTCCTGGTTCAAGGGATCCTCCCATCATGGTCTCCTAAAGAACTGGGATTACAGGCATGAGCCACCAGGCCCACAGGCCCAGTCCTTCATGTGACTTTTGAAGGAGGCATTTGTGATCATCAAACACTGAGAATTTCTTCTTTACAGACACACAGAAAGCACAGAAGAGGAGGATTAGAAATGGCCATATTTCTTGGGGTTTGCTCTTGTTGGAAACGAAAAAGGAGAAATTGGATTTCTCTGGGATTCTTTGCCAGAAGGCAAAGGAGGGAAAATCCCAGACAGTCTGCTGAGGAAAGAGGTAAAAGCTACATCATCTCTTTAGTCAGCAGAGGGGACATACTAATTGGTGTGTAAATCTAGTTTCTATAACTCATCCAACCAGATATTTCAATATTTCCCAGACTCCAACTGTTCACTGTCCACTTCCATCACTATTGAATGTGTTAGGTATATTTTTCTAATATAAACACAAAATTTTAAGAATTATTCTATGTACCATATCTCTTCTGTTTAAAAAACTCTAATCAGATGCATATAGTTAATTCAAAAAGTTATGCTTGTAGAGCTGATATATAATTGATAAGAATTAGAATGTTTTTACCTCTAAAATTCTCTTTTCTCTTAGGTTTTTAAAATTATTAAGATTAATGTCATTTGATAGGTCTGTGTTTGCATGTGTAACAAACTAAAATTCTCTTTTCTTTTAGGTTTTTAAGATTATTAAGATTAATTTAAACTTGTTCTCCTTAAGGCAGGAGTGGCTTGCAAACTTTTTGAAATGCCCATGGTAACAAATTTATTTTATTTATTCATGAATGCATACATACGCACAGATGTAATAGAAACGAAAGTCTGGTGAAAACTAGAATGTAAATTTTTTTTGAAACAAGGTCTCACTGTTGCCCCAGGCTGGAGTACAGTGGTATGGTCACAGCCCACTGCAGCCTCAACCTCCCAAGCTCAAGCAATCCTCCTGCCTCAGTCTCCTGAGTAGCTGGGAATACAGGTTTGCACCACCATGCCTGGCTAAGCTTTTAATTTTTAATTTTTTGTAGAGACAGAGTCTTGCTATGTTGCCCAGGCTGGTCTCGAATTCCTGGACGCAAGCGATCCTCCTGTCTCAACTCAAGTGATCTCCCGCCTCAGCCTCCCAAAATGCTGAGACTACAGGCATGAACTACTCCACCCAGCCGATAATTACATTTTTTCATGGCAAGTCAATATGTCGGTATTGGATTATGCTTTGGCCCCTTGAGTAGCTCACTTACAGGAGAAAATACTTTGGCCAGTGAAATGAGTAGCTAGTGTCCTTGGAAGTTGCTGTACTCACTGGAAAGTTTAAGTTCTAAATTACCATTCAGATTCTCAACTTTGGAGTGCCCAGTTAATGTCCACTCATAAGGCTCAAATTTTCTCCAGATACATAAACAGACGGGGTTCCTGATCTTGTATTCCGCAGCTGAGAGCCAGTCTCCAGGTCCACCCGGATTCACATGTGAGGTGTTCTCTCTTGGGGCTTCTTGCCAGGTGGTGGCTTCTGTTCCTGGCGACTTGTCCCTGTCTTGCCTTGTGCCTTTTCTCCACATTACCCCCCAAACTCATCCTCTAGCTCTGCTCACACTACCGTGAAGCCACACAAATGTTTGCTTGTGCACATTCTATACCAGACTGTCCTAATATAGACTAGATAACACTGGGCAATAAATTATTAATTTGTGATGTGTCCAAGCAGTGGCAGCCAGTGGATATGCAATGGTATTACCCAGGAATGTCAGCTACAGGATATTTGTTTCTAATCTAGACTTGCATCAGAGGGCCTCTGATCTAGTTAAAAAGACCCCTCTCTCTTCCTAGAGGGCACCACAGTAATCAAGTTTTCAAGAGCTGAGACAGCCAGGGATTGAGTCTCAGCCTTACTAATAGATTCATTCAGTAAGTGTTTATTGAGTGCCTGCTACATTGTAGATATTGTTCTTTGTGCTGGGGATTTATCAGTGTATGAAAAAGACAAAAGTCTAAATCCTCATGGAACTTACTTTCTAGCAGAAGTCTAACCCCAGGTATTAGAAATGAAGAAATTATTATATTTGGAAGTGATGGATCTATGGGAAAAAATTCCTGGGTAAGGGGGAGAAAATGAGGTTACAGTTTTTAGTAGGGTGGACAGGGTAGGCCCCTAAGAAGAAAACATTTAGACAAAGACCTGAGGAGGTCTTTGCAATGCAAAGACCATGAGACATGTAGTGGAAAAGCTTTCCAGATGCAGAGTATAACATGTGCAAAGGCCCTGAGGCAGGGATTGTGACTGAGGAATTCAAGCAACAGCAAGAAGGACGTAATGTTTGAGCTGAGTGAGGAGGGGTGGGAGAAATTTTCTAGGACTTAAGGTCAGGGAGATAATAGGGTCCGATTGTATAGGGCTTATAAACTGTTATAATAGAACTTTAGTGAGATGGGAAGCCATTGATTGCTGTTGAGCAGAGGAGTGGCATGGTCTGCCTTTTGATTTAACAGAATTGCTCTGACACCTGTAATGAGACTACAGCTGGGTGTGTGGGGTGTGTGTGTGGTCAGGATGGAGTCAGAGAGACAGGAATTACAACCAGGTAAGAGGTGATGGTGTTTCAGACAATGGTGATGACTGCAAAAATGGTGGGAAGTGCTCATATTCTAGAAAAATCTTGGCAGTGGAGATACCCATATCTCTGAAACACTTACTATGGCAGATGAGAGAAAAAGCAGAGTTGAGGCCGGGCATGGTGGCTCACATCTATAATCCAAGATTCATCCTTGCTCTTCCCAGGACACTGGAGTCGCATTGCTTTCCTTCAACCCCACCTCTGCCACTTACTAGCTAGGGAACCTTGGACAAGTCACATAACCACTCTGTGTCTCCTTGTCTTCTACTGTAACATGAGGGTACCTACCTCACAGAATTGTGTGAGGCTTAAATTAGTGAATATATAATACTTCAAATAGTGTCTGACACGTTGTAAATGCTCTGTAAATTTAATTGTTATCAAAATCTTCATGATTTCCCTCCTCATGATCATCCTCATTATTTCTTGTTTAAAATTTCCATAGATCTTTTAGTACCTGAATGTATTTAGCATGAATACATGCATTACTTTGGGCAGGGTTTTGTTTAGTTTGTGAGTTTGTCCTCTATCTGTTCCACCTATTTTTGTTATGGCTTCTAGAAATTTCCAACAGAATAAACCTCGCTAAGACAGAAGCTTCAAAGCGAACTACATTCTTGGTGTCCCCATTTGAAATAGCAGAATCTTGACTCAAATAATACTAAAATCTATTCTATTGAGCTAACATTTTTTGAGCCTGTATTTTTTTTCCAGGAACTGTGCTAAACACTCTTTTTACACCTTTGCATTTAATCCTTGCAACAACTTTATGAGTTACAATTAACCCCGTTGTATAGATAGGAAAACTGAGACTTAAGGAAGTAAACTACACATGGCCAAGGAAACATCCCAAACTCAGATGATTAAGCCATCTTTATACATTCCACTTACAGTTTCAAGCGCAAATAGTACAATTGACTCTGACAGGTTGCCATACCTTGGATGGTTACCCTTCTTCTCTGAGTTTAATGTTGAAAGGTAATCCCCAATGTGGCTGTGAGGGGAGGTGGGGCCTAGCGAAAGGTGCTTGAGTCATAAGGGTGGATCCTTCATGATGACAATAATTCCCTACCTTGGGGGTAAGTGAGTTCACACTCTTATTAGCTTGGCACAAAAGTAATTGTGGTTTATGCCGTTACTTTTAATAGCAAAAATCGCAACCACTTTTGCACCAGCCTAATAGTTCCCATGACACCGGTTGTGAAAATATGTGGACCTCCCATTTTCTCTGTCGCTTCCTCTCTCACCATGGGACCTCTGCACATACCAGCTCCCCTTCACTTTCTGCCATGAGTGGAAGAAGCCTGTGGCTCTCACCAAATGCAGATGCCCAATCTTGAACTTTTCCAGACATCAGAATTTGTAAGCCAAATAAGTCTTTTTTCTTTCTAAGTTATCCAGTCTCTGGTATGTCTTTATAGTAACACTAAATGGACTACATAAGACACATGCCATACTTAAGTTCTCCTGTGAAAATTCAGATCCTCTTCATTAACGGACTAGTGAGAACCCTTGGCCAGTGTGGCCAAGACCTCTGTTCTAGAATCTTCCTTTCTGTATGTGGCCTCTCCTCATGGTTTTAAATACCATCTATATGCTGAAATATGCCCCAATTTTTATTTCTAAGTCAGACTTCCCCTAAGCACCAGAATAATATGAAAAACACCTTATCAATATATCAACTTATGTTGGATCTCAAACATAATGTGTAAAAACCTAAACTTCTGATTTGGCTCCCTCAAATTGCTCTGACCATAGTCATCTCCATTCAGTTAAAGGAAGTGTCATTCTTTATGATTTTTGGTCCCAAATCCTTGAAGTCATACTCAACTCTGTTTTTTTTAAAAATTTATCTTATTGTTTATTTTATTTATTAATTTTTTTTTTGAAAGGGAGTCCCGCTCTGTCACCAGGGCTGGATTGCAGTGGAGAGATCCTGGCTCACTGGAACCTCTGCCTCCTGGATTCAAGTGATTCTCCCGACTCAGCCTCCCGAGTAGCTGGGATTACAGGAACCCTCTACCATGCCCAGCTAAGTTTTGTATTTTAGTAGAGATGGGGTTTCACCATGTTGGCCAGGCTGGTCTTGAACTCCTGACCTCAAATGATCCACCCACCTGGCCTCCCAAAGTGCTGGAATTACAGGTGTGATCCACTGGTCCAGACCTAACCTTGCATTTTTTTAAAGTTATATTGTAACTGATGTGCAGGGCTACACATCATGGGAGATGTAGCTTCTTATTTTCTATACAGGACTTGGAAGGAAAACCCAGAGAACCCATGACACTCCCTTTCCTGTTAACTGTGTGGTGTTATGGTACGGCCTGACAGAACTTAGCTTTCCCAGCAACACTGAAGGACCCTCAGCAACTTCAATTTCAAAATGTCCTCACGTTCACTTGATTTGGGGAAGTATTGCATCAACACGTTTTTGCAAAAAGGAAGGAACTTTACATTTTTCTTGTCATTCTCTTTCTCTTTATACTTGAGGAATAAATGTCTGCAGATGTCATTCCAGTCAAAAAGATTGCCACCAGCTGTATTAGCCTTGAAGTAGAAGAAGAGTGAAGAATCCCTGAAAAATACCTGTGCTGTGTTTACGAGTGATCGAATTTAAAACGCTGAGATTCATATGCCCTGTAGAGGGCAATGTTTCCCCTTGCCTAAAATGTCTTCACTATTCTAAATGCATCAATAAGTCCAAGGAGCTACAATCCCAAAAGGGCAGAAATTAAGACAGGCTTCTGAGTTCAGTATTGACTGTAAATGCCTATTGGAAAGCAGAAATCATTGATGATACCTCCGATTATTGCTGGAATCTGTTCCTTTAGATTCCTGGGGCTAGATGAGGATTTCACTTTAAGAACGATTGAGACAGGGTGAAAGTAAGACAGAAACTTGTAAGAGGAAGTGGGGGGATGTTAACAGTGAGAGTTGAGAATTTGTTCATGGGGCTGAGTGACTATCATGGTCTCCAGTACAGTCTGAATATGTGTCGTTCCTTTCCTTTCCTACCCTCTGTAAGAGGCCTGCCCTGTTCACAATGCCAAAAAGAGATTAGATTTTAAGCCTTGTTGAAAATAAACTTTGGTAATCCCAGTGCTTAGAGTCCAACAACATAGATAGCAGAGCCTTCTTCAATTTCTGGAGGGTCAAACTTCTAGGGGATGAGGTGGGAAATTTACCTGGGGGAATCCTGCTCAGGGCATCACCTCAGCTTTCTGATCCTTCGGTGTTTTTTTTCTTCAGGATCCCAAAGAGAGGAGCAAATGGTGCTTCCAAGCTTCAGATTGAACTCCTCTGAGACTTTTCTCTTCTCCATAATCATGACTAGATGGAGAGAAGGATTTGGCCATCACAGATTGAATAAGTGTGTCTACCTTTAGAAAATTTGTGATTACACAAGTCCCTAGAGGCAGGTGGGAGCAAAAACTTCTTTGTAAAAGTCCAAAATTATCTTAGAAATGTCCAAAAGTATAAGACTTACTGAGGTACAGTAAACAATGACTCTTATTTTCAAGAGTCATTTGATAAGGCCCAAGATAAGGTCTTCGGATTTTTCATCTTGGCCCTTTTACTTTTCAAATTTCTTATTTGTCATGTTTTGTGGTTGTAGCAACTTGTGAGGAGAAAGCATCTGAGCCTGTGTTCAGCATGGGCAGAAGGGTCCATAAACAACCTCCTTGGTTACGTGTAGATTTATCCACGGCAGATTGAAAAAGGATTGGAAAAATTTGTTTCAGCATCCTTGCATGGAAGTAAAGATTGCCCATGAAGCCAAAAAGACAGCTTCTTTCTGACATCTCTTGAAATAAACACTTCCCAGTAAGAACTATCCACCATAGTTCTTCTTTATAAAAGTCCAAAATTGTCTTAGAAATGTGCACTTCAGTTGGGCCAAAAATGGTAGAAGGAGATGGGATATCAGCTTCCAACAGCATTTGGCAATCATTCTACTGTAAAGACACATACACACGTGTGTTCATTGCAGCACTGTTTACAATAGCAAAGACTTGGAACCAGCCCAAATGCCCATCAGACTAAATAAAGACAATGTGGCATGCATGCACCATGGAATACTATGCAGCCATAAAAAAGAATGAGTTTGGCTGGCGTCGTGGCTCACACCTGTCATCCCAGCACTTTGAGAGGCAGAGGTGGGCGGATCATGAGGTCAGGAGATTAAGACCAGCTTGGCCAATATAGTGAAACCCTGTCTCTACTAAAAATACAAAAATTATCTGGGTGTGGTGGTGTGCACTTGTAATCCCAGCTACTAAGGAGGCTGAGACAGGAGAATTGCTTGAACCCGGGAGGCAGAGGTTTCAGTGAGGCGAGATTGTGCCACGGCACTCTGGCCTGGGTGACAGAGTGAGACTTCACCTAAAATAAAAAAAATGAAAAAAATAATGAATTCATGTCCTCTTTGCAAGGACATGGATGAAGCTGGAAGCCATCATCCTCAGCAAACTAACACAGGAACAGAAAACCAAACACTGCATGTTCTCACTCATAAGTGGGAGTTGAACAGTGAGAACACATGGACCCAGGGAGGGGAATATCACATGCAGGGACCTGTCGGGGGGTGGGGGACAAGGGAAGGAAGAGCATTAGCACAAGTACCTAATGCATGTGGGGCTTAAAACCTAGACGATGGGTTGATAGGTGCAACAAACCACCATGGCACATGTATACCTGTGTAACAAACCTGTACATTTTGCACATGTATCCCAGAACTTAGAGTAAACAAACAAAACAAAACAAAAAAACTTCTCAGGGGTTAATGATGGCTCTTAGTGCATTTATAAGTATTTAAGAAAGAAGACCAGTTAGAGTAGGTTTTCAGGAAGTGGTGCTTAATCTTTTTTTGCTTGAAGTAGCAAAATAACAGAGAAGCCAATCCTTGCAGAGGAGTTCTCTGTGGGAGAAAAGGTCAAATAAAAGGGAAAATGTGGCCAGTTTATGATTAACTTTACTCCTGAGAGGCAAAATAAATTTGGTTTCTCCAAGGAGATTTGCCGAACCCTTAACAAGTTTCAGCCAGAGAAAACCATTTGTGAATTCCTAGAAGATTATTATGGTACTCAATTTTCCTCTTCCCCTAAAACCAGAACACAATGTCCTATGACAGTAACCCAGAAATAAAAGGTAGTTATGTCTAGCATAGAGAACATACAAAGAGCTTCCTTGCAAATTTAAAATTCTAGGAAAGGCAGCAAAAATGAAAACATGATTGATTTCCTTTTTATGATTCATGAGAATTACAAATTGTTAAGGTTGGAGGAGTTTTTCTAAGCCACTGCAATCCATGTTTTCTGATTTTTACAGAGAAGAAACAGAAATCCAACCCTTTCTGGAAGAATAATCCTGTGAGATTTAGTGAAGATAAGATGTGTGTTAGAATCCAGCTCTTCAGGTATGGCTTGGTTGATTCACTTCCTAATTGATTTATGAGGAAGACATTTTTTGTTGCTGTTGCCATAACTAGAAACTGTGCTGTTGTTTCCTGGAACTCAGTTTGTATGGGCAAAGGCTTAAGTGAATGGTCTATATAGGCCCTCGGCAGTCCAAGGACCTATTGGTTTAGTCTCCTCTTTGTTCTCCTATCATAGAGAGTTGTTTTTGGTATTAAAGAGCAACTGTGGCTTGGTCTCAGTGTGGAGGCCAGTTTCTCCTGGTTCTGGGAAATCATCATCAATAACAACGAAAACCTCATGCATCTGCTTGTTGTGTGAGCAGAATTTCCTGTGGTGTGTTCTGCTCCTTGGATCTCATTAGATGTTTCTCTACGTAAGTATTCCTTGGCCAATGAAGTTTGAATATTTTGAAGTTAAGAAAATTTAATCTATTATTCCTTTACTCCAATTTTCTCCGATTCTTTATAAGCTCATGTGTATTATGAATCTCCTAGAAGACATATATAACACAAAGCATTTCTCCAAAGTTTGATTACTGATGCCCTTTTTGCCAAACATTTTGAGAGACCAGTGTCCCAAAGACCATGACTTTGGGAAGTCCTCTGTTACTTCAACCTGAGTGCTAAAACCAACTTCTCCTGGCAGACGTCTAGTCCCCAGAAAACCTACAAATTAAGGTTTTAATAAAAAAATGTGTTAAGTAGTAGATACAGTCCAAGGATCCACCTCGTGACAAATTAGGTACATATTTAAGCCTATGTGTCTTTGGATCATGTTCCTTTATAAAGCATCTATATTGGCTGGGTACAGTGGCTCAGGCCTGTAAACCCAGCACTTTGGGAGGCAAAGGTTTTGCCTCCCATGGGCAGATCAGGAGGTCAGGAGATCAAGACCATCCTGGCCAACATGGTAAAACCCTGTAGGTTCTTTTGAAACTTTGTTAATTATGAGACTCTTTAACCTGGGTTAGTTTTTCCTTGCCTCTTCTTTCTCACAGATACTGGCTTAGGTTAGGATGTGGGTTCTAGGGAAACCACATCAAGGAGATCATTCCATCTTCTGTTTTTTGTGCCTAAAGCAGAGGCACAAGAAGCATCCTGGTGGCTCATTTGTAGAAAAAGTTCACATAGGGGTCTGGACTCAAAACTCAGAAGAGTTTTATAGATGAGGAGGTTTCTCTAGAGGGGCTCCTTTGCATGAATCCTGTATTCGTCTTCAGTCATAATAAGTAGACAGGGATCTTAGATCCCGGATCCTGGTTTTCTCTCTCTCTTTCTTAATATCTCTTTATTAGAGTTACAAAAGTAGTTGTGAGTGGTTCAGGCAACTGAAAAACAACTGATTTACACATCTGCTAAGGTTGGCAGCTGAGAGCATTTGAGAAAGGTCCCAATTTGATTTCCCGTTCCAGAGGTTGAACCTACATCAGAGCACCATGAGTAATTGCTCTTTAGTAGAAACATGTGCTTCTAAATACATAAGCAATGAGCTTTTGAAGTTTTCCGTGGTTTAATTTGAATGCAGTTCAAGATGATAGCTCCGGAGAGGCCCCGCACGCACACATTTCCTGCCCTACTTCCCTGGTGGGGCAGACTCAGTGCTGGGAAGTCATAAAGGAAATCTGTCACCTTGGCTTCCAAATTTGGCCAGAAGATGGCAGAATCTGAAAACCTTTTTCTGCATCTCAATGGAAACAAGGGCTTTCTGTTTTTCACATTCAGGTCAAAGATCCCAAGTACAACTGGAAGAAGACCAAATATTGTGAAAGACTATAATTCACATCCTGAAGATTCTTGCACTCCTTGCGGGCATTCCTTTGGGAGGGCTTGGGAAAAAAAATAAACAAGCAAAAGAAATCTCATGTGTACACTCTGAGAATTTTCAAGATAATTGGCCACGTTCTTCTAGAGAAAGGTACAAAAACAAAGCACTTTTATGTTGTTGTAAATAACAAGCTGGGAAAGGGATTGGGAGAAGTACTTTTCATTTCCTTTCTAGAAAGAAACAGCCTTATGATTGCAGTGCCATGGCCTTTCTTGCTGTCCCGAGGGAATAGAAACTTCCTGACTTCTACAATTGGACTATTAGACACTTGTGATACTCATGGAATTTAAGAATTGGAAATGATTTTAGGACATTTGGTCCAAATTTTACCCGGCGCAAGTTGATCTTGTTATCTCCCTGACCGAAAAGAGAAACACCATCTATTTGCAAACCTTGGTGGGGTCAATAGTTCATTCACGCATCTTTCATCTCATCCTCAGACCTGAAAAGTGAGGTTGTTGTTTTAGTTGTGCTACTGACATTGTTGCCAATAATGTGTATTGGGTAATTTCTTTATTAAATCCATTCATTAAAGGAATATTCATTTAATGATTATTTATCTCAGGCTTCATGTGTCAAACAATGAGTGAAAGAGATTACCTGCCTTACCTTATTGAATCCTACGACCAGTACCTGAGACACGTCCTGTCATTATCTCCCATTTGCAGATGAGGGAGGGTGGTGCTTAGAAAGATTACATCACAAAGGTTAAGATGATGATTTACTGTTCAAGGAAACAGCTCAAAAGCGGTGGTGTTGGTGGCAGGGGGCTTGCTCTGAACCATGTTTTTCTGACCCGGAGTTCATATGCTGAGCCACAGTGTTCTTGAATCTCCTGAAGTGTGTGTGGATGGCCTGGTAGGGATCCACCTCTCTCACCTGCCACCTGAGCATTTTTATTTAAATGTTGTTGGACGCATCTGTTTCCGAGGGCACCAGTTCTTCTGTCTAAGGTCTCCTTCCTCCACACGACAACCCTTCAAATGTTTGAATGCTATTATCATGACTTGATGTTAACTCCCCATTTTTTTAGGATAAACAGATTCAGCTTTCCAATTGCCCTCCTAAAAGACATGACTTTTTTTTTTTTTTTTTTTGGACAACAGGGTCTTGTTCTGTCACCCAGGCCCCAGGTTAGACTGCACTGGCACAAACATGGCTTTCTGCAGCCTTGACCTCCTGGGCTCAAGCAATCCTCCCACCTCAGCCTCCCAAGTAGCTGGAACTATACATGCACACCACTCTGCTCGGCTAATTTTTGTAATTAGGAAAGACTCCTGGACCCAACTGCCCATGTCTCTGCGTTTTACCCTATGGTACACATTTGTTATTTCTTTTTCACAATGAGGAAACTAATGTTTTGGGTAGCTCACCAGAGGTTACTAAGTATGGGGGTGCGCCATGTTGCCCAGGCTGGTCTTGATCTCCTGGGCTCAAGGGATCCTTCTGCTTTGGCCTCCCAAAGTGCTGGGATTATAAGCTTGAGCCATGATGCTTGAGCCAAGACATGACTTTTGACCAACATGTAAGCCCTTAACCCCTTTGGGATTCTGTTTTTTAATTTGTAGGCCTTGTTGTCCCAGTTGTGACTCTCTGAGACTTGCAATGACTCGCTGGAGATTTGCCTTCCCATTAGACTCCTGCTCTGTGAGGGCAGAGGCCAGACCTTTTCTGTTTGTCACAGACCCTCAGAGCCTTGCTCGGTTCCCAGCACAGTGCAGCTGTTTAATTGATGAAATTATGAATCTACAAAATGGGAATAGTTATACCTTCTCTTCCTCTTTCACAGGATTGTTGTATGAAACAAACAACACAATGCATGTAAAAGTACTCTGTCCTGCTAAAACATCATGCCGCTGTCATTACCAAGAGACTCATCACATATTAAAGTCATATTGTTGATTTGCATGGAATACAAAAGTCTCCTGCCATTCACTGATTCATTGGTTCATTATTTATTTAAAAGCTACTATGTGCTTGCATAATATATTTTAGTGTAAAGTACTTTTTTTTTTCTCTAAGTTTTCCTGGTTTTCATCCCTCCCGTTGTGTGGTAGATCCAAAGCCACAGACTCACTGCTTCATGCTTCTAGGTTCAGAGCCCAATTCTCCCCATCAGCTGACAGAAAAGGATATTTTCTTCTTCTTAAGCATTCACACATTTCCAGACCCTGAGTCTCCCTGCTCCTAAGCCGAGGTCAGGGGTGTTATGCCAGTACCCCTGATGGGCTGAATGTAAGCTTACAATAAATGCTGCTCTTCATAGAGAGATATCCACTGGTGCTCTTTAATGCTTAGTACTTCAACAGCGGGCAGTGTGGTCCAGGAATCTTTCCTAATCAATGATGATCAGTGATAATCACCATCAGTTATCTGATCATGTTCCTGCCTTAACTTTTACCCTGAAGGACGGAGACGTGTAACTGGACCCATTGAATAGGCTCAGTCTTATGAGATGGCGAAGCATGGAGGTTTTATACACGGACTCTGGGGTCAGATTGATCTTTGTTCCAGTCCCACCTTCACTGTTCAATGCTTAGGAATCTGGTAAGTTACCCAAAGCATTGGTTTCCTCATTGTGAATAAGAAATAGCAAATGTGTACAATGAGGTAGTATGTAGAATAGGGTAATTGTGAAGATTAAATTAAATACGGCACTGAAATACTTTAGCATAGTGCCTGGCACACAATAAGTTCTCAATTAGTAATAATAATAATAATAATAATAATGAAGCATCAAAGAAGGAGCTTCCGGCTTCTGGTGTCTCAATGCCTGGGAAGCTGTCATAGGTCCTAGGAAACAGGTTTACTGTGAAGAACAGCAAGTACCCCCCTACCACTAGAGCATGGCTTCTCAACAGAGGCATGCTCGTGTTGACATTTTGAGCTGAACAGTTCTTTGCTCTGGGTAGCTGTCCTGTTTAGAGTGTTGCTGGCCTTTCTACACCACATGCCAGTAGCACCACCTTCTGCACTGCCCAAGTTGTGACAATCAAAAATATTTCCAGACATCACCAAATGTTCCCTGGGAAGCAAAATCCCTCTTGGCTGGGAACCTCTCCATTAGACCAGAAACAGATTGCTGAAACACGGCTTGAACATTTGTAACATATCCAGCTGTTCATGTGCTTCTAGATCAATACTACAGTTTTTCATTTATTTTTTTGTTTGTCCTCTCTATTGCCACAATACTGAAAAACACTCCATTACAAAGCA
Source organism: Callithrix jacchus (assembly GCF_049354715.1). Lineage (NCBI taxonomy): Eukaryota > Metazoa > Chordata > Mammalia > Primates > Cebidae > Callithrix > Callithrix jacchus. The sequence continues at coordinate 124,833,938 of NC_133506.1, forward strand.
GCCTAACAATGAAATATATGCTTATAATAATAAAAGTAAATATTGAATATGAATTATTAAAATATTTTATATTGTAAATTAATCCTGGAACTATAAAATAGATGCAGTCCCTTACAGAATATTATCAATTTTTAAAAGCATTTTTATTATTTTGTTTTTTATATTTAAGTCTTTATTTCGGTGTGAGGTCTGGATCAACCTTATTTATGTATTTATTTTTAGATGGTTAAACTGTCTTAACACTACTTGTTGAGTGATCTGTGTTTTTCCAGCTGATTTAAAATAGCATTATCTCCTGCTTAAAAATTCTCCTGTTTTCCTGGTCTGTTTCTGGGCTTTCTGGTTCATTCTATTGATGTCTACTTACGGATATTCCAGCTAGTGGCTGCTGATTTAGAGATTTATTGAGCACCTACTGTTGTTCTCTCTGTGTGGTTTTATCTTTTTAATTTAAATTAAGATATAGTTCTCCTAACATAAAATTCACGATTTTAATGTATACAACTCAGTGCTTTTTTTTAGTATATTCGAAATGTTGTACATCTCTCATTATTGTCTAATTACTGCACCTTTCCATCACCCGAAAATGTTAGCCGTCACTCTCAACTCTCTCCTCACCCACCAGTGCCCCCACCAGTACTTCGCAACCACTAACCTTTCTGCTTCTCTAGATTTGTCTATTTTGAACATTTTAGATAAATGGAATCACACCATACATAGCCTTTGTATTTTGCTTCTTTTACTTAGCATAAGATGTTCACGGTTCATCTACATTTTAGCATGCATCAGCACTTCATTCCTTTTTATGGTGGAGTAATATTCCATCAAATGATTATGCCACAGTTTATGTACTCATCAATTAGTAGATGTTTGTGTTGTTTGCACTGTTTGGTTATTATGAATAATGCTATTATGAATGTTTACATGCGAATTCTTGTTTGAGCACACATTTTCAATTCTCTTGGTTTTATATCTAGGGGTGGAATTGCTGGACCACATGGTAACTCTTAACATTTTGAGGAGGGACCAGACTGTTTTGCACAGTGCCGAACCATTTTACATTCTGACTAGAAAGGCACAAAGACTTCAATACATCCACATATTCACCAATACTTGTTATTTTCTGTTTTTATTTGTTTGTTGTCTTTATTGTCATTGTTGTTTATAGCCATCCTACTTGGTATGAAGCTGTATCTGATTGTGGTTTTGCTTTGCATTTCTCTAATGTGTAATAATATTGAGCATCTTTTTATGTGCTTATTGGACATTTGTATATCTTATTCAAACTAATGTCTATTCAAATCTTTTGTGTTTTGGGCTATTTATCTTCTTATGTCGAGTTTCAAATTTTAAAAAAGATATTCTGGATATTAGACCTTTATTATATGTTTGATTTACAAATATTTTCTCTTATTCTGTGCATTATTTTTTCACTTTCTTGATAGTGTTCATTGACACACAAAGTTTTTAATTTTGGTGAAGTTCAGCTTATCAGTTTTTCCTTGTTTGTGTTTTTGGTGTAATATTTAAGAAACCATTGCCTAATCCAAGGTAAGTAATATTTACACCTATATTTCTTTTTAAGAGCTTTCTACCTTTACCTCTTACATTTAGATTTTGGGTCCATTTTGAGTTAACTTTTGTATATGGTGTGAGATAGGGGTCCAATTTTATTCTTTTGCATATAGATATCTTAAGCTGTCCTCTCATCTTGTACTTTTGTGTTGGGAAAAGGTCCTTCAAAGTCTCGGCAACTTTCTAAGCAATTTTCAAATTAGGAATCTGATTACTTAAATTCAGTGTTAAACGTGTGTAGCTGGAATCATGATTTGGATGCCAACTGTTATGAAACAGATTCTCATAACAAACCCCAAGGACTCTTAAATCATCTGATGGCTTTTCTATATAGAATTTTGAGGCTTCAAATGATACACCAGGAAAGGAGCCATTGGCAAGGAAAGAGACATCTTTTAGGCAGATGGAGATTTTGGCTGAAATGGCATTTGGATAATGGAATTTGGCTTGCAGGCATCTTGCAACATTGAGTCCTGGGACTGAAGATGAATAATGTGATGACATGGTCAGTTAATGGCCCAGTTTCAGGGAGGACAGCAGGCTTTCCTCTGGGGAGCGTCTCTCTTCTTTCCTGCATGCCATAGGCACTTAAAAATATGGGACATACCAGACCCAGAAACATGCTAAAAACTTCACTATTTCCAGAAAAGGAGATGCAGAGATTAAAATGAGTGGCATTAAGAGTTTTTATTCTTTTTCAGCAATAGGTAAGTGCTCTCTCTGCTATTTTTTATTTTTAAATATTATTATTATTATTATTATTTTTGAGACGGAGTTTTGCTATTGTTACCCAGGTTGGAGTGCAATGACGGGATCTTGGCTCACCGCAACCTCCGCCTCCTGAGTTCAGGCAATTCTCCTGCCTCAGCCTCCAGAGTAGCTGGGATTACAGGCACGCACCACCATAACCAGCTAATTTTTTTGTATTTTTAGTAGAGACGGGGTTTCACCATGCTGACCAGGATGGTCTCGATTTCTTGACCTCGTGATCCACCTGTCTCGGCCTTCCAAAGTGCTGGGATTACAGGCTTGAGCCACCGCGCCCAGCCCCTTTAAATATTATTATCATTATTTTTGAGACAGAGTCTCAATCCATCACTCAGGCTGGAGTGCAGTGGTATGATCTCGGGTCACTGCAACCTCCAACTCCCAGGTTCAAGCAATTCTCATGCCTCAGCCTCCCAAGTAGCTGGGATTATAGGCATGTGCCATGATGCCCTGCTAATTTTTTGTACTTTTAGCAGAGACAAGGTTTCACCACGTTGCCCAGGCTAGTCTCAAACTCCTGAGCTCAGGTGATCAGCCCACCTCAGACTCCCTAAGTGCTGGGATTACAGGCATGAGCCACTGCTCCTGGCCACTGTCTGTTTTTAAAACACAGTGAAAAGTCAGGCTTCTGAGAGCTTTGGTGGGGAGGCCTCATTTTACAGCCATCTCACCACTCTTAAATTTGATTACTATTACATGTCCAAAATTTAATTAGGGTCAATATTTGTGGCAAGTCCCCTTCATCTCTACTGACAAAAAATTGTCATTGGAGAGTAGTTAAAATGTGAGGCCTCTTTGACACCTGGGTTCAGCTCAAAAAGTCCCCCACAGACACATCCTTTGAATAAGGTTACAGGGTTATTTATTCCTCCGAACTTCTGTGTTTCATATGAAACAAGTGTGAATTGTCCCGGCCCATGTCCAAGGGTCTGGACTGGAATGCTTTGTCACCCGTAAGGGTGATAGGAGTTAGATTTCCATGAAATGAAGACTGCCCATCTGTGACCAAATGCCAGTCCTAAGGGTGCAACCTTCTTAGAGAAGGGACCACTTGTTCCCTTGGCATGAATAAAGCCCATGCTATGTTTATGTGGCACTGTGTGCTAGTTTCTGGCAGGGCTGAGGGGACTTCAGCATGCCACGGTAGGACAGGGTCCAAGGCACCAGCTGCCCAATTTCTGTGTCCATTCTGAGAACACTATGGCTTTAAATATTGAAAGGTCACAATGGAATGAGGAGCCAGGGACTCTTTTTTTCCCTTCCACATAAACCAAACCCTTTAGTCTGAGAACTTGTCTTGTTGGCTCTGAGACTTTCGTTCCCAGCCTGCTTCTCCCTATCACTTATTTGTTCATTGCAAATAGTTTAAGGACAATAAACATCTGAGTGAAACTTATTCTGATTACTGTTTTAAATTTCTGGTAGAAAACACAGACTTACAGCCTTAATAAACTCCTGCTGTGAAAGAAGTATTTATTATCTTTACTCAAGGTATCATAAGACACCGTGTCCTGGCATGCCGATGTGAATACAGGCGGTCGCCCCTGCTGTCTGATGCTTACAGCAACAGGGATGAACAGTTCTGTTCTTCTCCAGCTAAGAACAAATGTAATAACAATTTGGGTTAATATGTATAGTTTTACCCCCACAAGTGAGGATACTAAAGAAACTAACATACTCCGAACATGTGGCACATGACTTTAGAAACAGGATTCTCATTTCACCTGAAACACAGACCAATACTGCAGTTGAGATGGAGGGAATCTCATTTAGCTACCAGCATTTCTTTCCCTTGGAAATACTTGCAGTACCAAAGTCTCATTGCCAGCCTTTTTGAAAAACAAAGTCCAAGGTCTGTTATTTTTTGATCATATTTTAAATTTTGACTACCACCAACTTTTGTTACATGAAACGGAGGTGGTCAGATATCTTTGCTTAAATTTCTTTTTTTTTTTTTTTTTTTTGCCAATCAGTTTGAGCTAATCAGGTTGCTCAGGTTAGCCTTGAACTGATGACCTCGCCTTCGCGAGTGCCATGAGCACCGGTGGGAGCCACTTTGGACCCCGCTTAAATTTCTTTATGCTTTAGAATTTTATATTTTGTGCTAGAATTCACTGCTTTTAAACCACATGGGCTGGGTTTAATGTTCATAATTTGTCTACCTTAATACATACAGCTTGAGATGCTTTTCTACCTTTTGTTCTATTTTCCCCCACTGAATTCAAATACATTTATTAAATTAAATTAAAGCAAATTAATAGCACTTGAGAATGAAAAGAAAATTTGAGATAATTAGCAAGCAGTAACATCTATGACTGTGTCAGTAATAATGAAGTTTCCATAGTAGAAGCTGTAAGTATCCATGAATTGTCATAAATTGTTTTTCAATTCTAGGAAGGTGATGATGATAGTGATACTTTGGCTAACATTTATTGAGTGCTGACCAGGAGCCGAATACATGCTAATACTAGGCTTTCCGGTTCTTATCTTATTTAATCACTGTGATTGAATGATAAGGTCTGGAACTCTTATGAGCTGTGTATTACAGATGAGGAAATGGAGGCTGGAGAGCCTTGGGAACCTGTCCCAAATTGCCTGAGGAGTAAATGACTGGACCAAGTGGTCTAACATCAAGACCTGTCCTCTTTAATTCCTTATATGTTTACCAGATTCTATAGTTTATAAAATGGTTTGAGGTCTTTTATTTTATTGTGTACTTTGCAAAGGATGATGTTTAGCATTTTGTAAGCAAATACTGGTGATCAGAAACCACGTCGGTATTTACCATCTGAACAACTGCACAGTAAGAATCATTTCAAGAAGCCATCAACTATTCTCTTCTAGATGAGATTTGTCTGTGAGTGACTGTGGATAATGACAGAACCATGTGCCAGTCCCTGAAACACACTGATAAAGTGTGTGGATCCATCTGATAGTCAGTAGCTGTCTTTGCAGAGATGGCAGAAATTAAAACTGGACTGAAGCTGGAGAATGCGAAATCAACGTTGGCTGGTTAACCATATTCTGGGGGAACCTAATGTATTTCAATGGCAGTTGCATATGAGGGAGTGAATGGTGAGAATGGTGTCAGTTAAGCATTGGCTCCACTTTCAGAAGTGTGTCCAGGTGTCTAGAGAAGTCGCTGGTACCAGTCTCATGCAGCCAGGAATGTGAGCAAGCAGGGAAGATGTCTCCACAACTCTGAAGGTGATTTAACCAGCATTTCTTCCAATGAAACCATCAGGTGTCTGTATTTTCCAATCCACATTCTATTTGATATTATCATAACCAAACCAGGGCAAAGCAGCTTTAATATACAAGCATGGCTTTGCTGTTGCCCCTCCCTCCTTCCCTCCCTCCCTCCCTCCTTTCCTTCCTTCCCTTCTTCCTTTTCCCCCCCTTTTTTTTAAAAGGCATAGTGGAAAGATCCAAGACTTTGGAACCATATAGCCTACTTTGCACATCAGGCTCAGACACTTATGAAGTATCTACCTTGCTTTTTAAAGTCCCAGTTTCTTTATTTAAAAAAAGAGGCATCGAAGAATACAAGAGGACAATTCCTGGTATATAAGCAGTTGCTTAATTAATGATGTTTGTTTTTTATTTCTGCTCTTCCTAAAAAAAAAAAAAGACTTTATTCGTGAGAAATCTGCAGTAAATAGCCCCATTTTGTTAAAAATGAGGACCATTTTGTTAAATATTTAGGGAATGTCTGTTGAGCGTCAGAAGCTGGAGTTACAGGAAACCTGACAGTTAACTGAGAGGGACAGCAGGTCAGAGTAGCTCAGATCATCTTCCCAGTGTGTGAAGCCCAGGGAGAGCCCAGAGAATGAGGCTTACTCCCGCCAGAGAGATCACAGATTCCTCCCTCAGCGTGAACCACGGAGAACAACCTGGCATTGGCAGGAGAATGGGAAGCGGATGAAGATACATGGGAAGAGCCAGCCAGGTGCATGTTGTGCAGGAAACTGTGGTGGCTGGAGATGAACATCATTGTCATGAATAGGTTAAGAGGGCAAGCTGGAAATACGAGAGACAAGAGATGTTACAACATCTCCTTCACAGCTCTGTACTCCTCTATGCTAACGTGGGCATCATGTTATTAACATGAAAAGAGCATAGGAGAACTTTATCATGCTTTGAGGACCCTTGGTGAGGCTGCTTCATTTGGCTAGAACTGGTATGTGTGTGTCGGGGGGGAAGTTGTGACTGAAGCTCCATCCAGCAGTTATATTCCTACATCATCATGAAAATGGCACACTCAGCAAAACAATGACAAAAGATTATTACACAATGCAGATAAATGGAGAGACAGCGGCCAAAGAGGGGTCTTCAAAGCCAAAGCGGGGGATATGAAAAATAAAGTTGGACTTCATCAGAGACAAATTAGCAGAATGCATGTGAAATCAAATATTGGGTTTGGACATGCAGGTTTGTAGGTATGGAAGCTGGCACCAAGGTCAAGAAACATCTGATTACAATGGTCATAATGGTGCTGAGTAAATAAAATGTCATGATCTTGAGTTGCATGTCCAGTCTATAATGTAATGTTTCAACGTTGAGATTAGCATTTTTTTTTTTTTTTGTGCTAACATGTCAGCTCTGACTGGCTGTTCCCATATATCTTCATCCACTTCCCATTCTGCTGCCACACCAGGTTGTTCTCTGTGGTTCACGCTGAGGGAGGAATCTGTGATCTCTCTGGCGGAAGTCAGCCCCATTCCCTGGGCTCAGTGCATCTCACACACTGGGGAGATGATCTGAGCTACTCTGTGACTCAGTGTTCTTCTCAGTTAACTGTCAGGTTCTCTGTTAACTCCAGCATCAGATGTTCAGTGGGCATGTAGCAAATGTATAACAAAATGGTCCTTGTTTGGAAGAGTTTGCTATTTACTTTAGATTTCTCACCAATAGTCTTTTTTTTTTTTTTGTAAAGTAGAACTTGGTACACACACACAAAAAAACAAAACAGGTTAGAAGAAGACTTATAAAGATCCTAAACTACTGACCCAGAGAGTCCAAAGATATAGGAGAGCCAGACCCACCTATAAGTTCACCACTCTTTTAAACAGTTTTTAATTTTTGTGGTTACGTAGTAGATATATTTGTCTATAGGGTACATGAGGTGTTTTGATACAGGCATGCAATATGAAATAAGCACATAATGGAGAATGAGGTATCCACCCCCTCAAGCATTTATCCTTCATGTTACAATCCAATTACACTCTTTAAGCTATTTTAACATGTACACTTAAGTTACTGTTGACTATAGTCAACCTGTTGTGCTATCAAGTAATAGGTCTTATGATCTTATTCTCTGTATTTTTTTGTACCCATTCACCATTCCCACCACCTCTGCATGTCCCCCACTGCCCTTCCTAGCCTCCAGCAACCAACCATCCTTCTATTCTCTATGCCCATGAATTCAATTGTTTTGATTTTTAGATCCCTCAAATAGGTGAGAACATGTGATGGTTGTCTTTCTGTACCTGATTTATTTCACTTGACATAATCATCTCCAGTTCCATCATATTGTTGCAAATGGCTGGATCTCATTCTTTTTCTGACTGAATAGCACTCCACTGTGTATATGTACCACATTTTCCTTATCCATTTTTCTTACTCCATTGTGTATATGTACCACATTTTCTTTATCTTCTGTTGATAGACACTTAGGTTGCTTCCAAATCTTAGCTACTGTAAACAGGGCTGCAACAAATATAGGAGTGCAGATATGTCTTTGATATACTGATTTCCTTTCTTTTAGGTATATACCCAGCAGTAAGATCACTGGATCATATGACAGCGCAAGTTTTAGGTTTTTGAGGAACATTCAGACTGTTCTCCTTAGTGCTTGTACTAATTTACATTCCTACCAACAGTGTATAAGGGTTTTCCTTTCTCTGCATTCTTTCTAGCATTTGTTATTGTTCTCTTTTGGATATAAGTCATTTTAACTGTAGTGAGATGATATCTCATTGTAGTTTTGATTAGCATTTCTCTGATGATCAATGATGTTGAGCACCTTTTCAAATGTCTGTTTGCTACTTGTACATTTTCCCTTTAGAAATGTATTTCCAAATCTTTTGTCCATTTTTTGATAGGATTATTAGATTATTTTCCTACAGAGTTGTATGAGCTCCTTACATATTCTGGTTATTCATCTTTTGTCAGAGGGGTAGCTCGCAAATATTTTCTCCCATTCTGTGAGTTGTCTCTTCACTTTTGTTGACTGTTTGCTTTCCTGCACAGAAGCTTTTTAACTTGACATGATCCCATGTGTCCATGTTTGCCTTGGTTGCCTGTGCTTGTGGGGCATTGCTCAAGAAATCTTTGCCCAGAGCAATGTCCTGGAGATTTTCCCCAATGCTTTCTTATCATAGTTTCATAGTTTGAGGTTTTAGATTTAAATCTTTAAGCTATTTTCATTTAATTTTTGTATATGGTGAGAGATAGGGGTCTAATTTCATTCTTCTGCATATGAATATCCAGTTTTCCCAGCACCATTTATTGAAGAGACTGTCTTTTCTTCAGTGTATGTTCTTAGCAACTTTGTCAGAAATGAGTTCACTATATGTGTGTAGATTTGTTTCTGGGTTCTCTATTCTGTTCCATTGGTCTATGAGTCTGTTTTTATGCCAGTACCATGCCATTTGGGTTACTATAGCTCTGTAGTATAATTTGAAGTCAGGTAATGTGATTCTTCCAGTTTTTTTCTGTTTTCTTAGAATAGCTTTCATTATTCTGGGACACTATTGGTTCCACATAAATTTTAGAATTTTTAAAAAATTTCTGTGAAGAATGTTATTGGTATTTTGATAGGGATTACATTGAATCTATAGATTTCTTTGAATAGTATGGACACTTTAACAACACTGATTCTTACTATCCATGAAAATGGAATATTTTTCCATTTTTTTTGTTTCCTCTTCAGTTTCTTTCATCAGTGTTTTATAATTTTCACTATAGAGATCCTTCACTTATTTGGTAATTCCTAGGTATTTAATTTTATGTGAATCCCCACTTTTGAGGAGATGGGGAAGGATCCCATCACTGGCCACAAGGGGAAGGCAGGGTTTATAGTGAGTGTCCCCTTTTTCTTCCCCTCACTACATTCAAGAATGCAAAAGGCCGAGGTCGCGCCACTGCACTCCAGCCTGGTGCCTGGTGACAGAGTGAGACTCTGTCTCCAAAAAAAAAAAATAAATAAATAAATAAAAAAGAATGGGAGAGAGAGAAAGTTTCCAAGAGAATCTGTAGTGTAGTTGGCAGGGAGGGTGATGCCCAGACAAAAGCACTTGCCTTTCATTCCTTAATTGGATTTCTGCTTAGACATTACATTTGCTGATTTGTTACTTAAAAAAAAAAGAGAATTAGAACAAACTGGCAGGGTAGGGAGAGGCGTGGGGGAACAACAGCTGCACACTCATTCATTTTGTGCCAAGGGTCTGCAGTGTTTCCACAGGTCATGTGGTGGGCCACAAAGGAAGTCAACTGGGCTTGACCCATCTTGACTCCCACAAGAGCCATCCTCAGGATGAGGAATTGCCGGTAGGAAGAGGCCATGGGATGGATGAATTGCTAATGGAAGAAACTGGGCTGGGAGTTATATCTCTTATGTTAGGAAACTGGGCAGTGGGGAGGGCCCTATAGGAAACACACATAGGTTTCAAAAGTGAGTCAGCTTTTGGAAACCTGCCTCTCAGACAGCAACAAGGCCCAGTCAATGCTGGTAAGAGATGCATTCCCAGTCAACCCAGTGAGGTCTGCAGCAGCAGGTGGTTAAGTTGAGACATCCCCATCCATCTCAGACCTTCACCTTGAGCAGCTAACATCCTAGTTTAGCCCTGTGTTTGGGGTTGATGATTTGAAAGTTTACAAAAGGAAAGGATAAATGACCAAAGGAGCTCATATTCAAAGGTGGGAATAAGGATGACAAGGGATGAGAAATTGGAGAAGGGAAGGCTGTGTCAGGCCCAGGGCACCATCATATGGTGCAGACTGTTACATCCACTGTGGGTTGAGTCAGTACAGACTCATCTGGCTTGCTTAGACCTTTTTCGGTTTTAAAAGTTAAAGTCCTATGTCCTGGGAACCTCTTCAGTCTTGGACCACCCTGAACAGTTGATCACTCAATAATCCAGGAATCCTAGAGTGACCTCTGGCAGAGATAGTTTTATTGCTCCTATCTGACATCTCAACAGCTCAAAATGGGCCAGAGACATCAGCTTATGTAACATTAACACGTGAACCACTGGACTCTAAGCTGCAATGTGGATCATTAAGAGATAAGAGGAAGTACTTTTTGGCTATTGCTTTCAAAAGGCTAAGAATATACCAACGGCTGCAAGAAATCAGCATTGAAAAACTTAAAAACAGAAGTATTTACATCATTCACCCAGTGATACCATTACTGGGTATATACCCAAAGGAAAACTAATACTTCTGCCAAAAAGACTCATGCACTTCTATGTTCATCACAGCACTATTTGCAACTGCAAAGACATGGAGTCACCCTAGGTGCCCATCCACAGTGGACTAGATAAAGAAAATGTGGCACATGTACACCATGGAATACTATGCAGCCATAAAAAGAATAAAATCCTGTCCTTTGCAGCACCATGGATAGTGGTCATGGAGGCATTCAGAGGCCACTATCCTAAGCAAACTAATGCAGGAACAGAAAACAAAATGCCTCATGTTCTCACTTATAAGTGGGAGCTAAACATTGGGTACTTCGGTATTACACAATATACCAGTTTAAGAAAACTGCACATGTCCTCCTTAAATCTAAACTAAAAGTCACTTCCACATAAAATGTCCAGGTTAGAAGTGTGCAAAACACTAAATTCCAAGCTCAGCGGAATGAACCTGGTAACCAGGTGCATAGCCAATGCACTCACTTCAGTTGCTGAGCAGTTTCTTGAGCTAGTCCTCACCTTATGAGTAAGGCATCTCATTTGTTATTCTTGATTAATATTTTTGAGACTCGAATGAGACATTGAATAACACTAAGTGCTCTATAAAGCATTAAGAAAGCCAAAAGACTTTCTGTTTTTTCTCCCTCATTTCAAAAGAAGATGTTAATATCGCTCCAAGTTTATTTAATAACATGAGGGAGTGGTGGAAAACTTAATGATTTCAGGGAAAAAAAAGGGACCTGCAATTGTTATACAATGAGGGACAAAAGAGGCAAGAGAACAAATAATGAAATCTAACTATACAGGGTGGTTTATCATTTTCAAAAATTGTTTTATATTTCATGTAGAATTACAAGGAGAAAGGGTAAAAAAAGTACTGGGTAAGGAAAAGGTAAATGAGAGAAAGAGACCCCATAAAACCTCTAGTGCCTCATGTATCTGGAATTTGAATATATGGCAGTTGGGATTATCACTATAAACACGAGTAAGAATCAAGCAAAAATTACTTTCTCATATTCCATGTTGTTATAAATAACAGCAAGTGGTTAATTTTGCATTGTTATTTCTGTAAACCCTATAAAGAGAAGGCTTTCATTTGTAAATGGAAGGTTTTGAGGATTGTTTCCCTTTTGTTTTGTGGTTTACAGAATACTAGACACATTTAGCTACGTGACAAATCTTGAAAGAAGAACAAAATGTTAGCCATACTCTTTGCCACTATTTTTCTTCTTGTAAACTGGAGTTGACAAAAAGAAATTGACACTATCCATGTTGCTATTTTTTTCTGCATACTGATTCTCAGGCTTGGAGTTCATTTTTCTACTGTAACCTTGGACTGTTTGTTCTGTTCATCTGTCTTTCTCTCAGATTCTACTAACTCCAGTCACACCAAAACAGCAGCAGCAACAACAACAAAACCAAAACAAAACTATTGCATCAGATTAAAGTTACAAAGTTACCATAGGTCTAATCATATTGCTACCTAGTCACTGCTTGTAAACCTGTTTCTGGCATCTTTACAACCATTCACCAAAGCCATACTCATCAGGTGGCATCTCCGGGTCCCCAGTGGTGGGACCTTGTTATGGGCTCTGCTGCAGGTCGTCTCACACACACTGTGGTTTCCTACTTCATCTGAGCATTTCTTTGTTCTTTGCTACAGTAACTGGCTATTGCTAGATTCCAAAGTGGCATTCAAAGTCAGTCTTCAAGTTCCATGCCAAATGGAGAAACATTTAATTCTGGGGTTGTTTCTAGAAGTAAAGCTTCACCTTAGTTAATCTTAGCTTCTCTCAGGGTTTCTGGCCCATGACAATTGGAGTGATAAGGACAACAAAATAATATTACATTTCAGAACAAATGATAGGGTTAAATGTTATTTTTCATCTAAAATTTTAAAAAAGGAAGCCAACGAGTAATTCCATACTGACTTTTTACAATGTCATGTAAAATATTCAGTGCTTTTTCAAATAAAATATTTTTTTCCCATTGAGTATAAAATGTACACATATGAATTACTGCTTTATTTTTTTACAAGACAGTGTATATTCATGACCCAGAGCTTCTTTTTCCCTTAAGATAGACATCCCTTCTGAGTGATTCTTGAGTACAATGTGGATCATTATGGAATTTGGCTGCAAAAGAGAACAGAGCATCTCTTTCATAAAAAAAAGTATCAACCGATGTTAACAGTTTTTGTTTTCTGCTTCTGAGTTGCTAAGATTGAGCAGACAGTTGGAGCCTAGGCCACTACCGATAGGTTATCTGATTCATAGATGATATCCTAATGTTGGAAGTTTGCATTGCCTTGCCCCAAAACGAAGACCCCCTCACCCAGTGATGTGTTTGAAAAAGTCTTGGAAGCAATTGCTCTTTGATCTTTTTTTTTTTTTTTAATTTCAAGCGAATAAAACAGAAATGTGAATCATCCCATTGTAAGTTACTTGCCTTCTGGTGGATTTTGGTCAGGGTCAAGGAGCAAACGGGCAGAAGCTGGGCTATTTGAATGAGAAGCTTCAGAGCTTTGTAAACAAGGTCATCATCAAGCCATGACTTGATGCACAGTAAATTATTTGAAGCCTTTTAGAATTAGCAACTAACCACCAGGAAACTGGTGCATGTTGCAGTGAAGTGGCTGACCATCCGAACAGCATAGACCACAGCACCATGGGACATTGCATTTATTTATTTATTTATTTATTTTTGAGATGGAGTCTTGCTGTGTTGCCCAGGCTGGAGTGCAATGGCATGATCTTGGCTCACTGCAACCTCTGTCTCCTGGGTTCAAGTGATTCTCTTGCTCTGCCTCTTGAGTAGCTGGGATTACAGGTGCACACCACCATGCTGGGCTAATTTTTGTATGTTTAGTAGAGAGAGGGTTTTGCCATGTTGGCCAGGCTGGTCTCGAACTCCTGACCTTAGGTGATCCACCCACCTTGGCCTCCCAAAATGCTGGGATTACAGGCGTGGGCCACTGAGCCCAGTGGGGACATTGCATGTAATACAGAGGGATCACTCCTCTTGCAGTATCAATGAATTCTTCTATTGCTTGCAACATTCAAATTTCCATGAGCAAAGAACTTTTTTCTACTTCATTATTTTTATTTGTCCACCTTTTTTTCTTGGATATGCAGAGTGACCCAAGAGAGCACAAATTCTAAAGGTTGACGGAAGAGGGAGTAATTGTAACTTTGAAATAACAACAAAAAATATGGTTTCCCCTTTATATAATAGGGCTTTGTCTGTTTTTAAAAACTAGACCTTTTCCCAGCTGCACATTGCACCAGATGTTCTCTTTGTGAGGCTTGGGCATAGAAAGTCCTCCAGGGCCCCAAGCTGTCATTCCTTCCAGAACACAGCCCTACTCTCTCCCATTCTGAATTTTTTAACATAGAACAAGAACAATCCATTATTCTTACCACCAGGAGATTTGAAACTCTGTATAATCCCCTAAGGGTAGGAAAAAACAAATACAAACAAGCTAGAAAGAAGATGATTGAAATAAGGTAAAGAGCTGGTAAATCCAAAGACAGGGGATCAGATAACCAGGGAAGAAGCAAGAGAACAAGGAAGAGGAAGTGAAGACAATGGGCTGAAAAGTCACAAAACAAAACAGCAAAACGATTCTTCTCCTCCCCCTAAACTCTTTTTGTATATTTGGTTTTCCGTTATGGAAGGCATTAGGTTGGATGCGCTTTATTTTCCCATCAAAAAAACTTACAGATGCAAACAGAAACGGAAAGTAAGACAAGGAGTGATCCAGGTCTCTGCTCATGTGCCTTTACTATCAGGTTGAGCCACACAAAATTTCCAAAAATTAACCCTTGACCTACAGAAATAGCAGTTTTATATGGTTTGATGCAATATATTTCCAGGGAGATGACAAGGTTGGGAATGAGTATGTAGGAAGATCGTATGTGTTACAAACTGGTCTTAACCAGCTCGGTTATTACAATGACTAGCTTCTTTCTGGTAAATATCGTAATAAAGGTGATGTCTCAGCCTGTGGTTTGTTTGCGTATGGCCCATTAGCTAGGAGTGGTTTTTATATTTTTATAATTTTGTAAAAAAAAAGGTGAAAGAATATGCAATGTTAGACCATCTGTAGCTCACAAAGCTTAAATATATACTATCTGACTGTTTTTTTTTTTTTTAAATTTTTTATTGGATTTTAGGTTTTGGGGTACATGAGCAGAGCATGCAAGACAGTTGCATAGGAACACACATGGCAGTGTGCTTTTCTTTCCTTCTCCCCTTCACCCACATTTGGCATTTCTCCCCAGGCTATCCCTCCCCACCTCCCCCTCCCACTGGCCCTCCCCTTTTCCCCCCAATAGACCCCAGTGTTTAGTACTCCCCTTTCTGTGTCCATGTGTTCTCATTTTTCATCACCCGCCTATGTGTGAGAATATGC
Organism: Callithrix jacchus; assembly: GCF_049354715.1. NCBI lineage: Eukaryota > Metazoa > Chordata > Mammalia > Primates > Cebidae > Callithrix > Callithrix jacchus. Next base: position 124,849,115 of record NC_133506.1, read on the forward strand.
GGTGTTTCATTTTCTGTTCTTGTGTCAGTTTGCTGAGGATGACGTTCTCCAGATTCATCCATGTCCCTACAAACGACACAAACTCATCATTTCTGATTGCTGCATAATATTCCATGGTGTATATGTGCCACATTTTTCCAATCCAGTCTATTATCAATGGGCATTTGGGTTGATTCCAGGTCTTTGCTATTGTAAACAGTGCTGCAATGAACATTCGTGTACATGTGTCCTTATAGTAGAACGATTTATAGTCTTTTGGATATATACCCAGTAATGGGATTGCTGGGTCAAATGGAATTTCTATTTCTAAGGCCTTGAGGAATCGCCACACTGTCTTCCACAATGGTTGAACTAATTTACACTCCCACCAACAGTGTAAAAGTGTTCCTTTTTCTCCACATCCTCTCCAGCATCTGTTGTCTCCAGATTTTTTAATGATCGCCATTCTAACTGGCGTGAGATTTACAAAGTTTGCAACTAATGGAAAACCCCAGGAGCACCCAGATGGTTTCATTTAATTTTTTGCTCTTAGTATGATAATCACAACCTATTAAGAACTAACTATGTGTTAGGCACGGCTCTAAGAATGTATATATTAATCAGTTTAATCCTAACAAAATGCTGTATGCAGGTTCTATTATTCATGTTTTACATACCCGGAAAGAGCTTGAGTGGAGATTTGAACCCAGGGCTCCTGCACGCTCTTAAACACTATGTAGAATTGCCTTTTAAGAAGTTGTTGAAGCTTACCCCTGCAATCCCAGTGCTTTTGGAGGCTAAGGTGAGAGGATTGGGGAGAATTGCTTGAGCGCAGGAGTTCCAGACCAAGCTGGGCAACATAAGACCTTGTCCCTTAAAAAAAAAAAAAAAAAAAAAAAGACTCAAGGGAGCTGTGAGATTTGTTCCTAGGGGAAGCTAGATTGAAAATCTAACCTGATTTCTCATCTCAGCTCTTGGCACTCACCTGTTGAGAATTCTTGGCAAGTTACTTAATGCTCTCCACCTTCATGTCCTTATCTGTGAAATAAAAGGGCTTACTTCATTGGATTTTAATGATTTCTGAATGAGATATCTTTGTACATACTTAGCACTTCATAATAAGCATTCAATAACTACTAATATAACAATACTACTAAAAGACCACTACACTCCGGCCTCAGTGACAGAGTGAGACCCTAGCTATAAGAAAAATCAAAATAAAAATAAATAAAAAAATATAAAAAGGGAGGACAGTTAATCTAGAGGCAGTCAGAGCCTGTGATTTGGCAGCCAATAGAAATTATTTCTGAGACAGGCTCTGCCATCTCCCAGCTGGGTGATACGGGATGCAATGGTGTATTGATAGTGCTTGTTTTCCGACGCTTTGACATCTGGAACTTTGCTGACCTTGTAAGGACTGCCCCTCCTGGGGTAAGCCAATTCCTAGAGATAGCAAACAACTTGTCAGCTGGCATACCTTTCAAAAACAAACCAATCAATTTAGACCTACACCCAGCCACCTCTTTTATGGAGCTCTCACACTCCAGGTCACTGTCCACCTGCTCTAATCACCCCAGAACCAAGTGCCAGACAACTAGGGACAACCATCGTGCCCCAGAGGGGGCTAAAATAATTCAAACTGGCTGGCTCGAAGCCTGCAGTTTCCTGTTTCTTCCCAGAGAGACCACAATAAAAAGACTCTTGCCAGAGTTTTCCCTGCCTCTCCTGGTGGCTGACTCTGGTTGCTCTCCATGTGGCCTCCCCATGGCAGAGTCTCTTGGAATCTGAGAGTATTAAAAACTATCCTATCTTTTCAATGACAATTGTTTCCCAGTGTGTTGAGCTCATCATACCTAACTAATAATAAAACTTGTATTTTAAAGCAAATGGGTTGAATTGTGGTTCCCTTAAAAATGTGTTCAAGTGCTTACCCCTGGTACCTGAGAATGTGGCCTTATTTGAAAATAGAGTCTTTGCAGATGTAATGAAATTAAGATGCAGTTATATTGGATTGCTGTGGACCCTAAATCCAATGACTCCTGTCTTTACAAAAGGAGGAGGGGATGCAGGCACTCACAGAGGGAATAAGGCCACGTGAAGACTAAGCCTGAGATTGGGATGATGGAGCCACAAGCCAAGGAATGTCAAGGCTTGCTGGGAACCCCCAGCAGCTGGAAGGAGCAAGAAGGATTTTTCCTGAGAGCCTTCAAAGGGAACACAGCTCTGCTGATGCCTTGATTTCAGATGTCTACCTTCCAGAAAATACAGCCACTCAGTCTGTGATTATTTGTTATGTCAGTCCTGGGAAACTCAGCAATTGGATAAGTTATTTCATCACGTTGTAAAAAGGAGCACGATTAAATGCTTCTGTTGGAAAGATTGCTGTGAGAGTTATGTGAGATGAGGTCTGTGAAGAACATAGCCTTTAAACATTAAATAACCATCAGTGTTTTCTTACCATCTTATTGTAAGAAGTAACACCTCATTTTCCTTCTTAGGTTGACTGGGCACAGAACAAAGGGATTTTAATAAGGGATTGAGAGGGGACACACACACACACACACACACACAGAGATACAATAATAGCTAATGATTATTAGAGGCATTTTATTTATTTATTTATTTTTTGAGATGGAGTCTCACTCTGTCGTTCAGGCTGGAATGAAATGGCACAATCTAGGCTTACTGCAACCTCCATCTCCCAGGTTCAAGTGATTCTCCTGCCTCAGCCTCTCAAGTATCTGGGACCATGGGCACAAGCCACCACATCCAGCTAACTTTTTTTGTGTGTGTTTTTAGTAGAGACAGGATTTCACCATGTTGGCTAGGCTGGTCTTGAACTCCTGAGCTTAAGTGATCTGCCCACCTTTGCCTCCCAAGTTGCTGGGATTACAGGTATGAACCACTGTGCCTGGCCACTTGTTGGAGGCTTCTGATGAGTCAGGCCTATGCTAAGCAATTTATGCTTGCCAACTTATTTTATCATCATTAATAAACATATAAAGAAAAAACCCTCTATTGAGGTTTAGAGAGGTTAAGTGGAGGCTGGAATCAAATCCAAGCACTTTCCCTGAAAAGCCCTGGTCATTAAGTGCTGTGCTATAAAACAGAGGTTGAATGCTGCCATCTAAATTCCGGGCAGCCAGGGAATATGATGAAATCACTGAACTCTTAGGGTTAGTACTGAGATGTTGGAAATACCAAAATATGGATCATATCTGTTGGAAATAAATGCTTGTTGCTCAGTGCTGAAAAGAAGAACCAGAGCCCAGACAAATAACTTTTCTCGGCAAAGCAATTTTACTTTCTGCAGAAACGGTGCTTCTCAGAAGTCTGATTGCCACAAGAGCACATCAAACAAAGAAAAGCAGAACTTTTTATAACTGACACATTGGATCATTACTACTGTGTCTTATCTCCATTGGCTGAAGCTGGACCACCCAATCTAGACTGATCCTGATTAGCTAAAATCTTAACTTTCCTAAACAGGTAGATATGTGATGGGGAACAAAGGAAGGGGAATGTTTATGGGAATCTAGGAGAGTAATAACATTTACAAATAAGGAAGAGGTGTAGGCTGTAAGCCGGGAAATGCCTGAGCAATTTCAGACATGTCTGAGCAGGCTATAGGCCAGAACAAGCAACTTAGTTAAAGTACAAGGACATGGAATGTACTTATTCCCTTACTATATTTAACAGCTACATAGGGCTTAACGAAGAGTTATTAGTAAAAAGCAAGGAAGCTTGAAGGAAGTTAGTTTTAAAAAATAAACTATTATTTCTAACACATTATTTATTCTTTAACCAAAAGGGAAACTTTGAAGAGGAACGTTTTACTTTTCACATATCTGTGAAGAGAAAATGAAGGAGCTCTAGAAATGATCTTTGACGTGTAAATATACTCAACTGGAGAAAGCCACGTGAACTGCTTCATAAGGTGGTTGTAAGAGCTTGGCTGTGCATTTTGATCACTTGATATATTTGGTCAGGAAGAGGAAATACCGTCAGGCATGTTTCTTCCCAGAAAAATCATCAGAAATCACTACAAAGTTGCCTTTTTCTAAGAGATTTATTGGTCTGTCTTGTAAGGAGTCTTTTTACACATAGTAAAGAATTTAAAATGGGGTTGGAAATTAGTTCATCAACCCTCCTTCTTAGAATGTCTCTCTCCATTGTAATTTCTTTTTTTTTAAATTTTTTATTGCATTTTAGGTTTTGGGGTACATGAGCAGAACATGCATGACAGTTGCGTAGGTACACACATGGCAGTGTGTTTTGCAACTCGAGAGTTAAATTGAGTGTCTCTATGTGCAAAGGGCGTTAAAGGGAACATCAGACTGACACCAAAATTCTGTTCTCATGTTACTTCTGACTTTGCCTTAGGGGGAAAGAAAATGCTCCAATCAAATAGAAAGTATACGTGCAAATTGAGGGAAAATTATAGTTTTGTAATACAAAAATTAGCTGGGTGTGGTGGCAGGTACCTGCAATCCCAGCTACTCAGGAGGCTGAGGCAGGAGAATCACTTAAACCCAGGAGGTGGAGGTTGCAGTGAGCTGATATTGCACCATTGCAGTCCTGCCTGGGCGAAAAGAGTAAAACTCCATCTCAAAAAACAAACAAACAAAAAAGAAGATAATTTTAAAAGGAATTTTATAATTATGATCTTTATATAGATATAAAATAATAGCATATCGAAATTTTAGTTCAATCATTAATTTATAAGGGAACTGGTACGCGGTTACAATCAGTTCAAGAGAGAACTCAAGAGAATATACATACACAGGCAGCTGAGGAAAACTGAAATGACTATAAAAGAACATGAGAAGGATCTATCTGCAGGATAATAATCATTTGCGTTGCACTGATCCAACTCAGTTTCATTTCTCTGGAATCAGTTCCCTTTTAAAAAAATCAGTTTTCTTCATTTTACAGAGTCATAAAAGCTCCAAGATGATGAAAGGCAAAGATAATCAAGAAAGGTGCAGTAAGCAGGATACCTGGGCATCTTTTACGTTTGTTCCCCATTTCAAAATCTTTTTCATTTTTTTCTGATACTTTGTTGAATATGCTTTTTCCTTTATTCAATGGCTTTTCTGACCTTTCACTTCAGTTGCTAGAATAAGGCATACTGAATTTGCTGGATGTTGTCATTAGGTCCATATTTAAGTGGTTTTGTAATCTTTGTTTTTCACAAAGATCTTTAAAAATTCTGTGGCTTCTTTTACATCATTTGTTCATAACGTTTCTATAAGAGGCTGTCAGATTCTGTAATCAGCATGTTCTTTTGCTTATACCATTTAATATATATGTGTATAAAAACAAAAAAGATTATTAATATAGTTATATGACAATATACAAAAGATTATTAATGTAGTAATATGACAATATACAAAAGATTATTAATGTAGTAATATGGCAGCTTCTTATAGAAGCTCTTCTCTTCCTACTCTTCTTGTAGAAGCTGTCATATTCTGTAATGACCATGTTCTTTTGCCAATACCATTTTATACATATGGATTCATAACATGTTATGTTGGGATCATTTGGCCATTATGATAAGAAAACGTGTTTTGATCAGTCGTGGTGAAGTATGTTGTTGATATAAGTGAGTGAAGGAGATCACGAAGTTACCATCTAGCCATGCAAACTCCCTGGGGACAAGAACGAGGACAACAATGATAACAACAACAGAAACAACACATTTTATGAGATTTTTCCTGCATCTTCCAATGATTATGCTATTACCCTTCTTCCATTAATAGCCAAGTTTATCATAGTTAATCTTGTTTCCATTTTCATCATTTCATCATCTCCCACTCCTTTCCTAACATTTTGCCAAGAAAGCTGAGTAGCAGACCTCCTAGGGAGAATGATACAGCTAACAATTTTGTAACCATGGTAGAGGGAGGAGAAGAAATGGAAAAATACAATGCAGTTCAATGTATTATACTTGGTCGAGAGCAAAAGAAAAGTAGGAGAAATCAGAAAAATCACTTGCCCAACAGATTAAAATTGCAAAATATTTTGGAAAATAGTTGGCTAATGCTTGAGAAATAAAGTAATTAGAAATTATACTTCTAATAAAGGATGTATACAACTAAGAAAAAAGAAAAGGAGGTAGTAGCAGAATGCTAAACATTATATAGAAAACATGTATAAAAGTACTGAATAATCTGGAGATTTAACATTGATAGTAAATCACGTAACTGGAAAAAAGGAAAAAGTGGAGTTTGCAGAAAAGAGAAACGTTTGTACAATACATATCTGATGAAATCATTATTTAATATTTTAGTCTGTTTTCTGTTAAAAATAAGTAATTATATATTGTTATCAACACTGAAAGGGTGGGATGTATAAAATTGTTAACACAAATATTTGAAAAAGTCTTGAATATTTTCAAGGACAAGATATTTTATTTCTTTGGAGACACAATTTTAGCAAACAATTTCTTTTTCTGTAATAGTGTTGCCAGAAATAGAGTACAAAAATTTCTTAAAGTTATTTATTACTTTATAATAGGAGTTAGCCAAGTTGTTCTATAAAGGACCAGATAGTGCTTATTTTAGGCTTTGTGGGCAATACCATCTCTGGTACAGATATTTAGCTGTGCTATTGTAGTTTGAAAACAGCCACGGGCATTAATAAGTGGGGCCATGCTCCAATAAAACTTTATTTATAAAAACCAGTTGATGGGCCATAGCTCATATAGTTTGCCAACTCCTGATCTAGAATGTTGTGGATCTGTAATCTAAGTGCATTGTGGTCATGAGACCCACTTCATTGCTTTCCTGGATATGCAGCTAAACTATATTTTTCCAATATCCCTTGTAGTTAGTTAGGTTGGGGGTGGGATTGGGTTCTGGCTAATGGAATACAGGAGAATATGATACACACAATTTTTGGTTCTGGACCCTAAATCATCCCTGAAGAATCACCATAGTTTCTCCCTCATCTGTTCCTAATATTGTAACTGATTCAAATTCAGCTGCTCGCTACTGGGAAGTCAAAGCATGAGAAGTGAGGTGTGGTCAAAGGAAAGCAGCTTATTCAAATGCTAGCAGATGGGAGAATGGCCAGGCTTAAGCCTCAAAGGAACCACTTCAGATTCGGGGCTGAGGGCAGGTTTAAAAAGGGGAAGTCCAGGCCAGGTGCAGTGGCTTATGCCTGTAATCCCAACATTTTGGGAGGCCTAGGTGGGTAGATCACTTGAGGTCAGGAGTTTGAGACCAGCCTGGCCAATATGGCAAAATCAGGTCTTTACTAAAAATACAAAAATTAGCCAGATGTGGTGGAGCACATCTGTAGTCCCAGATCCTCGGAAGGCTGAGGCAGGAGAATTGCATGAGCCCCAGGAGGTGAGGGTTGCAGTGAGCAGAGATATGCCACTGCACTCCAGCCTGAGCAACAGAGCGAGACACTGTCTCAGTAATAACAACAACAAAACAAACAAACAAGCAAAAAACCCCAAAACAAACCAACAACAACAAAAAGGGGAAGTTTGGTGTGGAAATATGCTGGAGTGATGCAGGGTGCAGGTCTGCATGTCTTGCTCCAATGGCTATCTTGAGTTACTGTCAACCTGGGGTGTCAGCTGGCACCATCTCATTTGCAGCCAGGCTGTAGATTATCCATCTTGAAGTGAGGAGAAGGGAATTCCTCCATACCTGGTTTGTTTTAAAATTAGCCCCTGGAATTTCTTAACAAGCATATATAGTTAGATAAGTGTTCCTGGTGTGGTGGGAAAGGGAGGGAGAAACAGCATTCTAAAGCACATTTCAAGGCCATATTTTAAGACTAAGAGGGAAAAAGATTTTTACCATTTGCTTCCAGGTTACACTCTGAGACTAGGCAGAAAGGATGAAAAACATTTTAAAATGAATTTCAAAGCTGAAATACTTGGTTACAATATGATACAGAGCTTTTAGAGGACACTCAGAGGAGCCATGAGTCAGGCAGGAGCCCATGTTCTGAAACACTGCTTAAATGTGGGTGAAGGGGAGAAGAAAAGCAAAGCACACTGCCATGTGTGTACCTACACAACTGTCTTGCATGCTCTGCTCATGTACCCCAAAACCTATAATCCAATAAAAAATTAAAAAAAAAAAAAAAAAAAGAAAATTCAGAAGAAAAAAAAAAAAAAAAAAAAGGCACCAGATAAACACCTGAAAAGATCGTGACGTGAATGAATCATCCAACTTAATTTTGTTAAGCCACGATTTTTGAAGTTGGGTGCTACAGCATTTATCCTGCCCTGATACTTGGCACACATTATTGCGAATTAGATGATTTTGAGAGATGACCAAAATGTTAGTGATCAAAAGGTGTAATGGTATTATGTTCAGCTTCAAGCACAAGACAGACTGCCTTAGACTGAAGGGCATATGTTAGTCTCGCACTACAGGAAATCTGGGAGTAGACAATCTTTAGTTGTACTGTGACTCACTAATGCCACCAAGGAGCGACCTCTTGCTCTCCCTGCTCCTCTGTCCTTAAAAATGGGTGCTACACTCATAATCATTATACCATTCTGAGCAGGAAGAAGGAGGAATAAGAAAGGCAGCCACAGCTGACTTCTGGTTGTCTCATTGGGTAGTGTGTGACCCCCTTGTAGACCCCTGCCCGGTACCCGATCCCAAGTAACAGCTCGAGCGAGAGTTGGAAGCCGAGTTCAGGTTTATTGGGACCAGCGGGCAGGCCAGGAAAGGAAGGAGATCGGGGCTGGCTGCGACTGCGTAGCTGGGGTAGGAGGGTTTTATAGGGGGGTGGACGGGGCGTGGACACAGGGCTGGCAGAGTGTCGTGGGAGCTTAGGATAGGCTGTCCGTCTCTGGGCAGACTGCTGGGGTAGCCCAGAAGGTTATGTGTCGGTCCAGGATAGGCCGAGCCTTGGCGGGCTTTTCTGCTGCGATGATTGGCTGCTTGTTGTTGCCGGGCAGAACAGAGCCGCGCCTGAGGGTTTGGGGGAGGGTGGCGGGACTTTCTACCGAACAGGTAGCACAAAGTCCCATGGACAGTTCTGGCTGCAAGAGAATCTGTAGCTTTCTAGTTTCTGTACTAGAAAAGAGCAAAAAAGGAGGAAGTTGTAATTGACATTAATGAGAGAATTTACAATATATTTCAGTGTTTGAACCATATAAAAAGACTTTTGGCAACAAAGTGTTTTAGCTGGTAGATAAAACACAGAAATTGTTATTTAAACACCTCCTTCTAAGGAGCCGTTACAAAATAAGACTTGGGGCCTGGTGTGGTTGCTCACTTCTGTAACCCCAGCACTTTGGGAGGTCAAGGCAGGTGGATTGCTTGAGTTCAGGAGTTCGAAATCAGCCTGGGCAACATGGTGAGACCCTATCTCTACCAAAAATACAAAAGAATAGCTGGGCATGGTGGTGTGTGCCTGTGGTCTCAGCTACTCAGGAGGCTGAGGTGGGAGGATCACTTGAGCCTGGCAGGGCGGAGGTTGCAATGAGCCAAAATCACACCACTGCCTTCCAGCCTGGGTGATGAGAGTGAGACCCTGTCTCAAATAAACAAATAAATAAAAGTAAAGACTTACCAATTCTTTTATTTATAGCAGAAATATAAACAAAAAAATGATAGTTTATGAAGAAAAATTTTTACATAAATATAGTCATAAATGGGTAAAATGTACTCTGTTGACTATATTTGCCTATTCCTTTACTGTGTTGAAGTCACAAATACTGCAAAACTATAGAGCTAATTTTTAATATTTAACTGAGAGTATCTCTTTTTACTGAACAAAACATTGTTGAAATAATATATCCATGTCAATTAATTATTCATTCTTTGGGAAATAGAGGATTACTTCCTAATTAGCTTACAATTGTCATGCATTCGTCTTAAGAATCAGACCTTCAGGGCATAGAATCAGATAATTTTTTACTAGTATTGGGAAAGCATACATTCCTTATTTTTAGCATCATAATGGCATTTGTTAAGTGAATGTACTATGTGGTGACTTTGCAATGGCAAGTCCATAAATATTCTATCTGAGATGCCAATACCGTCTTTTGAGTGAAGACCCCCAGTATAGGATAAGCTTTGTGGTTTTCTCTGTGACCTATTATTCTGACCACAGTTCATTGTCTCATCATAAGCACACATCTATAGCCTGGACATAAGAGAGGCCAATAATGACCTCTGACAGGAGCTTGACCCAAGAGCTCCAAAGAATAAGGGGACTCCATAGTGGATATGGAGAAACTGTCTCAGTAAGTGACTCTTTTGAAAAGTTTTGAATGTGAGGCACACAGAAAGAAGGCAATAGCAGTAGGAAGAAGTTGAGGCAATAGGACGAAACCATGAAAGAGAAACTAACAGGAGGATTTACACCTCAAAGAAGAGAGCATGTCCAAATCACTGTCAATTGCACTGAGGTTTCTGAAGTTTTTTATTCACGAGACTGAAAGTGTGGCTGTAGAACATTCTTCTATGTACCCTCTTAGGATCTTCAAAGGGAAATCCTCACCCACCTCCCCAAAAATCACACCTCTTTTCTGAATGGCTTTGAAACAGATTTAGAAGCAAAACAGGAGAGAAGCCAGTAGAGACCAAAATAACACCTTCATTACTGAGAAAAGATCAATTGAGAACTGTTGCTTTGAGATAAATTCACCCACTAAATCAGATCCTATTGTGGGCTGAACTGTGTACAGCCTCTAAAACTCATACGCTGAAGTCCTAACCCTCAGCACCTCAGAATCTGACCTTATTTGGAGACAGGGTTGATGTAGATATAATTTGTTAAGTTGGGATGAGGTCATACTGGAGTAGGGCAGGCCCCTAATGTGGGATGACTGGAGTCCTTATGAAAAGGAAAAATTTGAACACAGACACATGCACAGGAAGAAAGCCATGGGAAGATTAAGGCAGAGCTCTGCAAGCCAAGGACACCAGAGATTGCCAGCAAACCACCCAGAGAGCCATGGAGCAGATTCTCCCTCACTGAACTCAGAAAGAACCAACCTCATGAACACCAAGTGGATCCAGATGAAGGTGTGGCCTAACTTCTGTGCAATTGAAAGGCTGCAGACTCCACTCTGAGCTATTATCAGAGTGGATGGCTGCCTCTTAATAAAAAATGAGTGGAATGTACTGAAAATGGATGAATTCATCCGGTGAGCCAAATTGTATGCAGTGGTGATGGCTGTGTAAGCCTCCCGCCTGAATATCTTCACTACATCTTCAGGCATTCTTGGGATGTGGCACGTGGTCTAGCCATCTATCAGGAGGTTGGCAACTAAATGATTGGACTTTTAAGGAATCCCCCATGTGGGGACAAGAACTATAGCAGCAACTTATTGCATAGAATGGACAAATCTTTGTTGCTCACCTGGATGTTCATGACAAGCAGCCTTTCAAATGAGAACATAAATGGAGTTCCCCACCGACAAGGCTTGTGCACAAGTTGAAATGGTCACCAGCAGGTGCATCAGCAAAGTGGTTATGGAAGGTGACCTCATGTGCAGCAATGGGTCAAATCCGGATAAGTGAATTTCAAAGACACAGAAGCCAAGGATGCTATGCAGTTGGTTTTGCAATCCCTGCCAAGGAGCCCAAGCAGTACAATGCGTGGAGAATCAGGACATATTAGCAGGGACATTGGCCTGGCTTGGGTTTGGCAGATTGATCACATTGGACCTTTAACGTCCAGCTGTGGTTTCTGCTGGTGATTCATGGCAGTTGACACTTACTGTTGATCTGAAACTGCCATCCCCTTACAGCACGTGGATGCTGGTGCCACCACTGTCACCTCAGAGAAATATCTCTACTACATGTTTGAGTCCCCTAGTGGACTCCAGTCAGACCAGGGCACTTTCTTTACAGCACAACACATAACAATGGGCACCATCCCATGGCATAGGCTGGACCTATCATGCTTCATACCACCCACACACTAATGGAGCCCTTGAACAGACTAGAAGATTAAAAGAATTAAAGAAGAGACATCGAAAAGCATTATTAGCAGGATGCTGCCTGCCTTAAGACCATTTGGATGTTCAGTACTTCATTCTTGCGAGAGGGAAATGTGCCTTTTAAACATGTTTTGGAATTCTGAGCTTGGCAGGGGTGGAAGACTTGGCAGTTGCACAGTTAGGAACCCGAGGAACCTTAGTATATGCAATCACTCCTTATTTTTTCTCCTCTGGAATAGTCTTCCTAGGGTGGGGTTTGTGGTCCTGCAGCAGTTGAACCTGACACAGGCCCCCTGGCTGCGAACCCATGAAAGATGCCTTGGGATTCTACTTCTAGTGGTTGGCACTGCTACGATCCATGCTCTTCCATTCGGAGGGAATCCTCACTTGGGGTTGGCAGTTGGTCCTTCTTGTTTGGCACTTTTCTGCAGATTTTGGAGCTAACACTTTGCGGTTTCCTCCTCTCCAGAATTAAATTCCAGCCACTATTGAAGCCTTGAACTTTGACCTCTGTCTTCCAAATTTCAGTAATGTTTCTATTTTCTTCTTAGGCTCTATTCCCAGAATTGGCAAATATTGGAAATTTCTCTTAGGAGGAAATTTGGGTAAATATGGCCCTTGACTCGTGTGAGTTCCTTATTTCAAGGGTCATGTTCCATATAGCTTTTGTCTGCTTTGTTTGTTCTTCATTTCCTTTAAATATTTCCGTTACCCTTACCTTATAACAAATTTTATAATTGTTATCATCAGGAGGTTTAATCTGACACAAAGTGATAGTTTCGTGATTGGAACTGGCACTTATTGATGAGGATGTAAGTGGTACATTCCACTTAGAGAAATAAGACAAGACTTTAAAATTTGGCATGATAAATTATTTAGTTTCTCAAGGAAATAGGGGACATTAACGTATTTTTGTGTTTGAATTAGCTTCAGTTACAGGGTTGTTACCATTTTGAACATGCATGAAAAGCTGGAAAGCACATGGCTTGTGGACTTCTGGTTTCGTTGGCACTAAAGAGTGCTTTGAGGAAAGCAACCTGTCCCCAGTGCAGAGATGAAATGTACTAAGACATAATGTTGACACTTGAAAGCTGCCTTCCAATCTGCAGGCATTATGAGTTTGCAATGCTTAGTCTGTTGGAATGCATTCCCAGCTAGTGTCTGCCAAGAAACTTGGGTCAGATTCTCAGGAGACCGAGACATTTGACACTACACAGGTGGCTGGAAGTGGAAAGCAAATACCTCATGGGTAGTGAAGGGCCACTGAGTATCAAGCTTGTAGAATAATTCTGGAATTGGAGGTCCATGGGCATTGAAAACATCAGACCAAAAGATGGCATCCTTTGAAAATGTAGCTTGGCAAAATAAAGGAACAGTAGAAACATGTTCTTTATGTCAATTCAAGAGAAGTAATGCAGGGCTGGGAAGAAAACAGCTTTTGTAAAAGACTTTAGATGACATTTTGATGGTTTCAAGCTTTGAGGCATTTTTGTTGTTGATGTTAACTTGTTTTTCAGTTTTGAAAAATTGGCAAAGGACTCTCAAATGTCCTTTCTGGGAAAGTTGTAGACATTATACAACGTGCTAGCGAAAGTTGCAAACAAAGCCTTTTTAAAAATGTAAATAATAACACAGAGCCAGGAGCTTTTTCAAATCTTTTTTTATTTCTAAGTAAGAATAGCTACCGGGTAAAGAAGAAGGAAGAAAAATAAGGCTCTCAGCCCTGAGAATTCTTGCATCGATGTTACTTGTAGGTGTAGCTAATTGACTTCTAATACCTATCACTAAGGCTAATTAGAGCTTCCCATCATGAACCAAGAGTGCCCAGAATAAGAATTTAATTAAAATCCTATTGTGTTTAGAAGCTGTAGGTTGTGGGAATATCTTTTACTATAAATCAGATGATACTCATATTCTGTACCAATATTTTGGAAGGGTTGATAGGTCCAAACACTAGAAAACAAAATTTAATGTTTACTCAGATTGCTCTTATAGAAAATTGAAAAATTCTTTTATTTCCATTGTATTTCCACATTCCCAGCTTTAAGGATGCTCTTACTTGACTTGAGATAATTTTTTTTTTTTTTTTTTTAGGCAAAGTCTTGCTCTGTCACCCAGGCTGGAGTGCTGTGGTATGATCTTGGCTCACTGCAACCTCCATCTCCAGGTTCAAGTGATTCTCCTGCTTCAGCCTCCTGAGTAGCAGGGCCTACAGGCATGCACCACCATGCCTGGCTAATGTTTGTATTTTTAGTAGAGACGGGGTTTCTCCACATTGGCCAGGATGGTCTTGAACTCCTGATCCTGTGATCAACCTATCTCAGTCCCCCAAAGTGCTGGGATTACAGGCGTGAGCCACTGGGCCTAAGATAATTTCTAATGAAGGAATTTCATCAATGAGGGAGGTATTCACTCACCAATTATTTTCCTGGGTCCTGAGATAAGAGGAAAAATGTAATACCCTATTCCAAAATTTTGGGAACTCGCCCTGTAAGCTTGTTGTCTTCTTTCCTACTCTAGGAATCATCATGGACTTTGTTTGGAATGAAGTCAGCCTTCTATATCTGCGGGGGATGGTTTCAGGACAACCCACAGAGGCAAAAATCTGCTATACTCAAGTTCCTTATAAAACATAGTGCAGTATTACAGTACTGTGTTATCTGCATGTGGGGAAGGCGAACTTTTTTCCTTTTCACTTTTATTACCTCCAAATTCATTCCTGTCCCCTCACCCATGTGTACCCAGCCCTCTTTGCCTGTGCTCATTAGTCCTAAGTGATCTCTTTGCCAAGTCTATTCCCTGACCAGGCTCCTTTCTATGAAGCATTCCCAGAATGTCTTAATGTTACAGGAAGAAGTGGATTTCACTTCAGTGGATGGGGAAGAGGAGAAAAAAAGGTAATTGCAGGGGAAACGGTGATGTTGGTTAGCACTAAAGCAGCACATGGAGGCATCAAGCTCTGGAGATGCACAGGGAAGGACCAGAGAGGACACAGTTTAGTTTCCAAGAGATAGCATTGCAACTTTTGTGAGGGCTGATGGTATTTTCTTATGTCCTAGAGATAAGATTTGTTTTATGAACTTTTATTAGAGGTAAATAATTTAAATATCATTTAATCTCTGCATTTTACAATATGCATTTACAAAAATACAAAGTGATAATGTTCACAGATTTTTTTCCTATCTCATATTGGACAATGACTTACTGTTTTATTTGCCGTTTTTAGAATACCATGCTGTCCCCCAGGCAACAAAATTCCTACCATTCCAGACAAAAAAAGCTTTTGAAATTGCCTCATAATTTTCTGCCTTTGCACCTTAAGTCATGATTTTTTCTGCTTATATTTTTCCCACCTATCACCATCCAGCCGTTATTCTGCACATGCATATGTGGGCCCCAGAGTCTCTGAGGACATGCAGGTTCATTGCGGCAATGCCTTATTCTAGCCTCTCCTTATTCAACCTTTTTTTCCGCATCACAACAAAAAGCGAGAGGAAGGTTTTGGTGTTATTTTTCATGGTTCTCACCCAGTCCTCAGATCTTTTTCTCTCTTTTTTTTCTTTTTTGTTTCTTCTTTATATTTTTGAGACGGAGTCTTACTCTGTCACCCAGGCTGGAGGGCAATGGCGCGATCTCGGCTCACTGCAACCTCCGCCTCCTGGGTTCAAGCGATTCTCATGCCTCAGCCTTCTGAGTATCTGGATTACAGACACCCGCCACCACACCTGGCTAATTTTTGTATTTTTAGTAGAGACAGGGTTTCACCATGTTGGCCAGGCTGGTCTTGGCCTCCTGACCTCAGATGATCTACCTGTCTCAGCCTCCCAAAGTGCTTTTTCTTAAGGTCTCTAGACATCTTGTGACCGGCAGTGCCTGTCAGCTAGACAGGTCAAGTTACCGGTACATCTGTGCATTTCCAGCGGCTGAGTACCAAATATACCTCAACATACCCTCAACCGGCACACATCCCTGCACAGTACAGTAAAACTAGGATGGGTTCAAATCTCAATGTAACCGTGTCTGCGTTGAGCTTTGAACCCATCATGAGATGAACTTGTAGCGAAAACAGACAACAACATCAATGAAAGACCAAATATAAATAAAACTCAAAACTCCTGATGGTTTGGCTTGCTGAACTGACCTGGGTTCTTATAAAAAAATATGTGTTCTTTACAGAACTTGATCAGGGCTCTTGTTTTATTTTTTCTTTTATAATCAAAAAGCCTGTTTATACTTGCATTTTTATTTCATTGGTTTTGAGATTATTTTATATTGAGTATTTTTATATCAATCTATAGACATTGACCTTTGTAGTAAGCCAAAGGTGTTTTTAGAAACTTTTTAACACTATCACATTTTCTCCAGGCATTAGAATGTCAGATTGTTTTTACAATTGTGGGAAATTGGAAACTTCAAACATTGGTTTTGGTATGTTGCAAGGTAATTATTTGTGGGCTTCAAACCCCAGTATTTAACTATTCCTTCGTCTGCAAGCACTGGCATACTTCCCACTATTGAAGTATAGACCAATTTCAGAAGACAGATTGATCCAGGAGATCTGAGACAGTGCTACATTGGGGTCATGGATGCTGTGGGTTTTGCATAGTTGTATTTGAGGTGTGAGACCCTTTATACAAAATTTTGTGCTTTTAGATGATACGAGTAGCTGCATACATTGTCTGCATTGTGGGAAAATTGGGACTGTAGTGCTCAGCAAAGAGAGTAACATAGGGCAGTAATATAGTTTGAATTTGTGCCCCTTCCCTGGAAATCTTTTGTTGAATTCTAATCCCCAATGTTGGAAGAGGGGCCTGGTAGGAGATGACTGGATTATGGGGGCAGATTTCCCCCTTGCTGTTCTCATAATAGTGAGTGAGTTCTCATGAGATCTAGTCATTTAAAAGTATGTGGCACCTCCTTGTCTCTCTTCCTCCTGCTCCAGCCATGTAAGGTGTGCCTCTTTCAGGGAATCCTTCCCAAATCATTTTATTAGATCAACATCATCCTGATACCACAACCCAGCAGAGACTCAACAAGAAAAGAAAACTTCAGGCCAATATCCATGATGAACATAGATGCAAAAATCTTAAATAAAATACTGGCAACCGATTACAAGAGCACATCAAAAAGCTCATCCATCACAATCAAGTAGACTGCATCCCAGGGATGCAAGGATGGCTCAATGTACGCAAGTCTATAAACATAATTCACCACATAAACAGGTACAAAGACAAAAACCACATGATTATCTCAATTGATGCAGAGCAGGCCTTTGACAAAATTCAACAGCCCTTTATGCTAAAAACCCTCAATAAACTAGGTATTGAAGGAACGTATCTCAAAATAATAAAAACTATTTATGACAAACCAACAGCCAATATCATACTGAATGGGAAAAAACTAGAAGCATTCCCTTTGAAACCTGGCACTAGACAAGGATGCCCTCTCTCACCACTCCTATTCAATATAGTACTGGAAGTTCTAGCCAGAGCAATCAGGCAAGAAAAAGAAATAAAGCATATTCAAATAGGAAAAGAGGAAGTCAAATTGTCTCTATTTGAAGATGACATGATTATATATCTAGAAGACCCCATCATCTCAGCCCAAAATCTCCTGAAACTGATAAGCAACCTCAGCAAAGTCTCAGGATACAAAATCAATGTGCAAAAATCACAAGCATTCCTAAACACCAATAACAGACTTAACCAAATCAAGAACGAAGTGCCATTCACAATTTCTACAAAAAGAATAAAATACCTAGGAATACAACTAACAAGGAACGTAAAGGACCTCTTCAAGGAGAACTACAAACCACTGCTCAATGAAACAAGAGAGGACACAAACAGATGGAGAAACATTCCATGCTCATGGTTAGGAAGAATCAATATCTTGTAAAATGGCCATACTGCCCAAA
Organism: Callithrix jacchus; assembly: GCF_049354715.1. Taxonomy (NCBI): domain Eukaryota; kingdom Metazoa; phylum Chordata; class Mammalia; order Primates; family Cebidae; genus Callithrix; species Callithrix jacchus. The sequence continues at coordinate 124,866,943 of NC_133506.1, forward strand.
GATTCAGTGCTATCCCCATCAAGCTACCAATGCCCTTCTTCACAGAACTGGAAAAAAACACTTTAAACTTCGTATGGAACCAAAAGAGAGCCCGCAAAGCCAAGTCAATTCTAAGCAAAAAGAACAAAGCAGGAGGCATCACACTATCAGACTTCAAACTATACTACAAGGCTACAGTAACCAAAACAGCATGGTACCGGTACCAAAACAGACATATAGATCAATGGAACAGAACAGAGGCCTCAGAGGCAACGTCACACATCTACAACCATCAGATCTTTGACAAACCTGACAAAAACAAGCAATGGGGAAAGGATTCCTTGTTTAATAAATGGTGTTGGGAAAACTGGCTTGCCAAGTGCAGAAAGCAGAAACTGGACCCCTTCCTGACACCGTACACTAAAATTAACTCCAGATGGATTAAAGACTTAAACATAAGACCTAACACCATAAAAACCCTGGAAGAAAACCTAGGCAAAACCATTCAGGGCATAGGCTAGGACTTCATGAATAAAACACCAAAAGCATTGGCAAGGAAAACCAAAATAGACAAATGGGATCTAATTAAACTCCAGAGCTTCTGCACAGCAAGAGAAACAATCATTAGAGTGAACTGGCAACCAACAGAATGGGGAAAAAATTTCACAATCTACCCATCTAACAAAGGGCTAATATCCAGAATCTACAAAGAACTAAAACAGATTCACAAGAAAAAAACAAACAAACCCATCCAAGAGTGGACAAAGGATATGAACAGACACTTTTCAAAAGAAGACATATGTGAAGCCAGCTAACATATGAAAAAATGCTCGTCACCACTGGTCATTAGAGAAATACAAATCAAAACCACATTGAGATACCATCTCATGCCAGTTAGAATGGCAATCATTAACAAATCTGGAGACAACAGATGCTGGAGAGGATGTGGAGAAAAAGGAATATTTTACACTGTTGGTGGTAATGTAAATTAGTTCAATCATTGTGGAAGACAGTGTGGTGATTCCTCAAAGACCTAGTAATAGAAATTCCATTTAACCCAGCAATCCCATTACCGGGTATATATCCAAAGGCTTATAAATCATTCTATTACAAAGACAAATGCACACGTATGTTCATTGCAGCACAGTTTACAATAGCAAAGACTTGGAACGAACCCAAATGCCCACTGGTGATAGACTGAATTGGGAAAATGTGGCTCATATACACCATGGAATCCTATGCAGCCATAAAAAACGATGAGTTCGTGACTTTTGTAGTGATGTGGATGAACCTGGAGAATATCATTCTCAGCAAACTGACACAAGAACAGAAAATCAACCACTGCATGTTCTCACTCATAGGTGGGTGTTGAACAATGAGAACACATGGACACAGGGAGGGGAGCATCACACACTGAGGTCTGTGGGGGTGGAGTAGGGAAGTGAGGGAGGGACAGCAGGGGATTTGGTGAGGGATAACATGGGGAGAAATGCCAAATATAGGTGATGGAGATGGAGGCAGCAAACCACATTAGTACGTATGTACCTATGCAACAATCCTGCCTGTTCTTCACATGTACCCCAGAAGAAAAAATGTATATATATATTTGTAAAGACGTGTCTCTTTCCTGTTCACCATCTGCCATGATTGTAAGTTTCCAAGGTCTCCCCAGCTGTGCTTCCTGTACATCCTGCAGAGCTATGAGTCAATTGAACCCCTTTTCTTCTTTCCTTTTTTTTTTTTTTTGAGACGGAGTTTCGCTCTTGTTACCCAGGCTGGGTGCAATGGCGCGATCTCGGCTTACCGCAACCTCCGCCTCCTGGGTTCAGGCAATTCTCCTGCCTCAGCCTCCTGAGTAGTTGGGATTACAGGCACACGCCACCATGCCCAGCTAATTTTTTGTAATTTTTAGTAGAGACGGGGTTTCACCATGTTGACCAGGATGGTCTCGATCTGTTGACCTCGTGATCCACCCGCCTCGGCCTCCAAAAGTGCTGGGATTACAGGCTTGAGCCACCGCGCCCAGCCACATTTTCTTTTCTTTTGTTACATGTGCAGTTTTGTTACATAAGTAACTTGTATCATGAGGGTTTGTTGTACAGATTTATCACCCAGATGCTAAGCCTACCACCTAATAATTTTTTCTGCTCCTCTCTTCCTACTACACTTCACCCTCAAGTAGTCTCCAGGGTCTGTTGTTCTCTTCTTTGTGTTTATGAGTTCTCATCATTTAGTTACCACTGATAAGTGAAAACATTCACATATACCACATTTTCTTTATCCACTTATCTGTGGATGGACACTTAGGTTGCTTTCATATCTTGGCTATGAGAATAGAGCTGTAATGAACATGGGAGAGAAGATATCTCTTAAAAAAGGAATTGTAAATGGCATTCATTTATGAACTGAATAGTTGTTGATGCTACCCATTACTAATTTTTAAAACTGGATGTTTTGATGTCTCTAAGCTTCTTTACTTATACTTGCATATTTGGTTTTGGGATATTCATAGGGCAAGTTCATTCTAATGAAAAAGCATTTAAAAATGTATCAACCTCTTTATCTTAACTCTAAACAAATAATATTTGTCCTAGTTGCAGAAAACACGAAGTCACACGTTTTTGTACCTTTCCTCAACTTTTCATTTATGTAAGTTAGATAGATCATTCACTTTAAGATTATTTGGAGCATATGGTACTGGGAAGGAAGATAAGTGTAGGCTTATGTTTCTGATGGCCATGTATCCATCAAAATGAAACTACAGCTGTTCTTCAGGTTTTAGGTAAAAACATAAATAAATCCTGTCCATTTTTACAGAACCTTAGAGTTTACTTGATGTTTTTGAAGTCTAGCAAGGAGAGGCTTAGTAATTAATATCATATTTACATTTTATATCAATTTTCATTTGTTGTATGCACAAATATATTTAGGTTAACTATTCCATAAATTGTGTATGATCCTCATTTCATTGAATTGTTTTCTTCTGAATTGTGGTGGGCTATTCTGAATTATGTTTTTATAAAGTATCAATTTGATAAACATCTTAAAATATTATTATAAATTAGTAACATCAAGGTTGATATAAATAGATCACTCAATTTTGACTGAATAAATGTGGAATGAATGAATTCTCTTAGAGGTAGAAAAACTCAGTTTTTCATGGTCTTGCCTTTGATGTAGTTCTCAAATTTCCCCTGGCACAGAGTATTTATAGTGAGCCTTCTGGAACTGCCATTTCATAACCATCAACATGTTGCAAGATGTTGTTATAGTTACAACATTTACCACTTCTTTATGATAATTTACCTCAACTTAAACCTGGCTCTGTCTTACTGTCATTCAGGAAGTGTCTATTTATGCATTCAACCTCACTTATCTCATGGTGGACGGATGGGCTACCTATTCTCTTTGCTCTCTCCACTGCAGACTAGTACATCCTCATCTATAAGAACAAAAGCTACTCATTTGAGACCCGTGGCATTTATTTATTCTACCCTTGCCCTTCCTCAATGCTGCTCTTGAATAACCACCTATTCACCATCCATTATTCATCAAAGACATTGGCATTTGTCTCATCACCTTCCTCTCCACTCTAACCTTGCTATCCTCCTGGGTATCCCCATTCCTCCAACAACTGCGTGAACAACCCAGTGAATATTATGGCTTCCTGGTTTCCAGTCTCCACTCTTCCTATTTCCTTCTCCTCCATACCCCTTCAACCACCCACTCCCACAAGAACATTTTGGAAGTATATCATCACCAACAACTGTCCCACTGACAGAATTAATAATTCAAGCATCTTTCCCTCTACTTTCATATTATTAATCTACCCCTGTAGACCATCTTTGATCATTTTCACAATGTCCAGTGTTTTAATCTTCAACTTTCTCACAAACTGTTGGCTTTTCCCTTTTCTCCCTTTCATTCTTAATAGCTCAAAATATTTAATTCATTTTTTCCATGATACTGACTCAAATACCAAACTCTCTTTTTTTTACTCATATGATAACACTCCAGTTAAACCAAACCATGTTCTAACTCTATGCCTTCATTCAAGCAGCCAAGAGATCTATGACAAAGTCACGCCAACAGCAGATTCACTCCTACAAATTTTCTTTTTAAAGTTATTTATTTTTATTTTTTAGAGACAGCTTTTTTCTCTCATCTAGGCTGGAGTGCAGTGGTGCTATCATAGCTCACTGCAAACTTTGAGTTTGAGGCCTCAGGTGATCCTCTAACCTTAGCTCCCCCAAATTGCTGGGATCATAGGTGTGAGTCACTGTGCCCCACTGGCCCATTCCTGCAAGTTTTAACTGCTCCATATTTAAATCTAATTGCCCACTCTGATATTCTCCACTTTTATATCTTTTTTAAAACACCTGTTGTGGGCTGTATCACCTGCATAAATTCGGAAATACAATGGATATACAGTGTAGAGGATACTGATACTGTAAACACCTGTGTACCTACCAATCAGTATAAGAAATAGAAAATTACATGACACAGTGGCTTGTCAGATATTTTTTGCTCTCCTTCAATTTTTGACTTCCTTATCACACCCAGGCATAGTAGATATCATCAGAGTGCAGCTCTCATTTTTCCAGGTTCCAAATATACAGACCTGGCTCCAAAGGCATCTGTCATCCTCCTTTCTCCAGTTTCCATAAACGTGTACATTTTTTTAGGTCATTTCATAAGCAATTCCTTCTCTCTCTTAGATTTTACATGTGGTTATGTTTTTTTATTTTAAAAATAACATTCCAGGCTGGGCACGGTGGCTCACGCCTGTAATTCCAGCACTCTGGGAGGTCAAGGTGGGTGGATCACTTGAGTTCAGGAGTTCGGGACCAGCCTGGTCAATAGGCTGAATAAGTCTCATGAGATCGGATGTTTTATAAGGGTTTCTTCTTGTGCTTGGGTCTCATTCTCTCTTGCCTGCCACCATGATTTTGAGGCCTCCCAAGCCACGTGAAACTGTGTGTTCATTAAACCTCTTTTTTTAAAAAAAATAAATAAATAAATCACCTAGTCTCAGGTATATCTTTATCAGCAGTGTGAAAATAGACTAATACACTCCCCTCCCTAATTTTCTTCTTCCATAGTCCTCCCGATCAAAGTAAATTTGGAGTCATTCTTTAGCTGCCAGCCAAAATGCTGTTGGCTCCACCTTCAATTTCCAAAATTTGGTCTCCAATACTATCTCTTATGGTATCTCTCTGATACCGCAGCCCAATGAATTCTTTAAAAATATACCAGAGAAGAGAAGATCCCTCAAGCACCTATTTTTTTCTCTCTCTCAAGAAGTAAAAGACAAACTCCTTAAAATGTCCACAATACCATACACGGTTGGTCCCTACTTTTTAAAAGTCATTCTGGACTGTTCTCACTCCATTCTAACTCCTCTGGCCTGCTCAGGTATGTCAGATGGGCTCTTCCCTCCAGATCTTGCCATTGGCTGTTCCTTCAACTGTAATTCTTATTATCCAAGATATTTATATGGCTTATTCCATCCCCATCCTCTTATTCAGGTCTTTGCTCAAATAATCAACTGTGAGGTCTTCTCCAATTCCCAATTGAAGACTGTATCCCATCCCTCCTCTACACTCCCAGTTCCTCATTCTTGCATCATTTTCTCTATAGCACTTTTCATTCACGATGTATTGCATACTTTACTTGTTTATTACTATATTATTTTTCTGTTTTCCTTCACTTTGTCTCCGACGAGGAGAGCTATCTTTGTTGTATCTCTAGGGCCAAGAACAATGACTGAGCTCATGGAGGGAATTCAATAAATACTTGTTGAATGGTAAGTAAATGAGACAACTATGCCACTAGATTGTAAAATGGAAAGATGTTTCTAGAGTGTATAAAGGGAGGAAGAGAGGGAGACAAGGCGCAGACTCCACCAGTATTTACTGGCTTCTTTTAACACCATTTGCCTGAGGAGTCACTAATCCCGGTTATGGCTCTTCAATGTGAATTTCTCTCTAACCTAAATGTGTAACCTTAGTTACTATCTATTGATTTTTTACCTTTCCATCAGCTTCTTGCCCTTCAATCTGCATTTCCATGATTTGGTCATTGATTTGATTATTGTTCAGCCAGGGTGCTGGGTGCCTCACTTTTTGTACTTTACCATGTAGAGATGGTCACTTTGACCTCAGACCTGGGAAAGTCAAATTGCCAAATGTTAGATTTGCCATCACAGAAAATTATGCAAGAATGATTTCTTGCTATGAGGTGTCCAGCCATCATCTGATGGTCCCTTTGAATGGGCCCTTACAGTATTAAATGTTTATTCTTAACTTTGAAAAGTCACATTTAAAAATACTAGCTTATTATTCTCAGTTGACATGATATTAGACTCTGTAAGGCTAAACGTTATCAGAATCTCAATTCTAATATCATAGAGTGAATGGCAAATATTTTGTTTTTAGGTTTACATCTGTTTATATCAGTTTTCAAAGAGCAGAAGTCAGATTTTTCACAGCTAGGGGCCATCTAGGGCATTCACATAGGCTGCATTATGACAAAGGTCTTCATTCAGATAATTTTTGACAGATAATTTTGAGAGATATTCACAGAGAGGAGGAATTTTACTTGGAGAATATAATTAACTGTTTGGAACCCCTAACTCATTGAAAAGTGCTTTCTTTCTTATGCTTTTCTCTGTCTTCCTTCATTTTTCTTTCACAACTTTTTGCTTTAAAACTTGATAAATATCAGTCTCAGAGCTTGGGATAAATACTCCTCTCCACCTAAATATCCCAGGCCAAGTCACACTGGCTTTTCACCAGAGGCTCGCCTTCCTGAAAGTTTAGCCCCAGGCCCATGGTGGCCTTAGGACCTGAAGCTGTGATCCTGCAGTCTCAGGAACATGCCCACACCCTTCAGCCATAGAAGAACTCATGGTCCCACTCCAGGCTCAGTCCCTGGCTTTCACGGCACTGAGGAAAGAAGCCAGTATTCTAGCAAGGTGAGCTAATTATCTATGTAGCAGAGGCCAGTGTAAGATTTCTGGCCTTGTGTTCTAAAGCCCTGCATGCAAAGCCCAAGCCACCCTCACTGAAATGCTTTCTATAACTCAAGAGGGTTTTGTATTCTGCTCTCTCAGCATAGATTCTACATTTTCTTCTGCAGTTAAGACATTTCAGAGATTTGCAACTCATCAATTCTCAGAAGAGAATCAAAGATTTGTAATATTTTATTTTTAATTCTTCCTGATGAGGTTTGAGAGATGGGCCATCTTGCAAATGCAGTCAGCATATTCTTCTGGGACATCCACCGAGGTGGATATATAAATATTTTTTTCTTGCTTCCCTTAACCTCTTTTGCTCCAGATCAAAAATACTGATCCTGAGACTTGCTTACCCCATTGGGTCAGCTGCCTTGCTTCCTCATCTTGTTTGCTGATGCAGACTCCAGTCTGCTGCTCTAGTCTGTGGTTCTAGGAAGAGTTGGCTCCTCTCCTTGAGGAATTGGGGGCCTGGATGAGGCGTAAGCCTGTGTTTGAGCCGGATGTCTGGCCACATTTTGCAGCTAGGTCAGCATGGAAGGGGATGCAAAGTTCAAGCTAATGTGCTTGACTCCAAAGAAGACATTGTGACTTAACAGTCTCTATGAGTTAACTAGATTGACTGAGAATCCTAATTCTTGCCTTGGTTTCAAGGTCCCTCAAGGTCCTCTATTTGGAGAAACTAAATTACTCTTAATGGGGCATTGTGTAAGAAGTTGTTTTCTATCCACTGAAAAATGGACCATGGTCCCCTTTTCCACTCCTCTTTCTACACACACTCTCACGCACACCCCACACTCATGAAAGGCACGATGTGGTGTTTAAGCATTCGGAGTGAAATTATTGGGGTTTGAAACTGGTTCTATCATTTACAAACTTTGTAAGAACGATGAGCAAGTAGCTTAATCTCTGTATGCATGAGTTTTCTCATCTGAACAATGAGAAAATTCTACTTATCTGGTAGAACTGTAATAAATTACATAACACATCATAAGCATTTAGAACTATTCCTGACAGTGATGCTAAATAAATGTTAGTTATTACTTTTATGGTCACAATCTGAATTGTACTATAGGAAATTACACATTACCCATGTCTCCTGTAGTCAAGGCAACTAGGCCACCAACATTCCAATGGCAAAAGGTTCCAGTTGGCAGCAGAGACCATCCTCGTGCTGATTTAAGTCTAGCATTCATTCATTACCTTGGCGGTGGTATGGTTAAAAGCCAGAATTCTTGGCTTCAAGTCTTTTTTTCTGCACTGCCCAACTCTATGAACTTAGGCAAGTTACTTAGCCTCTTGTGCCTTGTCTTCCTGATCTGTAAAATGGGTGTCAAGAATATTAAATGAAATAATATATGGAAAGGGCTGGACCATCAACGCTGTAAAGCTAACATAAGGACCCCATTGTTTTCCATTTCCAGGTTCCTCTGGTTCCTTTTGGCCCCCTTTTAAAAATATATTTGGATTACTTGGATCCTTCCTTATGACCTTTTTAATTCTGGGCTCTCTCAGATGACTAGGGTCAAGAGAACACAGAATACCAGACAAGAAGTCCTTGATTCTCCATAAAACCAAACAGTTCTAGGTCCTGGTTTGCTGGAAGCTGGAGAGCTGGAGGGACATTCATGCAAAATTCTGCCTACGTCTCATGCACCTGGCAAGTGCTTTCAGTCATGGGATCCAGGAGAATTTCTTTCTTTTTTTTTTCTTTTTGAGATGGAGTTTCGCTCTTGTTACCCAGGCTGGAGTGCAATGGTGCCATCTTGGCTCACTGCAACCTCCACCTCCTGGGTTCAGGCAATTCTTCTGCCTCAGCCTCCTGAGTAGCTGGGATTACAGGCAGGCGCCACCATGCCCAGCTAACTTTTTGTATTTTTAGTAGAGACGGGGTTTAACCATGTTGACCAGGATGGTCTCAATCTCTTGACCTCATGATCCACCCACCTCGGCCTCCCAAAGTGCTGGGATTACAGGCTTGAGCCACTGCGCCCGGCCGACCCAGGAGAATTTCTAACTCTATGTGCCTAGCTAAGGTGGAAGAGAATGGTAGCGACTGGGGAAGTGGCTAAAGAAGGAGACTGTACTCAACCCCACAGGGTCTTCCTGCACATTCTGTTCCACCATTGAGCCAGGCACTTTCCATCACATAAAAGAGGCCCCTTTTCCCTGAACAATGGGCCCTGGTCCCTTCTTCGAACTGTTTCTTTTTCTCTAGTTTTCCTACTTCTGAACTTTCTACTGTTTCTTCTATTTTATTCTTTGGACTAAGATGCCCATTTCTCTTTTCCTAGTGACAAGCCATAATTTAAAATTAAGTATATATAAACTCAATATGTATAAAACCCAGGTAACTTTATCTGGTCTTATAAATTTGGTAGTACTTATCAGCAAAACTATCTGCCTCTGGAGCTTTTTGAATGTAAAGAATTTAATTATTATTACCATTTTTTTGTGTGTGTCAATTTTGGCATTTCAGATAATTTTTCTAGAGGTATATATTTCCATAATCAAGGATTCCTTTCTTTCTTTCCCTCCCCCCCCTCCCTCCCTCCCTTCCTTCCTTCTTTCCTTCCTCTCCTTTCCTTCTTTCCACTGGGTCTTGCTCTGTCACCCAGGCTGCAGCACAGTGGTGCAATCTTGGCTCACCGCAACTTCCACCTCCAAGGCTCAAGCAATCCACCCATCTCAACCTCCCAAGTAGCTAGGACTATAGGTACATGCCATCATGCCCAGCTATTTTTTTTTTTGTATTTTTTGTAGGGATGGGGGGGGTCTTACTGTGTTGCCCAGGCTAGTCTGAAACACAAGGGCTAAAGCAATCTACCCACCTTAGCCTCCCAAAGTACTGGGATTACAAGTGTGAGCCACTGAGCCTGGCTTACTCTAGGGTTTCTTCTCTTTTGTTTCCATTGTGAATTAGCATTAACACACTAGGATTCATTTATATATTTATTTGGTACTATCGATTAAGGTTAGAATTTCTGTTTTGTCCCAAAATGGCTAAATTCCTGGATCAACTCTGCCACCTCTGTCTGCTCACTCCTCCTGCTCCTTCTTTGTTGATATCCTGAGTTTAGCTCTGGAATGTTATAAATAAATTTGTGGGTTTGCTGGGATGGGGTGTTACCGCTTACTTAAACAAAAATAAACTGTACCTAGTTAATCTTCTTACTCTCACTTCCTGTATCTTTTTGCTTTCTCTGGCATTATTCTTCTCTAGTGGTTTAATACTTCCTCCAAGAATGTTCCAAGAAAGTGTTTGTTTGGTAAACTTTGAAAGGTCATGGATGCTAAAAATATTTTTATTTCAGTGTCATTTAAATTATAGTTTATTGGTATAAAATTCTAGCTTCAGAGTTTCTTTTTTACTTCCACACAACCACAGTATTACCTATTATCATTCCATGTCTAATAATCCTATTGAAAAACCTTTAATAAATGGTCTTTGTGCTTTCGTGGTTCTGCTTGTCTTCTAACAATGCGTTTCAATCTTCCCTGTGTATCTGATGATCTGACATTTCGTGACAACGTGATTAAATGTGAGCATTTCTTTCTAGCCTATCCTCTTCCCATAGCTGTCTTCCCATTACACATGGCTGTGTGCTGCTCAAGGGTGCATTCCTCTTACCTCCTCCAAACCAATCCCTAGCCACCTTCTGCTGCTTCAAGAGTTTCTCAAAGATGGTTTTTTTTTTCCTTTCTATTTTTGGTGTATGTATCAGTACTGAGATTATTTGAAGTGCATGTCAAATCTGTAACATCTCTAGGTTTGGCTTTAAGACAGGAAGACAGGCCCTGATGCCAAACTGCCATCTTATCTGACACTTGCAATTCTGCTTTACTTCTGTATTTTAAGAATGGAGCTCGTGGTTGGGAAGACGGGATCCAGGAATGGGTGTGGAGTATGGCCCAGACAAAACCCAGGATATTTGAGGGGCAGGTCTCGTATTTTATATTTTGATGTCTCAGAAAATGTTATGAGCTTCTAGAGGCTTCTCATCTCTTTTCTCTAATTTTCTTCATTGACGACTAGGGCTCTGTTAATTTCTATGGATGTCTACATTGTCCTATTTAGAGTGACTCTAGAACTACCCATATGTGACAAACACAACACATAAAAGGTAGTCTTCTCTGGGTGTGCATAAGCCCTCTCTTGACACCAACTTTCTCTTTAGGTCTTCAATTAAGAGCATCCATGGTATGGCATTCAGGTCATTCTAAAACCTGTGTTCATTGAATGCTATCGGTACTTAACCTTCAATTCATGCTAGATTTTTCTATATCATGAAAGAGAAGCTAATGAATGCTAATGAAGCTAATGAATGAATTACTTAATATAAAAGTGAATAAGTGAATTAATAAAATGCTATTTGCAGTAGTATTGCTTCCCAGAGGATTATATCATTATATGAATTGATTGTTATAACCTTAAACCCCAAGGACAATTTCACTCTCATCCTGGAACATGCTCCTCCAAATGGTCCATAAGTTGCCTGTGGAACATCTGCAAACTTTTCTTGATTTTAACATGTTTAGTTGATATAATAATGAATTCAGCATTCAGCATTTTCTCAGTGAACATACCAAGTTGGCAACTCTTCAAGTTTTTGTTCACTCCATTCTCTTTATTTGGATCCCCCTCTACTTCTCCAGAATCCCCTGTTTTCTGAGGTTAGTACATAATCGCCTTGGAGCTAAATATTCAGTAAATACTGCCGAGTCCCCAAGCTGCTCTGTGTTCCCAAGACCCCTCCGTGTGCCAGGACAGAAGTGGAGAGATGGCCACACCCTCTTCTCCGTTACTCTATGCTTTAAGAGCACAAAAACAGTTCTGCTTTGTCTGTTTCTTACTGGGAGTTCAGAGTAAGCACAGCCATATAGTTTTACTTTACTTCTCTCTGCCTCCTTATAATTCAGATAAATCCAAATGACAGACATGGCAATGTACGCCATTCATCCATTTATTCATTCCAGAAGCCATTTACTGAACCTTCTAAGTGTTAGCCATTGGGTCAACTCTATAGGATACAATGATGATACAGTAGAGAGTGCAAAAAAAAAAAAAAAAAAATAGACAAAGACCAGAGAAAGTGATAAAGAGAGAAAACAAGAAATTCCCAGTCTGGGAAGAGAGGAGTTTGTCCTGGACAGAGCTCTGTGAATCTTTGGTGAGGAGGGCAGACCTAGAGCAGCCTTTCCACAGACTTTCTTTAAATGATAGATGGGTATGAGTAACGGGATTGAAATAAGACCCCAAGGAATGCACATGGACACTCCAAAGTATCATTAGCACTATAAATATATGTATATGTGTGTTAACTAGAATTAAAGCATTAAAAAATTAATAAAAATGAAAACTTCTAATGACCTATTTCAAAAATTCTAAAGGAAGGGCGGTGGTAATAGTAACCACCAAGTTATCTATAAGTATCAAATGCTGTGTTTATATAAATGAGAGAGGGCATGGGTATTGACAAGATATGTGTTGATAATAAATAATTATCCATTGAGAGCTGGGAATTGAAAAAACAATGTGAAACTTTCTGGATAATCTCAAAAAAACAATAATGCCTGAAGAATTATTCATTGTGACATCTTTTAAAGGGAGTTTTGTGTAGCTGGAGACCTGTAAGGCTCAATGGGATATACAGGGTAATCATGAAATCACTAAGAGCAACGTGAGTTCAGAGCCCTTCTTCCCTTTCTCCTTCCTTCCTTTCTTTTGTATATGATAGAATTAGTAAAGTGGAAAATTCAATCCATACTTTGGGACGTATTTTTTTCTTATAAATGTGTTAATTAAATAGCGAGTAAAGGCATGGATAGAACTGAGTAAACGTGTCGTCATGTGGACTTTTAACACCCTCGCCACGCTGGCCCTGTTCAGCACTGGCCACGCTTCTAACCAATACCCACGTGGTTTCTCAGTTGTTCTCTTTCCTAATCAGAATCCCATTATATCGCTGAACATATTTCTTGGGCAAACAATAAAAACCATGGTTCTAGAACAACATTCTAAAGATAACTAACATAATAATTATGGCAATATTTTTTTTTTAGACAGTTTCGCTGTTGTTACCCAGGCTGGAGTGCAATGTGCGATCTCGGCTCGCCGCAACCTCCGCCTCCTGGGTTCATTCAGGCAATTCTCCTGCCTCAGCCTCCTGAGTAGCTGGGATTACAGGCACGAGCCACTATGCCCAGCTAATTTTTTGTATTTTTAGTAGAGACGGGGTTTCACCATGTTGACCAGGATAGTCTCTCGATCTCTTGACCTCGTGATCCACCCGCCTCGGCCTCCCAAAGTGCTGGGATTACAGGCTTGAGTCACCGCGCCCGGCTAATTATGGCAATATTTTAGTTGAACAGGAATTGATCCCTTAAGGTCATTTTCAGCACCTTTTTAAATCAATTTTTGGAGCCCTTCTCTCGCTGTATCTCTCCTGAGTCCCTTCTTCAAGGGCTGTGACTGTGTTCTCTGCTCAATCCAGTGTCTGCTCCAACTGACCTGCAACATTGTCCTGAGACACGAAGACAAACAAGCCCTGCTGAGGACCTGAGGGCTGCTGTTTATGAAGCAGCTCTAGCAGCCCTGGGCCTTTCTCTCTTGCTTCCCTCCTCACAATCTCATCAAGACTCACCTGCTACCTGTCCATGTCCTGATGGGCAAGCAAAATGGTTAAAGATGATTTACTAATTAGTCCCTACTATGGAGATGTTGATTGCATCTTTCACATTTTTTTCACAAACTATATTTTATTTTATTTATTTATTATTATACTTCAAGTTCTGGGGTACCTGTGCAGAACATGCAGGTTTGTTACATAGGTATACACGTGCCATGGTGGTTTGCTGCATCCATCACCCCATCATCAAGTCCTTCTATGCTTCCAGTGGAGAAGGGGTGGGATTTAAAGCAACTCTGAAGTTCACTGGGGGAACTCAGATCCCACCTCTTAGGCTGGATATGCTCACTGGAAGGATCACGTTGAGTACCCTGCAGAGTCAGAGGAGGAATTGCATACTTTCTATCATTGCTGTTTGCTATAAATTGAATTGAGTCTCTCCAATTCAGTGCAGAATCCCTAACCCTCAATGTGACTGTATTTGGAGATCAGGCCTTTAAGGCAGTAAGTTCAGTTTAAATAAGATCATAAGAGTGGAGTCTTAATCCAGTAAAACTAGTGGTGTTTTTTTTTTTTTTTTTTTTTTTTTTTTAGAGACAAGGTTTTGCTGCGTTGCCCAGGCTGGTCTCAAACTCCTGGGCTCAAGAGGTCCATCTGCGTAGGCCTCCCAAACTGCTAAGATTACAGGCACGAGCCACTGCACCTGACTTAGGATTGGTGTCTTTATAAGAAAAGGACGCCTGTAGCATGCATGTACAGAAGAAAGCCATGTGATGACACAGTAAAAAGGTGGCTGACCACAATCCAGAAAGAGAGGGAAGAGAGATTTCCCCAGAATTCAACCTCGCCCACACCTGGAGCTTGGACTTCCAGCCTTCACAGCTTATTAGCAAATAAATGTCTGTTGTTCAAGCTACCTGGTCTGTGGTACTCCACTATGGCAGCCTGAGCAGACTAATATACTTGCCATTTTGAAAACAAACTCTTCTGCAGATTAAAAATGTATTTCAAAAGTTTAGATCATTAAATTAATTCAAATTATTAATTAATTTCAAGATTTTACATTTATATAGGGAAATTTGGGGGTTTAAATTTCTTCCAAAAAGGCCTTTAGAAAACTTGTTACCACAAACTGCTAAGAGTGATCTGGCCTTGGGAATAATTTGTGATGATTGATTTATCATTAATTAGGTGCTTGAATCAAGAGGCAATGACTTGGTGTTCTTTTTTGCATAAGACTGGAGCTGACATTCACACTGTAGGCCGGTCTCCCAGTTATGACTGCTTTGCTTTCTCACATACTGTACATCGTACCATCCTGGGCTGGATGTGCAGCAATCCTTGCCACGTGGCAAAGCCACAGCTGACTAAACTGGCATCTGCACTTTGGAGCTCATGACAGGTATCTATTGAGAGTAAAGACGGAGGAGATTTATTAGAAAACTATCAAGATTTTGGAGTCTATTGGTCACTTTTGGAAGCCTTGAAAGGTCTTGCCTGCCTCTCCTTCCCCAGGGTCAGAAGCAGAGCCTAGAGAAAAGCCAGCAGGCCTAAGGAGGGCAGGTAATAATGACAGAAGCTCTCTCATCTGTGCCAGGTTCAGAGACCAAGATGCAAAATGCTACAGGCTTTTTATACCTGCGCTTGAAATTAAAACCAAAATGTTTAGCAGCCCAATTGAGTTTCAAGGAAGCTGTTTGCTGAAGAACCTTGTATTCGTCCATTCTCACACTGCTAATAAAGACATACCTGAGAATGGGTAATTTATAAAGGAAAGAGGTTTAATGGACTCATGCTTCCACATGGCTGGAGAGGCCTCACAATCATGACGGAAGGCAGAAGGCATGCCTCCCCTGGTGGGAGCATGCAAGGAGAGAACGAGAGCCAAGCAAAAAGGGAAAGCCCTTATAAAATCATCAGATCGTGTGAGACTTATTCACTAAGTCAAGAACAACAGTATGAGGGAAACTGCCCTCATGATTCAGTTTTCCCCCACCAGGTCCCTCCCTCAATACATTGGACATAAGGAAGCTACAATTCAAGATGACATTTGGGTGGGTACATAGCGAAACCATATCAAACCTTTACTAGGCTTGAGAAGAAGTGGCTTATATGTGCTCACTCCCTCAGGTGGGTCCTGATCACCCAGGCTACCAACAACAAAGAATGGGCTACCAAGCCTAAGCAAGCTTCAGAAGAGAGAAACCTCTTCAGTGCTGTTCTCACACATGGCCATGGCGGGGGTTGGGGGCAGTGTGCAAGGCACAGACTTCCGGGGCCACTAGATGGGTTAATCAGGATGCTCACCTGCATGCCTGGTTCAGAGAGCTCCCAACCCTATTCCTGTCTTTCACAACAGATCAATGCGGGTAGAAATTAACAAGTCTCCTTGCAAAACAAAACATGCATTTGAAAATAAAACATTAAATCATAAGAATAGCACAATATTAGAGAATCTATTAACATGATTAGAAAAATTAAAAGAATAAGGCTATTATATAATCCTCTCTTTGGTCCCTTAAAGAATGAATCTGAAGAAATTCAATATCCATTCATAATTAAGGCACTTTTCTAGAAATTTAAATACAGGAGGAATATTTCCTTTTTAATTTTTTCTTTTCTTTCTTTCTTTTTTTTTTTTTTTTTTTTTGAGACAGAGTCTCACTGGCATGCAGTGGCCCCATCTCAGCTCACTGAAATCTCTGCCTCTTGGGTTCAAATGATTCTTGTGCCTCAGACTCCTGAGTAGCTGGGATTACACACATGCCCCACCATGCCAAGCTAATCTTTAGCCTGTATTTTTAGTAACGATGGGGTCTTACCATGTTGCCCAGGCTGGTCTCAAACCCCTGAGCTGAGGTGATCCACCCACCTCAGCCTCCCAAAGTGATGGGATTGCAGGTGTGAGCCACTGCACCCAACTGGGAGGAATATTAATCTTAAGTGTGCCTTGCTCGTTTTCTACCAGAGAAACAGAACCAACAGGACGCACACACACAAACTGAAAACCTTTGGATTATGGGATTGCTGGGGCTGGCTGGGCATATCTGGTACATCTGAGCTGGGGAAGGGAAAGCTGGAAACTCTTGGGCAGGATCAGATCATGCAATCCACAGGGAGAATTTTGTCTTCTTTGGGGAAACTTCTATTTTGTCCATAAGATATTTCAATTGATTAGATGAGTCCTATTCCAGTTATCAATGATAACCTCTTTTACTTAATGTCAACTGATTGTAGATATTGATCACATCTGTAAAACATCTTCTTAGGAACATGAAGTATTCGTATGACTAGCTGGTGTTACGGCCTAGCCTGTCATCAAAATGTGAGATACTTTGAACTTTACATAATGAAGGACTTTCAAAATATCTTTTTCTTTTGCTGAACTGAGAAGCCTAAAGAGGCTCGTTCTGCCTAAGAAAACAGCAGTCAGAGCCTGGGTGATCTTGGGGGTGAGAGGAGGGATGAGAACAGGGCCCGAAAGCTATAGTGGCTGTGGTAAATGATTGAGGTAGGAAAAAGGAGCACCTACCTTGGGAGGGTTTTGAGATAAGGATTTTAAGTTGGAGTTTAAAGATGCTTTGCTATGTGATAAGTGAGGCACTGTCTCTGCTATAGCTTCACAGAAAAATCTTTTAGGCCAGGCACGGTGGCTCACACCTGCAGTCTCAGCACTTTGGGAGGTTGAGGCGGGCAGATCACTTGAGGTCAGGAGCTCAAGACCAGGCTGGTCAACATGGTGAAACCCCATCTAGACTAAAATTACAAAAAAAAAAAAATGTAGCCAGGCATGGTGGCATGCACTTGTAGTCCCAGTTACTTGGGAGGGTGAGGCAGGAGAATTGCTTGAACCTGGGAGGTGGAGGTTGTAGTGTGCCGAGATTGCTCCACTCCTATCCAGCCTGGGAGACACAGTGAGACTCTGTCTCAAAAAAACAAAATAAAACAAAAAATCCCCAAAACTTCAGTAAATATCTTTCATCGTCTCCAGCACTCTTGGAGTGGAGTTCACTCTTCATTTACTGATACTACATTTGTGTCACTATTGTAAGGGAAGATTAGAGTAGCCTCAGGGCAATTACATTAGAGTTGCACAGGTTTACAGGAGTCAGTGAATGAAGACCAGTATTGAAAACATTCAGGATTGCTGTGTTTGGATTGCTATGTTATAGTCAATGTTAGGTGGCAGTAAATTGAGAGGATGCTGATACCAGGAATGCAGATTACACACAGTCTGGATCAAAGATTAACAGCAAATAATAGATGCTTTCCCTTAAGGGATGCTCCAATGAGCCTTGGTCCTCTGACCTGAAGGTTCCAATTCAAACCTAATTATATTCCTTCCTTCAGCACCTATAAATTTTACTTTTATAATTTCCCAGTAGTAGAATACAGAAGTATATATTGTCTTGGTTCTTAAAGCAAAATTTTCTTAAAGTTAATTTTGAAGAAAAATAGGATGATTCTTTTGTTCATCTTATTTTCAGAATAACATAAATTTGTATTTGCTAACTTTCAAATTGCCAAACCAGCTGGAGATGTGAACTTACTTGTCACTTACATGCAGCACTGAGAGGGAAAATACTAACGGAAGGATCAGACTCCTCTGGGTCAGATTCCTCCAACCTCCTGTCAATGTTATTAGAGACTTTCAACAGCTTCAGGAAGTCAATAACTTAATAAGAAACATCACAAATACCTAATTTTTTCAGCATGATTACAACACTAATCCCATATCAACAGAGAGACAAATACTGATTCAAGCAACGTAAATCAAAGCAGATGCTAGCTGGCCTCCTATTGTTAAATTGATTCAGAAATGTAGGACATAGTTCCAAGACAAGGCTATTCTTGGTTGCATATCAATTTAGTCAGGTGTTAAGAGGGAAATTTATATCACTAAATGCCCATATCAGAAAGTGGGAAAGATTTTAAATCAACACCCTAACATCACAACTAAAATAACTAGAGAAGCAAGAGCAAACAAATCCAAAAGCTAGCAGAAGACAAGAAATAACTAAGATCAGAGCAGAACTGAAGGAGACAGAGACACAAAAAAACCCTTCAAAAAAATCAATGAATCCAGGGGCTGTTTTTTTTTAATTAAAAAAATAGATAGACTAATAAAGAAGAAGAGAGAGAAGAATCAAATACATACAATAAAGATGATAAAGGAGATATTGTAATATTGGGGTTCAGCCGTTCAGGGTGCCCTCAGCTCCCCTGAGAGGATGTTTCTCCAGGTTCTTGGTCTCCTGCCCTCTCAAGAATGAGAGAGGGGACCACGGCATAGTGTGCAGTAAATGCCAGACTCAAACGTGTTTGTAGAAAGGGATTTATTGAGAGAGAGAGAAATAGGAAAAGGAGAGAGAAAGAAACAGCCAACTCTCACACTGAGTGAGAGAATCCAGAAAGATGGAGTTCAGGAGAGGAAAGCAGCTTCCACACTGAGTGGAAGGGAATAGAGAGAGAAGAGTTTAGGAGGGGAAGACAGGCTTCCATGAGAGAGTGTGGAAGGGGACTCCAGAGGGAAAATCCAGTATAGATAAAAACATGGAGTCCGAAGGGGTGTGGAAGACGGGGACTTTTAACCTGGGATGACCCGCCCTCCACCTTCTCTTAGATCCCTGGCCAATGAAAGGAGTTCCTTAGAACTTCTGCTGGAGTGATTGACTGTTAGTTTCTTCCCACAAAATTTAACCATAAACCATTAAATCACTTGGATGGAGAGAGACGGGAGCGGGGGCATGGTGCTAGGAAGTTCTTGCCCTTAAACCTATGCCCCCTTGAGGACCTGGAAAGAGAACACATTTCCTCAATATCACCACTGACCCCACAGAAATCTAAGTGTCCTTTTTTGGGTCACAAGCTCACTGCTTTAAACCAACTGATATAGAGAGAGGGTTGAAGTTCATGATTGTCTCAGCTTACTAGGATCAAAGAGAATGCCACAGTTGTCATGGAGGGGATGAAATTCCCTCTAGAAAAAGGGCATGGTTAAAGAATAAAGGGGCAGCTAAGTGTGATGACTCATGCCTGTAATCCCAGCACTTTCAGAAGTTCAAGCGGGAGGATTGCTTGAGCACGGGAGTTCAAGACCAGCCTGGGCAATATAGCGAGACCCTGTCTCTATTTAAAAAAAAAAAGGAAAGCATAAAGGGAAAAGAGATGCTAAGAAACTAAAAGTAACAGCTGTCTACTACTGAATATTTGTCTTACTTAAGTTTCAAATATCTTAAACTTAAGCTAATCAAATTCTGTTTGCCATTGCAAAAAAATTTTGAATATTCATAACCTAAAAGACAAAATGGTAATATCTTTTTAGGGAGGAACCTAGAAATTTTTAATGGGTTTTAAATACTTAACTAAATAATAGATGTTGATAGTTTAATACATAGACTTATATTTTACCAAAAAATAAAGTTTTTCTATAAATCACTAACACAGTCTAGGCCAAAACCATTAAAACCAAAAGAACTAGTTTAACACTTGGTCATGCTAATGTTAACACATTATTCCAAAATAAATGAAAAGCCAAATTCTTGATGAAGCTAACACAATACTTAAGTCATGTAAGTGTGGACAAAGATCAAAAGTTTAATTAGAAAAAAAAAAAACACTCAATTTATCCCTAGCAGCTCTAATCTCAAAAATAAGTTCCCCAATGATCAAGGTTCATTCACATTCATGCTCTCAGGAAAACCAGCTATTAAAACCATTTTTGTCTAATTACATCATAGTATGGTCTATGTTTCTTATGAACCTCAGATTGTTTCAATTCTGATCTACTTTTTAAACGTCATAATTCAAACAAGTATTAATCAAAACGACTGTGTTGTGTCAAAACACGATGTATGTAGGGGGAAGAGAGAGATGAACAGATAGAGCACAGAGGATTCTTAGGGCAGTGAAACTATTCTGTATGATACTGTAATGGTGAATACACATCGAAAAACATAAAATGTACAACACCAAGAGTGAACCCTAATGTAAACTATGGACTCTGGTGATCATGAGGTGTCAATATCAGTTCATCAGTTGTAACAAATTGGCCACTCTGGTGGGAGATGTGGATGATGAGTAAGGCTGTGCATGTGTGGAAAGGGGGGAAAAGGGAAATTTCTTACCTTTCTTCATAATTTTGCTGTGAACCTAAAACTGCCCTTAAAAACATAGTTTATCAAAACTAAAAAAAAAAACTACAGTAAAACTGCCCACTATATCTGGTTTGGAAGAGATTGTTTTCAAAGGTACACACAGCTTTCAAATTATGTCCACTAGTACAGTTAACAGGAGATGCTACATTTCTGGGTCACTTTAGCTCATTTCTCTCCCATCTGTATATTCCAACAGACATATGTTTAAATTTGTGCTCATGTATTGCTGAAGTCCTATAGACATGAAGAATTCCAGTGATGGGGAATTTTCTGTAAATTTGCATTTTGGGAACATGCCAAGTCAACATGCCTAGGCAGGAAGTGATGCTTCTTGAGCTGCCTTTTCAGAGCAAGCACTCAAGGCTGCAACATCCCCAGCAAACCAACAACCCCTAAAAAATCAGATCGGACTTAGCTAAAGGAAAAAGAACCTGGCTAGGGAAAGAAGAATGAATGGCAAAGCTTAATGACTTCAATGGTAAGACTTTATCACTAAGAGGCAGAAGGAAACCACTCATGTGGATAGCAGATGTTGTGCACTTGATTTAAGTAGTACCAAGTGAGTGTGAAAGCTTGCAGGAAGACATATTCAGGACCCATCTATTAGAAATGCAGTGTTAGTCCCAATACATCCCTTCATCTGTCTTGCCTTTTTCTCTCTATTATTCCCCAGCCACTTTGCATGAATATTAGTGGTCCAAACAAGGGATGTTGTAAAGGGTCGACCCACTGAAAAAGAATTGTCCAGTTATTTGGCTTCCCCCTTGTTCCCCAAGTGCTAAACTAAGCGTGGAGTACCATTCCAGGGAAAGTTTCCTTTTCAAACGTGCTCATGTTAGTTCTTCTTTTTTTCAGGAATTCTTCAGTTTTTGGTTCACCATGCTCACTATATGATTGTTTTTCTATAATCTCTGAAGATCGGAGTGGGAGGGAAAGATGCATTTATCTTGAAACATAAATATTCCATTTAAGTTGAGAGAGCAAATAGCAAGGAAATCAAGCATTAACCTCTTTCTCTTCTCCCCTCTCCAAGCTCACAAGACTCACTGCCAACTGAAGTAGCTTCTCTGCAGGGATTCTTTTGCTTTCTGCTCCAGGCTCATTGTGGACAACTGCATACTTTGCAATTGTACATGACTTAGAATTCTATCTTGTATTATGTTTCCTCATTATGAGCTTTAGGGGAGATGTACATGGGTTGGGGCAGATCACATATTTCTTACTTTTCTTCTCTTTATTTCCCTGAAGACTCCTCATAAAGACTTTACTGAACAGTAGGGATAACCAAGGAAAGTAAGGCCACATTATTCTTCTGTTTAAGCAAAATCCTAAGCATGCATGGGAAAGATTCTTAAGTCATCACAGGATAGGGTGGTGAAAACTGGATTTACTACATGCTAAAGTTTCAAAAACAAGGAAAGGATAAAATGCATTTAATTGCTTTTTTAAAAGCTAATTTATGTAAGAATCCAAGTGATTTGTTTTTCTTCCAATACTTATCAAAGATGTTTAATAGTTCAAATCCGAGCTTATTTTTTTGATGTATAAAAGGCACAAAATAAGTTATAACAAGTTCTTAATAACATGACTACTGAGTTTCCCAGTTGAAATAAGTTAAAAGTAAACCGGATTTTGAAGATTTTATTTCATTTGTTTCTAAAATTTAATCAAAAGTTGGTGAAACCTAAGATTTCCCTGTTGACCTTGACTTTAGCTTTACTTGGCAAATTATTCAAATGATAGAGTATTTCTTGTTGAGGAAAGCGTTTGATCTTTGGCTCAGAAATGTACAGTCACTGCAACATTTAGACTTAAGAGAGAAAAGCTCCAGAATACATCTTAAATAGAAACATGGAATCCAATAGCATTTTTGGTATTCTGGAGAGTCTCAACTCTATATCATGGTTGCCATTGGAGAGGCTCTGGACTAGAAGAACAAGGTGGCCATCAACCTTGTCAACATATGAGAAGCTATTTGAAATATATGTAATGTCTCAAAACCCACATACAAAATGATTTACAAACATAACAAAATAGATAAAGCCAATTATTTACTGACGTCCTTGGTCATGATGTTGAAAACTCTCAATTCACATAAGGAATTGGTCACCAGTATCTGATTTTTTAATTCTTCTTTCTGTCATTAACAAAATAAGAGTATTAACAAGAAAAGCTTCTGAGATGAGAATTCTATGGCAAGTGGCTTTGTTTTGGTTCCGGATATGTTATTGGGTAAGAGAGATAATCTTTTATGCAGTCTGAATATTTCAATATTTAAATTTGAGATTCACAATGATTGAGGCATGCCAAGAAGAATATGGAGATCCTGGAGTAGTGACCAAAACAAACAAACAAAACACAGCAAAGAAACTCCTATCTGATTCTGTTTGTCATTGAGCAATTTTTCTCTCTCTTATACACTTCCACAGCTGTTCATCTTCCAGATGTTCTTCCTGCGAGGCTTTGTCTTTTAAGGGGTTCATGTTCCTTCAAGATAAGTCATTCTTTTCCATTCCCCAGTGTATTACTTGGTCAAAACAAATCTTTCTTCTAATCCTCATTTAACCTTTCCTAAATTTAATACCAGTCTTTTGAACACTAAATGGAACAATTTATAAACTTGAAGTCTTGGTGGAAGGCAAAAACTGGCTGTCCACTGTGGCAGCCAAATGGATCAGTCTTCCTTCTTGCATTCCCCGTTAACCTGGGGGCAGGTAGGCTACGCAAGCCCAACAAATAAGATGCTCCTGCTCAAGTCTTTGGAACCAGAGGAGGGGAGGCAAAGATAAAAGATGGTAGAGATTATTCGCAATAGCAAAGACATGGAATCAACCCAAATGCCCATCAACGATAGACTGGATAAAGAAAATGTGGTAGATATACACCATGGAATACTATGCAGCTATAAAAAGAATGAGATCATGTCCTTCACAGGGACATGGATGGAGCTGGAAGCCATTATCCTCAGCAAACTAATGCAGTAACAGAAAACTAAACACTGCATGTTCTCACTTATAAGTAGGAACTGAACAATGAGAACAGATGGACACAGGGAGGGGAACAACATACACTGGGGCCTGTAAGGAAGTGGGGTGAGAAGAGAAAAAGCATTGGGAAAGTAGCTAATGCATACTGGGCTTAGTACCTAGGTGATGGGTTGATAGGTGCAGCAAACCACCATGTCACGTGTCTACCTGTGTAACAAACCTGCACATCCTGCACATGTATCCTGGAAGGTAAAATTTAAAAAAAAAAGAGATGGTAGCGATATCATTTTATGGTGGCCATGTTGAGAACCCGGCAGCAATGGCATCTTCGAGAATTCAGTGGCTGCATTCAATGCTATTTGTGTTGATGGTCCTACAGTAGTTGTCTGGCACTCTGATTATGAAACAGATTGTCCTGCAGTGTGACATTAGTTGCATTTTCCTACTATCTAGCTTCTTCTAGTTCTTGACCACATTTTGAGGCTAAAGCTAGAGCTTTCCAAACATTTCTGTGAACTCTTTATTTCTTTACAGTAAAGCCTTTAACAGCTGGCAGAGTTGACTCCTATTATTTCAACCAAGATTGTTACACTGTCTACAGAATAATTCCTTGAGGCCAGGCGCAGTGGCTCATGCCTATAATCCCAGCACTTTGGGAGGCTGGGGCGGGTGGATCATGAGGTCAAGAGATCGAGACCATACTGGCCAACATGGTGAAACCCCATCTCTACTAAAAATGCAAAAATTAGCCAGGTGTTTGGCATGCACCTGTAGTCCCAGCTACTCAGGAGGCTAAGGCAGAAGAATAGCTTGAACCCGGGAGGTGGAGGTGGCAGTGAGCCAAGACTGCGCCACTGTGCTCCAGCCTGGTGACAATAATAATAATAATTATATTATATTATTATTATATATCAGTCTCAATAACAATAATAATAATAATAATTCTTTGAGGCTTTGGATTAGGAGTGGGACCCTTCTTGTGAGGCATTTATGTATGCATTTATGGGTCATTTTGTAAAATAGTTGGCTTCCCTTTGCAGAAAGTTGGCAGAGAGAAAGGGAGATTTAACGTGTTGGTGTACTTTGCTTTCTTGATTCAGGTTCTTTTTCTATAAACTGCACTATGTAGATTAAGGAAGGCAGAGGGTTTTATGTGCCCACTGACCCTTGTTGGTTCCTGTCTCCAATCAGGAACTCTTGTGATTTAAACATCCTTGTGCTTTTCTTTTCCCAATGGGTATATTTTCATACCATGTGCTGCTCCAAATTCCTGAGTTTCTGGTGAGAACCACATGTTGCCTTGTTCTGTGCGTCTGCACTGGGTGTATTTTTTATGGTGCATGCCCATTAGCTCCTGTTGCTCATAGAGTCATGATTTGTAATAAGCAACTCTGTTCCTCAACCCCAACTGCCCTAAAGAAACATGGAAAACAAGGTTGAGTTGGAGCCGAGGGAGAGAGAAAACCCTTGGTAATGGGTCATGAGATAGGGCAAAACTGGCACGCAGATTATCGCTGGCTTTTGGGAGGGCTTCTTCTTCAGATGCTGGGCTTCTTCCGATGCTAGGCTGTTGTTTCTTCTCCCCAGCATCCTTTTGCTTTGGTGGTCAGACAACAATTTTGGTGGAGATTATATTCTGGACACTGTGCTTGTAAGACTTCTTCCTTCAGCCACATGAGCTATGTGTGAGTTGAGGAATGCCTTCACAGAGCCAACAAATTCTGAAGTAGCTCACATTTCGCCAGGCTATCATGGGCATCGCCCTTGCATTCATAGGTTTGTAGACAGTGAGGTATGTAGAGAGAGTTAAGTTTCTCAGCCTTCCCATGCTGTGGACTTCTATGGTTCCTCCATTACATTTCTTACTGGTCTGCTTACTACCTTGAATTGCATTCCCTGCCTCCAGTTACAGAGCTGTGGGTTTTTGCTGCCAGCTTCAATCTGTGATCGCCATCTCTTCTCTCCTGTAATGATGCAGGTTCTGAAGCCTGAGTGTGCTGGAAAGGACAAGAGCGGCTCAAGGAAAGAAAGCCACATACTCACCAGTATATCCTCCCAAATACAGCAGCCCCATTTCAAGAGGAAAATCTTCACAATGTCTTGTTTCTCAATTTTTTTTTGGGTCATTTTTTTTCAGTACCTGAAAATGATTGTCTTAAATAATTTAGTCCAGTTTTATGCTTGTTCTCTAGGAACAGGAATTATCTGATCTCAGGCTGCCTTTACTGGAAGTAGCCTTACAATTGTTCTAGCAAAGAAGACAAATGAATTTTTATGGGACTTTCAGTTCTCATATATGAGTGTTTATTATATTTCTCACAGAAAAAGTTAAGTTGCTCTTGATAGAATGTCATCATTATGGAGTTATTTTCTAACCTACCTACAGGGACTTTAAAAAAAAATTTCCTTTTTGTTTTGTGGATTGTTCCAGATTGATACAGCTCTCTCTCTAGAGGTCTTTTGCAGCTGCAGTATATTCAAGGATTCATATGTTATGAAATCTGGCTGGCCAGAATAGGTTAATTCCTTTGAGATACAGCTGTGGCCATTTTTAATAGCAAAAAAAAAAAAAAAAGACACTATTTTCTTTTAAAGTCATTTGTACAAATGGAGTATAATTTTACACATTCTTAAATTTTTCTCCATCCTTTTCTTCCTCTCATTGTGTGTTTTGTTGGTATTGTTGCTGTTTTAGTTTTTCTGTCATTTTACCCCTTTCCCAATAGTTTGGTTGTATTTTTTAAAAAATAAGCTTTTTGAAATCCTTTTTATCAATCTGAGAGAGTATGAATAAAACAATGAGAACACTGTGTTTCATAAATTCTTGTACGTGTAAGCTAAGAAGCACGTTCATTATATGGGGCAACTAAGAGTTGTGGAATAACCCTTAGTCTGCTTTCTGCATCTGGTACTTACAAAAATCTCAAGAGAGAAACTGAGAAAGAGAAAATAAACCTCTCAACCTGTGTTACTCAGCCTTTTAAAATCTGAGATCCCTTTAAATCAGATCTCAGATTATTTATTTATCTCACAATAAAAAAACATACTTTTATTGTGCTATTGGTGTTATGTGAAATGTAAAACAAAATATAACAACCTCAGTTAATTTGAGAATAATCTGTAAGTTTAACAGTTTATCTTTTTTTTCTTTTTGACAAGATGTTACTCTGTTGCCCAGGCTGGAGTGCAGTGGTACAATCTTGGCTCACTGTAGCCTCAAACTCCTGGTCTCAATCCACCTCAGCCTCCCCAGTAACTGGGACCACAGGCACACACCACATGCCTGACTAATTTTTGTTATTTTTTGTAGAGATGTGGTTTTGCCATGTTGCCCAGGCTTGTCTCAAACTCCTGAGCTCAAGTCATCTGCTCACCTTGGGCTCCCAAAGTGCTGGGATTACAAGTGTGAACCACTGTGCCTGTCCCAGCTTAATGTCTTTGACTCCCAATGGAGGAGGAGGTTCGAGTTCTAATATTGCCTCTTAGAACATTGCTCTACTTCTATTTTAATTCACAAATGGAATTAGATGTTCTGGAAAAGAAATGTAGCTAATTTGATTTAATGGCATCAAAGACTCAAATGCAACATGAATGCATTGGGAGGGGCTGAGAACTCAGATCCTTACCTGCTCAAGTGACCTATTAGATTACTACCAACTCTAGGCTGGGCGCGGTGGCTCATGCCTGTAATCTCAGCACTTTGGGAGGCCAAGGCAGGCAGATTACCTGAGGTCAGGAGTTCGAGACCAGCCTGGCCAACATGGTGAAATCCCATTTCTACAAAATACAAAATTAGCCAGGTGTGGTGGTATGTGCCTATAATCCCAGCTACTCAGGAGGCTGAGGCAGGAGATTCACTTAAATCTGGAAGGCAGAAATTGCAATGAGCAGAGATCATGCCCTTGAACTACAGCCTGGATAAAAAGAGCGAAACTCTGTCTCAAAAACAAACAAACAAACCAACAAACAAAAAGATTACCACCAACTCTATACTTACCTATTATTGCCATCAAAAAGTAAGGAAATGATATCAAACTAAGTGTTTATTAGTTCCTTGTTCTAAGCCTTTGGAGTATACACTTAAGCAGCATGGTTTAATAAACACGCAAACAAAAGCAGCATTACTTTTGAAGTCTGGATTATCCGAAGTAACTTGCATAGTGGTTTTTTGAGTGGAGAAAAAATAATCCTCTTATAGTTTTACCATAAATTGGAATATTTATGGAAATTGCATCATTAGCTCTTCATCAGTAGTATTAGAGGTTCCAGTAGTTTAACAGGCCTTTCCTGGTTTTGTAAGTTCAAACTTTTCAAACTTTCATTATTCTAGAGAGCTCTGGCAAATTTTTGTTGTGATTCAAAATGGCAGCCAATTAGCTCCCTCCCTCTCCAGCCTGGGATCCTTTGGCCCCATCCTGTCATCCCAGGGCTCATTTTCTTCCTTTCTGCATTCTTTGCCAACACTCTGTTTCTGCCCTGCTAGAATATCTTAGAAGAGCCAGGCTTTTTACCTTTCTGAACTGCAGAATCCCTGTTCCCTGAGACACAACAGTATTGAGATTAGACCAGGTAATGACCCGAATAATAATCTTGCAGGGTGCAAGACTGGATTCAAGAACAACAAGGTGGAGGCTAATGCAGAAATGTGGGTGACAGATGATGGCAGTTTGGACTAGGGTGGTAGCAGCAGATTAAAAGAAGTAAATAGATTTGGGATACCTCTTGAAAGCAAAGTCAACAGTACCATTGGATCACCTGAGGGGAATGGGGGAGAGAGAAATAAAGAAAGACTCCTAAGCTAGAGAGAAGGGTCAGGTTACCCATAAAGGGAAGCCTATCAGACTCATAGCACTTCTTTCAGCGGAAACCCTACAAACTAGAAGAGAGTGGGGGCCAATATTCAATATCCTCAAAGAAAAGAATTTTCAACCCAGAATTTCATATCCAGCCAAACTGAGCTTTATAAATGAAGGAAAAATAAAAATTTTTCACGAACAAGCAAGCACTCAGAGATTTCATCACCACCAGGCCTGCTTTACAAGAGCTTCTGAAAGAAGCACTATACACAGAAAGGAACAACCAGTATCAGTCATCCCAAAACCTTACCCAAAGGTAAAGAGTATCTCCATGATGAAGAATCTATGTCAACTAATGGGCAAAATAGCCAGCTAGCATTAAACGACAATATTAAACTCACAAATATCAATATTAATCCTAAATTTAAATGGATTAAATGCCCCAATCAAAGACACAGAAAGGAAAATTGAATAAAAAGTCAAAACCCATCGGTATGCTGTATCCAGATCCATCTCATAAGCAAGGACACACAAAGACTCAAAACAAAGCTTTGGTGGAAGACTTACCAATCAAATGGAGAGAGAGAAAAAAAAACAGTAGTTGTAACTTTCATCTCTGACAAAATTGACTTTAATAGTCACAAAGACTAAAAGAAACAAAGAAGGACATTATATAATGGCAAAAGGATCAATATAACAACAGGAGTCAATGATCATAAATATATATGCACCCAATATAGGAACACCCAGATACATAAGACAGGTTCACAATGACTTATAAAGAGACTTGAACTCCCGCACAATAATAGGAGGAGACTTTGACACCACATTGTTAATATTTGACCGATCAACGAGATAGAAAATTAACAGGGACATTTATGATTTGATCTCAGACCTGTGACAAGTAAATTCAGTGAATATCTATAGAATTCTTCACCCCAGGTCCACAGAACATACATTTTTCTCAGTATCACATTAAACCTATTTTGAAAGTGACCACATAATTGGAAGTAAATCACTCTTCGGCATTTGCATAGCATTTCACAGACTTAAATGAAATATTGGTTGGCTGTTTGTTTGCTATTTTCTTTTCTTATTCCTTCCTGTCTCTGCTGATAAGC
Organism: Callithrix jacchus; assembly: GCF_049354715.1. Taxonomy (NCBI): domain Eukaryota; kingdom Metazoa; phylum Chordata; class Mammalia; order Primates; family Cebidae; genus Callithrix; species Callithrix jacchus. Next base: position 124,896,627 of record NC_133506.1, read on the forward strand.
ACAATTATTGGCATAAAAGAGGTTTTTAATACCTATTTTTAGATTGCATTCCAGCCTGGGCAATAGTACAACACTCCCGTTCTCTCTCTCCCTTTCTCTTTCTCTTTTTTAATTTAAAAAAAAAAAAAGAAGGGCTCCTAGCTTGGCAACTAGGGTGTTGCTTTTTACTGAGATGGAGAAGACAAAGGGAAATTTGAAGATTTTTATTTTGGACACATTTTCTTTGACATGCCAACCAGATATTCAAAAGGAAAATAAACCAACCAAGAGGCTGGATAGATGAGTGAGGCTCAAAAGAAAGGTCTGGCTGGTATTTGAAAGTTCTGTTTTATTTAAAAGATTGGATTTCAGATTTTCTCCCACCCTCCTTCCTGTGTGCTTTCCAGTATTGCAGAGGCCTGGAATTTAAAGTGACACAAAGCCTCCTCTCCTTAGTTTCAGAATGACCACAACCATTCCAGGGAGTCAGGTTTCAAATCAAAGCCAAAATAAATGGAACTTCTAGCATTTGCTATGTTTTACCCTTAGTAGTTCTCTGACTGGTGGCAGCAAAACAACTTCAGCCAAGGTAGAACTGTGGCTGGGCACAGTGGCTTAAGTCTGTAATCCCAGCAGTTTGGGAGACCAAGGAAGTGGATTGCCTGAAGTCAGGAGTTCAAGACCAGTTTGGACAACATGGTGAAACCCCATCTCTACTAAAAGTACAAAAATTAGCCGGGCATAGTGGTGTACACCTGTAGTCCCAGCTACTGGGGAGGCTGAGGCAGAATAGCTTGAACCTGGGAAGCAGAGGTCGCAGTGAGCCAAGATCATGCCACTGCACTCCAGCCTGGGTAACAGAGTAAGACTCTATCGAATCAAAAAACAGAACTTGGATACACCCTACCTCTCAATCCCAGCACCAAGACTTCAATCACTCAGGCTCCCAAAGGCTAAAACTTCAACTCCAGAAACTCTATTTAGTTTATGGGTAGACCTTGTTTTATTGCACTTCCCAGACGCTGTGTTTTTTACAAATTGAAGTTTTGTGGCGACTTTGTATAGAGCAAGTCTATCAGGACCGTTTTTCCAATTGCATAGGCTCACTTCATGCCTCTGTCTCACGTTTTGGTAATTCTAGCAATATTTTAAACTTTTAAATTTTTATTATATCTGTTGTGATGATCTGTGATCAGTGATCTTTGGTGTTACTATTGCAATTGTTTGGGCTAATACAAACCATACCTAGGTAAGATAGCAAACTTAATAAATTCACATATTCTGACTGCTCCACTGACTGGCTATTCCCCTATCTCTCTTCCTCTATTTGGGCCTCCCCCTTCCCTGAGACACAATGATATTGAGATTAGGCCAGATAATACCCTACATGGCCTCTAAATGTTTAAGTTAGTGCAAAAGTCACATGTCTCTCACTCTAATCATAAGATTAATGAAGGCTTGTTGAAAGCTGAGATAGGTTGAAAGCTCAGCCTCTTGTGCCAAACAGTTAGCAAATTTGTGAATGCAAAGGAAAAGTTCTTGAAGGAAATTGCAAGTGCTATTCCACTGAACATACGAATGAGTAAGCAAAATAGCTTTATTGCCAATGCGGAGAAAGTTTTAGGGGTCTGGATGGAAGATCAAACCAACCACAACATTCTCTGAAACCAAAGCCTAATCCAGAGCAACTGCCCTAATTCTCTGCAGTTCTATGAAGGCTGAGAACAGGTCAGGAAGCTGCAGAAGTAAAATTGGAAGCTAGCAGAGTTTGGTTCATGAGGTTTAAGGAAAGAAGCCATCTCCATAACATAAGAGTGCAAGGTGAAGCAGCAAGTACTGATATAGAAGCTGCAGCAAGTTATCCAGAAGATCTAGCTAAGATCACTGATGAAGATAACTACACTAAGTAATAGTTCTTCAATGTAGATGAAACACCCTTCTGTTGGAAGAAGCTGCCATCTAGGACCTTCCCCATAGCTAGAAAAGAAAAGTCAAAGTCTGGCTTCAAAGTTTCAAAGGACAGGCTGCCTCTCTTGTTTGGTGATAATGTCAGTGGTAGCTTAAGTTGAAGCCAGTGCTCAATTACCCTAAAAAAATCCTCAGGCCCTAAGGAATGACACTAAATTTACTCTGCCTGTGCTCCATAAATGAAACAACAAAGCCTGGATGGCAGAACATCTGTTGACAGCATGGTTCACTGAATATTTTAAGCCCACTGTTGAGATCTACTAATCAGAAAAAAATGATTCTTTTTTTTTTTTTAATTTTTTATTGGATTATAGGTTTTGGGGTACATGAGCAGAGCGTGCAAGACAGTTGCGTAGGTACACACATGGCAGTGTGCTTTGCTTTTCTTCTCCCCTTCACCCACATTTGGCATTTCCCCCCAGGCTATCCCTCCCCACCTCCCCCTCCCACTGGCCCTCCCCTTTTCCCCCCAATAGACCCCACTGTTTAGTACTCCCCTTTCTGTGTCCATGTGTTCTCATTTTTCATCACCCACCTATGAGTGAGAATATGCGGTGTTTCATTTTCTGTTCTTGTGTCAGTTTGCTGAGGATGATGTTTTCCAGATTCATCCATGTCCCTACAAACGACACAAACTCATCGTTTCTGATTGCTGCATAATATTCCATGGTGTATATGTGCCACATTTTTCCAATCCAGTCTATTATCAGTGGGCATTTGGGCTGATTCCAGGTCTTTGCTATTGTAAACAGTGCTGCAATGAACATTCGTGTACATGTGTCCTTATAGTAGAACGATTTATAGTCTTTTGGATATATACCCAGTAATGGGATTGCTGGGTCAAATGGAATTTCTATTTCTAAGGCCTTGAGGAATCGCCACACTGTCTTCCACAATGGTTGAACTAATTTACACTCCCACCAACAGTGTAAAAGTGTTCCTTTTTCTCCACATCCTCTCCAGCATCTGTTGTCTCCAGATTTTTTAATGATCGCCATTCTAACTGGCGTGAGATGGTATCTCAATGTGGTTTTGATTTGCATCTCTCTGATGACCAGTGACGATGAGCATTTTTTCATATGATTGTTGGCCTCATATATGTCTTCTTTCGTAAAGTATCTGTTCATATCCTTTGCCCACTTTTGAATGGGCTTGTTTGTTTTTTTCCTGTAAATCTGTTTGAGTTCTTTGTAAATTCTGGATATCAGCCCTTTGTCAGATGGGTAGACTGCAAAAATTTTTTCCCATTCTGTTGGTTGCCGATCCACTCTAGTGACTGTTTCCTTTGCCGTGCAGAAGCTGTGGAGTTTCATTAGGTCCCATTTGTCTATTTTGGCTTTTGTTGCCAATGCTTTTGGTGTCTTGTTCATGAAGTCCTTGCCTACTCCTATGTCCTGGATGGTTTTGCCTAGATTTCCTTCTAGGGTTTTTATGGTGCCAGGTCTTATGTTTAAGTCTTTAATCCATCTGGAGTTAATTTTAGTGTAAGGTGTCAGGAAGGGGTCCAGTTTCTGCTTTCTGCACATGGCTAGCCAGTTTTCCCAACATCATTTGTTAAACATGGAATCCTTTCCCCATTGCTTGTTTTTGTCGGGTTTATCAAAGATTGTATAGTTGTATGTATGTTGTGTTGCCTCTGGTGCCTCTGTTTTGTTCCATTGGTCTATATCTCTGTTTTGGTACCAGCACCATGCTGTTTTGATTACTGTAGCCTTGTAGTATAGTTTGAAGTCCGGTAGTGTGATGCCCCCTGCTGTGTTCTTTTTGCTTAGAATTGACTTGGCTATGCGGGCTCTCTTTTGGTTCCATATGAAGTTCATGGTGGTTTTTTCCAGTTCTGTGAAGAAAGTCAATGGTAGCTTGATGGGGATAGCGTTGATTCTGTAAATTACTTTGGGCAGTATAGCCATTTTCACGATGTTAATTCTTCCTAACCATGAACATGGAATTGTTTATTGGCAATGCACTTAGTCAGTCAAGAGCTCTGATGGAGATATGCAAGGAGATGAATGTTGCTTTCATGCCTGCTAACAAACACAACAGCTATTCTGCAGCCCATGGATCAAGAAGAATTTTGACTTTCATGTCTTATTAGTTAAGAAAGACATTTTGTAATGCTATGGCTGCCATAGATAATTTTTCTTGTGTTGGAGCTTGGCAAAGTAAATGAAAACTTTCTGGAAAGGATCCATCAGTCTAGATTAATTACATTTTATAGTAATAACCTTTGTGATTCATGGGAGAAGGTCAAATATCAACATTAACAGGAGTTTAGAAGAAGTTGATTCTAACTGTCATGGATGACTTTGAGGGGTCCAAGATGTGATGGAGGAAGTTACTGCAGATGTGGTGAAAATAGCAAGATAACTATACTTAGAAGTGAAGCCTGAAGATGTGACTCAATTGCTGCAATCCCATGATAAAGCTTGAATGGACAAGGAGTTGCTTCTTATGGATGACCAAGAATCTTGAAGTGGAATTTACTCCCAATGAGGATACTGTGAATGTAGTTGAAGTGACACAGGGGATTTAGAATATTATACAAACTTAATTGATAAAGCAGCAGCAGGGTTGGAGATGATTGAGTCCAATTTTGAAATAAGTTCTACTGTGGGTAAAATACTATCAGACAGCACTGTATGAGACAGAGAAATCTTCTATGAAAGGAAAAGACAACTGATGCAGCAAATTACACTGTTGTCTTATTTTAAGAAATTGCAACAGCCACCCCAATCTTCAGCAATCAACACCCTGATCAGTCATAGCCATAAACATTGAGGCAAGACCTTCTACCAGCAAAAAGATTAGGATTTGCTAAAGGATCAGATGATTGCTAGCATTTTTTAAAGCAAAAAGTACTTTTTCATTAGGGTATGTGCATTGTTTTTTCTTTTTCCACATAATGCTACTGTACACTCAATAAACTAGAGTGTGGACATAAATTTCATATGTACTGGGAAACCAAAGAAATTGTGTGACTTCCTTTATTTTGATATTAACTTTGTTGCGGCGGTCTGGAATGAAACTCACAATATTTTCAAGGTCTGTCTATAGGTATCATCTATATTTTTCTTGGTTGTGAGGAGAAGGATCAGGACACAAATTTTAAATTATCAGAAAAAGAGTAAGGACATTCTGGAATTCATAAAAAAAACATTAAGCCTCTTATCTTTCAAAATCTTGCTATTTGCTCTGTATTGTGTGGTGGTGATGGTTTACTTTCTTCTTTCAATTCTTTCACAGCTGGGAATGATCTTATATGAAGGAGGAAAAGAATGTTTCTTGAGGCACTCAGTTCCCACCATTTAAAGACATTGCATATCATATCTTCTCTGCTCTCTTTAGCATCTTTTGTTCAACATGATATATACTTCTTGGCCTCTCTGGGATCTTAGATGATGATACATAATTTTTTAATTGCAGGAAAAATCCTCCCTTATAGTTTTAGTTCAATAAAATCTTTAAAAGACCTAGTTGAAACTGACATAGGCCTAGAGAGAAGGAGAGGTAAGAAACATGAAAGCAAAAACGCATTTTAAAGTGCAGAAACTGGAATAAGCAGGAGCCCAGGACAGAGAGACAGAAACCATGTTTCCTTGACCCTAGTTTACCTGGTTGAAAAGTGATGAGTTGGTTCAATAGGCATCAGAATTGTTTCTACCATGCCAATAAATTAATTTTAATTGAATGTATCTTTGAAATACTATTTGGTATAGTGTCTACAGAACCAGAGTAAAAAGAAAACAAAGAGAAGTTAAAAGAATTTTATAAAATATGAGAAAAAAAAGAAAGATGGTGTAAGGTTGGTCATAGAAGGAAAAGGAATTGCCTTTCACACAACAATATGTTTCCTGCCTTTTGTGGCCTATAAATATAACTAGTTGTGACATGCTGGGGGTAATATAATGCTTTCAGTTACAGATTTTCTTATTTGCCTCTGAAATGTAACTATCTGTTAGCCAGTGATCACCTTTTTACAGTTCACCACGCTCTGTGTGGTTCTAGGTTTGTAATAATGGGTTTCCTTTGCAGATATATCAGGTGACATCAGCACCAGACCTTGGGCCCACATAAAGCCACGTGAAGAGTTGGGCGAGCTTTTTCTTGCAAAAGAGCAGGTACAAAACATGAGCTCATTTGACACAGTTATCAGTCTCATTTTTCCAAAAATATGGTTGTCTATGATATCAATGCTGGTCAGATCCACAGGTTGAATAAAAATCCTTCTGGGTGCTGAAACTCTGCCTGCCCCAGTATCTCTCTCCCACTGACCTGCCAAGTACCTTCAGATAAGAAAGACTGAGCTAGTTTGTTTCTTTGGATGACAGCATACATCCTTCTGTTGAAATAAATCTGTTTAGTGCATTATTTGCAGACATTTCAGTTGGCCCTTGGGAAATGATGTTAAAAAAAAAAAGGTACATTTTCATATGTCTGTGAAGAACTGAGGGAATAGGAGCAGGAAGGGAACCGTCCAGGACGTGAGAGAACTTGGAGTTCTGGTAACAGGCAGGGAGCTGCTTAGGGCTAGTATTGCTTTTGTCATTGTTAGTTGCTATGGTCAGTCTCTGAAGAGCGGACTGACATCTCCATTTTCCGGGTGATGCAACAAAGCCTGCATAGATGTTAAATGGTAGATCCCAAATTAAATTTAGGCCAAGATCTTAATCACTGTACCCTTCAGCGACATTTACTACAGGTAAAAAATAAGTTTTAGTCCTCTATTTTTTCCCAAAGAAAAGATGTGCAAAAAGCTGGCAGGGAAAGCTCAGACAATCATCTCCCTGACTCAGAAAATCTTGCTTAATTATATTTTACACATGTAGACGATCATGTATCCTGCATTTTTAAAAGATTATTCTAAGAAATGTTTCTGCTTTCCACCACTTTTTACTGCCTTAATCATGGTGTGGTGTTTTCTTTGCTTACATTTTGGTGGCAGGTGGATTCAAGCAGCAAACTAGTTCTAATTGCATATTTAGAAATATTCTTTAATCTTCCCAAATGTTTACATTTCTCTTCCTAATTTGATTATAAGCATTTCAAAAAGCAGATCTATTCCTCCAATCCATATTGAGTTCCCCAAAAAGTGTTTAGTAAATGCTTGGAAGCATAATGGGCCAATGGAAAATGTATGAACTTTAGACTTAAGAGGGAATCCACTTGGTTCTGCCTCTTAAAAAATGCCTATGGCAATGACAAAAATTTGATATTATTGCTCCTAAACAATCTAAGATACAGTAGAAATTGGGGTCTTTTAAAAAATTTTTTGCTTTTTTAAAAAATTGTACTTTAGGTTCTGGGACACCTGTGCAGATCATGCAGGATTGTTGCATAGGTTCATACATGGCAAGGTGGTTTGCTGCCTCCATCCACCCATCCATCACGTATATCGTATTTCTCCCCATGTTATCCCTCCCCACCCTCTCCAGCCCCTGCTGTCCCTCCCCCAGCTCCCCACAATTGACCCCAGTGTATGATGCTCCCCTCCCTGTATCCATGTGTTCTCATTGTTCAACACCTGCCTATGAGTGAGAACATGTGGTGTTTGATTTTCTGTTCTTGTGCCAGTTTGCCGAGAATGATGGTTTCCAGATTCATCCACATTCCTATGAAGGACACAAACTCATTTTTTTTTTATGGCTGCATAGTATTTCATGGTATATATGTGCCACATTTTCTTTATCTAGTCTATCATTGACAGACATTTGGGTCTTATTTTTATTTTTATTTTTTTTATTTTTTTGAGACAGAATTTCGCTCCTGTTACCCAGGCTGGAGTGCAATGGTGCAATATTGGCTCACCGCAACCTCCGCCTCCTGAGTTCAGGCAATTCTCTTGCCTCAGCCTCCTGAGTAGCTGGGATTACAGGCACGCGCCACCATGCCCAGCTAATTTTTTGTATTTTTAGTAGAGACGGGGTTTCACCATGTTAACCAGGATGGTCTCGATCTCTTGACCTCGTGATCCACGTGCCTTGGCCTCCCAAAGTGCTGGGATTACAGGCTTGAGCCACTGCACCCGGCCTTGGGTCTTATTTTTAAAAAGAATAGTCTTAATGCAAATTTCAAAATGTGACAGATTCAAATACACACCAGTGTTAAATGCTAGTTTCACACACACACACACACACACACACACACACACAATTATGATATTTTAAGATTCACTATCCATATAATCTCCATACTATTCAAGATAGTGTTATTAAAAGTTAAGCCAGTAAAAGCATAGATCTTTTGAAATAGGTATAAATCTTATCAGAATATAAGAAGGATTTATGACTCTGGAATAACATATTCAAAGTGCTGAAAGAAAAAAAAGAAACTGTGAACCAGACATTTGATATCTAGCCTCCCTACTCTTCAAATGTGAAATTAGAAAAAAATACATTTTCAGATAAAAAGAAACTGAGAGGCCAAGCACGGTGGCTCAAGCCTGTAATCCCAGCACTTTGGGAGGCCGAGGTGCGTGGATCACGAGGTCAAGAGATCGAGACCATCCTGGTCAACATGGTGAAACCCAGTCTCTACTAAAAATACAAAAAATTAGCTGGGCATGGTGGCGCGTGCCTGTAGTCCCAGCTACTCAGGAGGCTAAGGCAGGAGAATTGCCTGAACCCAGAAGGCGGAGGTTGTGGTGAGCCGAGATTGTGCCATTGCACTCCAGCCTGGGTAACAAGTGCGAAACTCCGTCTCAAAAAAAAAAAAAAAAAAGAAAAAGAAACAGAGATAATTTTTTGTCAATAGACCTGCTATAAAACAAAACAAAAACTTAAAGGACATTATTTCATCTGAAGGTAAATGAGACTGGATGTCATTTCAGATCTTTAGGAAGAAATGAAGAACACCAGGTATTGTAAAAACATAAGCCAATAAAATAGATGATACATATATATATTTTTTGTTTTTAAAATTTTGTTGAAATAAGATGGCTTTTTAAAGCGAAACATATAACATCATATTGACGGTTTTTACAACGTACATAGTTGAAATATATAACCATGTAGTTCAAGAATGAGAATAAATTGAAATATACTATTGCAGAAGTTCTTTGTTATGCAAGAAGAAAGTCAGTATCAACTCTAAATAGAGTAGCATAAGTTTAATATGTGTTATAATTCCCGGAGCAACCACTAAAATGTATGCAAAGAGAATCTGCTAGAAAGCCAACAGAAAAATCAAAATTGAATGCTAGTAAAAGGCACGATAGGAATAAAACAAGACAACAGTAATAACTACAATATCTGAAAAAAGAAAAGAGACAAAAATATTAAATGATATAATCATATTAATAATTATATTAAATATAAATGAACTTAACATTGCAATCAGAAAATAAACTACAAATACTTGATATAAAAGCAAGAACCAAGTATGTGCTGTGTATAAGAGACACATTTGAACTACAAAGACACAAATAGCCTAAAGGTAAACACATGGAAAAAGATATACCCTGAACAAGATAGCCAGGAGAAAGCTGCAATAACTATATTAATATTAAAAATAGACTTCACGATAAGGAAGGACACTACAAATGATAAAAGAGTCTGTGCATTAGGAAGATATAACAATGTATATTTGCCTAATAACATTGTGAAAATATATGAACCAAATCTGTGACAGAAAAATAAGGATAAGCAGACAAATCCACAAGTGTGGATGGAGACTTTACATCACTAAGTAGCTGACAGAATAATCAGATCTAAAAAGAGACATAGTCTAAATGACACTGTCAGTGACTTTATCCTAATTGATATTTACAGAACATTAAAACAATAACATTTTTAAAAGTGCATCTATATAGATATGCATAGTTAACACCCAGTATTTGTGCTCTGAGATACCTACTGATGTCTGATTACATAAAAATTAAATAATACAAATAATGGTGAGAGGAGGGAATTGTCAGCAAAGGGTCTGAGAGAACTTTTGTTGCAAATGGCAAAGTTGTATATCACAGTTGAGGCACTGAATTTTATATACACATATTGGATTATATATGTATATACACACACATAATTCGATGAGTGTGACAAATGCATATATTTGTCAAAAATATATATCTGTGCTGGGTGCAGTGGCTCACGCCTGTAATCCCAGCACTTTGGGAGGCCAAGACAGACAGATCATGAGGTCAGGAGATCAAGACCATCCTGGCCAACACAGTGAAATCCCATCTCTACTAAAATATAAAAAATTAGCCAGGCGTGGTGGTGTGCGCCTGTAATCTCAGCTACTCAGGAGGCTGAGGAAGGGGAATCACTTGAACCCGGGAGGTGAAGGTGGCAGTGAGCCGAGATCCTGCCACTGCACTCCAAACTGTAGACAGAGCAAGACTCCATCTCAAAAAATATATATATATGTTTTCTTTAAAATCAAGGTTAAATTCATTTTCACTGAGAAAAATCTTCATTCGATAATCTTAGTTCAAATGGATCTTGTTAATTTTTATAGACAGCACCTTCGTTGATAGCAGGCTGTGTAATATTTGGTTATATAATACTGTTATCTTTTTGCTTTCTACTAAGATTAAATTGTAAGCACATCAAGAAGTTTCCAGATGTTCTATGTCCACTACCTTCTGAATTAGGTCATCAATAAGTGCTTGAGTCAGCTTGAGGTAGTGGGAAAAACATGGGCTTTGATATCAGACCTTGTTGAATGCTGGATGGGCATATTACCAGTTGAGTGAAGTTGCTTAAACTACTTATCCTCTTTGAACACAGATTTGCATATATAAAAATGAGAAGAGTTTAATTCCTGAAATCCACCCCAACTAGGCAATGGAATACATGAAGGCCTGACAGGGTTATAGGATTTACTCCAAATGTATATCTAAAAAAGGACAACTAAGACTTATATTTCTTGGGATTCCAAATCCCAGCATATTTCTATATAACACGAAAGTTGAATTAGATGGGCAAACTGAAACCCAGGCAAATAGAAATATGACTATTCTTTTCTATGTTAACTGTCTGGTATTATGATTACAAACATGAAAAGGTGCACTATCAAGAAGTATGTAGAGTTGGTGTTTCATTTTTATACTTGGTAAACAAGGGTAATAATTAGGCTAATATCCCAAAGATTAGTTCAAATATTAGTATTGCAGAAAATCCTATTATGATGGTCTTAAAGTCCAGTAATTATGTTTACATTAGAAATTATTTTAAATGAAATTTGGAAATAGGAGGCCACTGAGTTAAGAAAAAGACACATGAAATAGAAAACATATTTCAAAACTACATATATGATATTTATTTCACATTTTCTACCTACTCAGTCATGTGACTTATTGGTACATTTGTGAACTTTCTGAAACCCAATGACAAATATCCACAAAAGGTCAGTTAAATATAGACATCACTAAAGTCTAGATGTAAAAGTTCAATGAAAATGGCACACAGTTGGCTTACAGAAATAAAAAAGTACAATATATTGCAAACAGTAGGTTTTTGGTTTTCAGTTTATGTCTATATCATGGTGTTACCTGTGGATATGTTATCAACTATATTGATATCAGATACTATGACCCATGACATTTAGTATTTTTAGCAATAGCAAGCACACTTAAATCTATTTCAAAAAGTATACATCAAATTCTTAGGAAAATATCAACTTTACCAAGTATCAAACACCATAAACATATAAATTTCTTAGTCTAGGTTAGAAAAAAAGTGCTTTAAGATTTTTATTAAAAAATTTAAACAAAATTTGTTTATCATACCCAGAAACTTACAGGACCTTATGAAAGTGAATTTATATATTTGGTATTATTCAGAAAAATGGAACCAGGGTGGCCTGCAGAGATACAGAGGCTGTGAGAGGAGGTTGGCTTAGTCAAATGCCTCTGTCCACAATGTCAGGGCACTTACCCAGCACTTCCCTCCTCCTCCCACCACCCGAACAACCATTTCAGTACTTATAATATAGTTTCTAAAAACAGAACATTGATGCTATAAAATAAATGTATTAAAAAGAACACAATGGGCTAAAACAGGAACACAGAATTTGGGCTTTTAAGACTCTTCCTGGGGAAGGAGCTTCCACTTCACTGAGGGATCAAAGTCTTCCTCAAAATTACCCAGCTCCTGCTCCTTGGAGAGCTCCAGAAAAACCTGAAAGCAAGGAAAGAAATAATGCCCTATTGCCTCTGCAGCTCTGAGTGAATGCATTATACACATATTCCATGGATGATATGGAATCACGAAAAATGACCCACCTGCTCCAGAGTAGACTGTGAGAGGCTATACTCCTCTAGGTCGAAGCTCTGTTTAACTGCATAGGGATGAACATGTATGAGGAATTATATATTTCATATCTAGAGATTTGATAAATCAGCATATAGTACAAATGATACATTTTAAAAAAATCTTTAATTAATAGGTTGAGGTAATATTCATTCATGTCTTAAGTACATCATTCAGTTAAAAATATACCAATGCATTTACTTAGGTTTGGGGGGGAAAGTGCTTGAATTATGCTTGTGTGTTGTGCAGTTTTCGTGAACTGTATTTAAAGGAGAAAATGATACTAAGTAAGCTTTCTTTCTTATATGTGAGCCAGTGAATTTTGCACATTCAACACAGAAAAAGGTGGAAGGCAGACACATTTTAAAAAGGCTAGCATCCGAAGATTATAGAACAGGATTTGTGAGGTTTGTTAGAGAGCAGATATCTTCATGGACCTCTATCCAAAACCATTGCAGCTTTTCCTGAATCGTTTGGAAACTGTTTTTATTGACCAAAATGGACTGAGAGATGCAGTTAGAGCTCTAATAGGAGCTCGGCAGACTGGAAATATGCCACCAAAAGTCTCAGGTGAGTATTGGGCTTGGTGCCAACCTGGAGAGTGCTATGAATGACCATGTGGCCCAGAAAGTTGGGGTGCTCAGATCCATCAGAGAATGAAAAGAAGATGCATTACTGTGACCACAGATGCTCTTCAGACAATTCCTGATGCTCTAGGAAGTTAGACAATTTCTCTAGAACCAGAAAATCTAAATCTCTTACTTAAGGCAGGGGATAAGGAAATAAAGACATGTCACTGAGCAGTGATAATGAAAACAACATAGTGAGAGAGTTCTGACTAGCACAGTTCAGAGTAGCAGAGTTAATGAGCTAGAATTGCAAGGAAAACATGAACCTGTGATGACACAGGTTCACGTTTTGACTAACTGCAGGGCAGTTAGTTTTAAAATGTGACAGATGTGAGAAGATTGTTTGAACGACAATACAGGAGTCAGTTTCTTAATATACAGCCTAATATAGTAAAATAATATGCTGGTCTATGGAAAATTTAAATTTTAAATATGTATGCATAGACGTCCCAAAAGAAATGTTTCTTAAGTGCATATATAACTGAGTTTTGACTTAGGCTGTACCAATACATGTGCAAAAATACATGACAAAAACCCACAAAGCAAAAGTGAAATCACCCTCATTATTCTCTGCCACAGACACAGATAATCCCTCTATCTCCTTGGTTTTGGTCTTCCTAAAATTAAATTTGAAACTGTAAAATTTAATGCATTTTGTCATGTTTCATTTTTGTCATCACTATGGATTATTTTATAATTTGAAATTATCTTCTTTCCAGGGTCTTATTTCAAAATTATATTTCTTACCCTTCTCTAATTTGAAGAAAGTTTGGGCTAATGGTCGCACATCTTCCACTGGCAACTTATAAACCATCAGAGAGGAGTACCTGAGAGAAGAGGAGAGGAAAGGAGAGTGATGCCACCTGTAGCAAATGTGAACTGATGACAATCATCTCTCTGGTCTTTTTTTTTTCTTTTAAAAAGTGGTGTTAGGAACACTTAACATGAGATCTACCCTCTTAACAAATTTCGAAGTGAACAGTCCAGTACTGTTGACTATGAGTATGTAGGGTTCCCCAGTTTTTCTCTCTCAATAAACACTTAAGATTGTTTACACCTCTTGGCTATTGAGAATAGTGCTGCAATGAAAATGTGGGCACAGGTATCTCTCTGAGATCCTAGTTTCCGTTATTGTGGATATATGCCCAGAAATGTGATTGCTAAGACATAAGATAGTTCTATTATTGATACTTTGAGAATGTGGTTGCACCATTTTGCTTTGCTACCAGCAGCGTGCAAGTGTTCCGATTTCTCCACTTCCTTATCAACAGTTTTCTTTTTTGTTGTTGTTTGGGAATAACCATCCATCTTAGTCCATTTTTTGTTGCTATGACACAGTACCACAGACTGGGAAATTTATAAAGAAAAGTAATTTGTTTCTTATAGTTCTAGAGGTGGGGAAGTTTCAGGTTGAGGGGCTGCTTCTGGTGAGGGTCTTCTTATTGTGTCATAACTTGGGAGGTGGCACTATAGGGTGGGAGGGGCACTTGAGAGAGAGCCAAACTGGCTTTTATAACAGACCCACTCCCAAGATAACTAACTTACTCCTGAGATAACCAGCTATCCCCTGAATAGATTAATCCACTCATGAGGGCAGAGCTTTCATGACCTAATAATCTCTTAAAGGTCCCACCTGGTCCTACCTTTTCATACCATCACAATGGTAATTAAATTCCAACATGAGTTTTGGAGGGGACATTCAAACCATAGCACCATCCTGACAGACGTGAGGTGATATCTTATTGTGGTTTTGATTTTCATTTCACTGATGACTCATTACATTTAAGTTTTTCTTGTACATGTTCATTTACATATCTTCTTCTTTGGAGAAATGTCTATCTATTCAAGTCCCTAGTCCCCCCGCTTTTTTTTTTTTTTTTGAGATGGAGTCTTGCTCTGTTGCCAGGCTGGAGTGCAGTGGTGCAATCTCAGCTCACTGCAATCTCTGCCTCCCGGGTTCAAGGGATTCTCCAGCCTCCTGAGTAGCTGAGACTACAGGTGTGCGCCACCATGTCCAGCTAATTTTTGTATTTTTAGTAGAGACTGGGTTTCACCATGATGGCCAGGATGGTCTCAATCTCTTGACCTCGTGATTTGCTTACCTCAGCCTCCTAAAGTGCTAGGATTAGAGGCGTGAGCCATCGTGCCCAGTCCCTTAGCCCATTCTTAATTGGGTTATTAGTTTTTTGGCTACTGGAGGTTAGGTGTTCTCTATACACAGTCATGGGTCACATAATGATGTCTTAATCAATAATAGACTACATATATGACAGTGACCCATAAGATTATAATGGAGCTGAAATAGTCTATTGCTTAGAGATATCATAGCCTTGATGACATCATAACATATTACTCATGTGTTTGTCAGGATGCTGGTGTAAACAAACTTATTGTGCTGCCAATCACAAAAAGTATGCAATTGTGTACAGTACATAATACTTGATGATGATAAATGAGTATGTTACTGGTTTTATGTATTTACTATACTATATTTTTATCATTATTTTAGAGTGTACTACTTCTACTTATTAAAAAAGTAAACAGTAAAACAGCCTCAGGCAGGTCCTTCAGGAGGTGTTCCAGAAAAAGGCATTGCTATCACAGGAGATGACAGCTCCATGTGTGTCATTGCCCCAGAAGACTTTCCAGTGGGACAAGATGTGGAGATAGAAGACAGTGATGCTGATAATCCTGACCCTGAGTAGGCCTTGGCTAATGTTTTTGTGTCTTAGCTTTTAATAAAAAATTTTAAATGGAAAACATAAGTGAATAATTTTAGAAATAGAGAATAGCCTATAGAATATAGATATAAAAAAGAAATTATTTTGTATAGCTGTACAATGTGTTTGTATTTTAAGCTATGTGTTATTACAAAAAAGTTCAAAAGTTAAAAATTTTTAAAATTTATACAATAAAAAGTTACAGGGCACTAAGGTTAATTTATTATTACATAAATTTAAAAAATAAATTTAGTGTGGCCAAAGTGTACAGTGTTTATAAAGTCATATACAGTAATGTCCCAGGCCTTTGCATTCACTCACCACTCTCTCACTGACTCACCCAGAGTAACATCCATTCACAGTAAGTGCCCTATACAGATGTATCATTTGTTATCTTTATGCCTATTTTTACTCTATCTTTTGCTGTGTTTAGATACATACATTCTTATTGCATTACAACTGCCTACAGTATTCCCTGCAGTCACATGCTGCACACGTTTGTAGCCTAGGAGCAACAGGCTATACCATACAGCCTAGGTTTGCAATAAGCTATGCCATCTAGGCTTGTGTAAGTTCACTCTGTGATATTCACACTGATGAAATTGCTGAACGACCCATTTCTCAGAAGGTATCCCTTTTATTCAGCTGTGCATGACTGTATTTTGGACACTAACCCTTTATCATATATATGATTTGCAAATAATCCTCCCATTCCATAGGTTACCTTTCACTTTGTCAATTGTTTCCTTTGCTGTGTAGAATTGTTCCTGTTTTATATCATCCCACTTGTTTATTTTTGTTTTTATTGCCTATTTTGTTTTTATTTGCTTTTGTTGCCATATCCATGAACTCATTGTCGAGATCAATGTCATGAAGCTTTCCTCCTGTGTTTTCTTCTAGGAGTTCCATAGTTTCAGGTCTTATGTTTACATCTTTCACCTATTTTGAGCTGAATTTTTGTGTATGGCATAAGATGGGGTCCAATTTAATTATTCTGCATGTGAATGTCCTGTTTTCCCAACACAACTGGTTGAAGAAACGATTCCTACCCCATCATGTTTTCTTGGCACTCTTTGTGAAGATCAGTTGGCCGTATACTCAGGGATTTATTTCTGGGCTCTTTATTCTGTTCCACTGGCCTATATATCTGTCTTTACACTGGTACCATATTATTTTGATTTGTGTAGCTTTGTATCTGGGTTGTTATTTCTATAAATGAGAGTCAATTTGGTGGAGAACAAAAAGGTGGGTGAATCAGTAATAATGCAAAGGAGGAAGTTCACAAGGAGAACCAAGGGAAGGGCATGTAATAATACTCACACCATTTAGTGTTGCTGGCTCCTTTGATGGAATTGAGTAGGTGCTGTCCAGATGATATTTCAAGATTTGCCAAAGTCACCTTCTACCTTATTTTCTAACTGAATACCTGATATTCAACTTCACCCTTCAACCAGGAACTTATACTGCATAGTTTCTTAAAGTTCCTCAAATAGGGTAGAAATCTAGATATATTCCCCACAAGTTACATAGTTCTCCTTCTCCTCCTTCCTAGTCAAATTGCCTTCCTAATATAGGATTATATAATTGAGCCTCTGGTTAGAAGAGCAGGAATTCAGCATCAAATAATGTCAGCAACAATAATTTTTAATACTCTGTTTCTCAGATAAATGTTTGTCTTTTCCTCATTTGAAAATAAGGAAGATTTACGTTTCATTTCATAAAACATCATTACATATATTTATGGTGCAATGATTCTCAACTATTTTGCTTATTCCTTGTGGTTTCATGATATATTTCTATACAGCCATGAGTTGGACATTGAATTATAGCATTGTTTTTACATTTATCCTACACTGTAGAAATATACTTTCCCACACTGTTATTATGACTTATTTCTCATTATTATCACTTTTCTCACCTAAATCTTAAATGATCTATTATTTGCTATATTCTAGGTATTAAAAATGACCCTACGGCTACTCGTTCTTTCTATCTATGAAAATAAATACATCAGGATGGTGCTGTTGCCAAAATTTACATAAATTGGAAATGTTAATAGATTTGAAATAAAATAATTAAGTTTACCTCTTGGTTCTGCCACTTGTTAACACTTGACCTAACCTGTCTCTTGGTCAATTTCCTCTTCATAAAGATAATAGCGAATTTCATTTACAAAGGTTCCTGTAAAGGCCTGATACTCACAACCCTTTTTTGAAGTCCAATCATTTTTTTATGGAAATAACTATGTCTACACTGAAAAGTCTCTGTAAGTTTTGGAGAGGATAACACAATACCAGGACAGCCCCTGGCACATCATTGGACCATGACACTTGCTATATCAGCTCTTACATCTGCTCTCTCTTCTCTAGTTTACTTCCTGCAGAATCCAACAAATAATCTCTTAGTTTTCCTTTTGAATGACTATATATCAATGTAACTGACGAGGAACAGTGAGCATGTGGTACCATTTCCAAAACAGCAACCATGTTTACCTTTCCTGACGAGCGGCTTGGGGGAAAAGCCTCAGAATCTCTGCATGGAGGGGCTCCACTTGTGCCACGTTCTTCACCTTCATCTCCAGCAGGTAATCTTTGCCAAATTTGCTTTTCAGGTGTTGGATGGAACCGATGCATCTGGAGGTAGGAGGAGGATGAAGTTATATGATAAAGGAGAAAAAAATCATACAGTATAATGTTTGAGAACCTTGATTTGCTGCTTGCATTTTCTCAAGGTCCCTATTGTTAGTCCCGGGCACAGTCGTTTCAGCTGTTTTAAGTGATCTCTCCCTGCCCAGAGACAAGATTTTCCAGCAATGCACCTTGGGTTCAAGAGTGTGTCCAGGACAGGCACTCACCTCAACCTCCCAGACACCATGATGGCCACTCGGTCACACACGGCCTCAGCCTCTGCCATGTAGTGGGTGGTCAGGAGGGCACCCCTTTCAGTGTTTCTAAAGGTGGCCCGGATGGTCTGCCTATATTGTCAAGAGATTATTTGCAATTTAGGAAATCTTCTAATTAACCAGCAAGTGATAAAGAAAAGAATTTTTAACTGGCATGCATGTGAATAATTAGCAAAAAGAGATTAAGCAAAAGAGGGCTCTTAGTACGGCAGGCAGGATGAGGAAGGGCAAGCTAGGCGAGGGCTGTTAAACTGGAATCATGCATTGGAAGAGGGGTGTTTACAGAACACATTCATTACAGGGTTGTATTCAAAGAGAAGTGCTAAGCAAGAGAGGCTTGTTTATGAGAAGTGTGTGAAAAGGGGAACAGAATGACATAAAATTTAACAACAGCAACTCACAACATAGTGAGAAGAAAATAAATGCACAGTAAATGCACACAATGACAACCACGTTTACACCTTAATGAGAACTACTGTTTGTGCTAAGTACTGAACATTAAGTGACTGTGATCCAGAAATTCACCTAAAAGATCAACTGAGCACTTATGAAACTCAAGAGTGAGACCTACAGGCCCTGATAATGGTAATTCTTCAGTGAGAAATTGTTTTATTATCAGGGAATTTTTTTTTTTTTTTTTGCAAAGTATTGGTTTTACAAGTGACATTGATAGTTTTTTTTTTTCTCCACAAGAGTTTAAGGGACCATTTTTACAGAAGGAAAATGGTTCACAAACTCCATGCAAGTCATCCTTGCTGGCCCTGACCATGGTAATATTCCTCACCACATTTGCTGCTGCCCCTCCGGGTCCATCCCGGTTGACGGCTCATCCAAAAGCACCACTGACGGGTTCCCCAGGATGCTCAGCACGAAGCACAGCTGCAATGGGAGGAACAGCCCTTCTGGTTCCCATCTATGGCACTTGCAGAGCAACACCAAGCCCTGCCCGTACCTTTCTCTTTATTCCCTCTGACAAGGTCTTCACAGGAGCCTTCAGCTGGTCCTGCAGCTTGAGTGCATCCACTAACCTGAAGGAAACAGTAGAGCCGTACAGTCTTCTTGACAAGGAGGAAGTAGAGAAGAGGATAGGCCAAGCAAGGGTGGAGGAGCAGAGCTCAGAAATACAGTTCTGGAAATACATGTGGTGGTGGCAGTGGTGGGTAGGAGGGGTAATATTACTGGCTGACTTGCTCCCCCACAAAAGGCAATGTTGCCTTTTGAGGAAATAGAAGGATATGTCATAATATCCAAATAGTTGTTCTATGACAGTCTAAATTTTAGTATTTTTGGCTGGGTATGGTGGCTTCCAGCACTTTAGGAGGCCGAGGTGGGTGGATCACCTGAGGTCAGGAGTTTGAGATCAGCCTGACCAACATGGAGAAACCCCATCTCTACTGAAAATACAAAATTAGCTGGGCGTGGTGGCTCATGCCTGTAATCCCAGCTACTCAGAGGCTGAGGCAGGAGAATCACTTGAACCTGGGAGGCAGAGGTTGCAGTGAGCTGAGATCATGCCATTGCACTCCAGCCTGGGTGACAAGGGCGAAACTCCATCTCAATAAATAAATAAATAAATAGATTTTAATATTTTTGATATATTTTACCAATGAATACTTTCAATTTTTATTTTTATTATTATTAGAGACAAGGTCTAACTCTATCCCCCAGGCTGGAGTGCAATGACTCAATCTTGGCTCACTGCAGTCTCTGCCTCTTGGCTCAAGTCATCCTCCTACCTCCGTCTCCTACCTCCGACCACAGGCATGCACTACCACCATGCCTTGCTAATTTTTGTATTTTATTTTTAGAGATAGCATTTCACCAAGTTGCCTAGGCTGGTCTCAAACTTGTGAGCTCAAGTGATCTGTTTGCCTTGGCCTCCCAAAGTGCTGGGATTAGAGGCACGAGCCACTGTGCCCAGTCTTTTAATATTTTATTGTTTAATATGAGAAAGAAAATTAACACGTTGTAAATCTACCTAGTGTGACCTGGGTCAGCATTTAGAGTCTCCCATCCTGAATTTCCTCTGAGGTTCGTCACTGCCAACCTTACCCTCCACCCTCCCTTGTGGCTTTTCTGTGTACCGTGTGATGGCAACCTCGGCATCCTCTTTCCTCAGCCCTTTCACGGCAGCATACACTTCCAGGTGCTGCCTCACTGTCAGGTTGGGCCACAGTGCATTCTCCTGAGGGCAGTACCCCAGGAACTCGAGGGCATCCCCTCCAGCACTCCCTTTCAGCAGCACCTGCAGATGAAAGTTCCCTCTGAGAAGCTACATTCTGCACTGCATCTTTGAGTATTTCCATGACATCTTTCTCTTCACAAACCTAGAAAAACTAGAGAAACTCTAGGATCTCATTGAGTTTAATAATCTGTAATCATTTTGCAGTGGAGAAAGGTTGTCAGAAAGTAAACACATGAAAATGAGTGTGTGCACAGCCAGCAATCCAATCTCAGCTGAAAAATCTAATATCCCATAAATGTGGTGCCTGCCCACCCCGGCCAACAGTTGATATGTTTTTTTAATTACTGTCAAAAGGAAGCATACTGATTGAATTACTATTTAACTTCACTCATGGATCAACATCTTTTGAGTACCTCCTATGTAACAAGTGCTGTGTTGTCTATGGGTAGAGCAGAAGGTGGAATAACTAGTGCCTCTGTTATTTGGAGTTTTCGTTCTACTGAATGAATGAATCAGGCAATAAACAAGTATATAAATGAATATACAAAGTAAAGACAGATCCAAAGTGGTGCTGTTGTGGACATTCAAGAGGCTTGGGTAGAGAATAACTGGGGAAGTGACAGTAGGTAGAGCAATTACAAAGAGCCTGTCTGCTGAGGAGCCATTTCAACAGAAAAAGGAGAAGGTACTAGTCATGGAAAAAAGGCAAGCAGCAAGGAATTTGGGGCAGAGCAAAGAGCAAGACCAAAGCCCTATGTGGGGATGAAGCTTGATGTGGAAACTTGATGCAGAGGACAAAAATGTGGCCAGAGGGACAGGAAGGTCAGCTTCTGCAGGTGCCTTCAAGACAAGGAGGGGTGTGCCCTTCCAGCCACAGTGCAGCAAGAGGTTGCTGAAAGTATTTAATGAAGAGAATGTATAGGTTAAAAGAAAAACTCACACTGGCTGATCCAATTAAGCTCATTTTGTGACACTCAAATAGCTGGCTTTCTACTTCAGATCAGACTTACCTTTTAAAAGATTTCATTCCAATGTTTCAGTGAGCAGTTATCTCCTTTCCTCCCATGTTTCATAAGAAATAAAATACTGATTTAGGGCCCAGGTGGTGACTGAATTGGACGGTGTCCATGATTGAAATTAAGAAGTAAGTTAGAGTTGGCCAAGCCACCAGCAGAGAAGCACCTTCATGAACATCTGCTCTCACCGTGGCTACAGAGGGATCGTGAATATCCATTTTCTCTTCTTTCTTTAGTGCGATATTTGTCAATAGCATTCCAAGCTGTCTTTTCCTTTCTTGGCTTGACTACTAGCCGCTTTACCATGGTACAGTTTCACAGACCCATGCCTTCTGCACTTTCCCTAGACATTCTTTCTGAAAGAGTTCTTAAGGTTTTCTATCTTCTGCCATGGAATTTGAGAGAAAATATTTTATCTCTACCCCATGATGTTGCTCTGTTAGATAAACCTGAGCTCTTTTTCTGTTTGCCTAGCCACCTTATACAATGAAATTGCAAGTACAATTAAAGTCAATTTCACCTCCTTGTATCTCATTTTTGAGCTATTTCTTGAAAATACTCCCAAGAAATAGTTGCATTTGCACAAAAATGTGTATTCCAATAGCTAAGCACTTTGTGAAGGACAACTAATACAGATTTTTTAAAAAAAGTTTTACTAAATATTAAATATTACATACTAGAAAGACAGTGCTCACTAAAAATGCAAATCCATGTGACTGATGGCAGTATAAATAGGATTTGTATGAATTCTGGCATTGATTTCAGCTCTGATGCTGAACAGTCTCTTTTAATGCCTTTACTAATTACTCCTTGAAAGCAGCAAACCACGTTGCCATGTGTGTACCTATGCAACAATCCCACATGATCTGCACATGTACCCCAGAACCTAAAGTACAATTAAAAGAAAGTAATAAAAATATCATAATAATTACTCCTTGATAGTGGCCACAGCCTGTCTGCAGCCACTGCAGCGAAGATGCTGGCTGCAGCAAGGGAAGCATCTTATTGCCTTTAATAATTATCCTTTGATGGCAGTGGCAGCCTGTGTGGAGCGGCCACAGTGAAGATGCTGACTGTAGCAGTGGAGGTGTGGCTGGGGCTGTGCACTCTGGGGAGCTGGTGGAGGCCAGAAATAGGCAGGAGCCCTGCCATTTACTGAAGTAGGGCATCCCTGTGCTCCTGAGGGGCTGGTGCCTGCTCCAATTTTGGAGCAAAATTGTGGCCAAGCCCAGGCACTGTCACAACCCTGCCAGGTGTGTGAGCACTCAGGGTGGCACTGACATGCCAGCCTCCTGCTGCCTCAGCGCCCTCTGGATTTTGAGCCCTGAAAAGCATGGGAAAGAGGCCGGGGGGTGCTCATGTGTGCTTGGCACAGGCCTGCAGGTGCCTCTCAGTACAAACAGCCTGGATGGATGGCATGCCGATGGCTGGAGGCAGATAGGTTCCTGGATAGAAAGGAGTGGGTCCTTGGTGAAACCCCATCTTCAGGCCAGGGATGGCCTGAAGCCTGGGTGCCAGGCCACCCATGGACCAATCAGCCCACACTTCCTCCCTTCTGAGCCCTTAAGTAACCTGGACTCAGCCAGACTCACACAGATGTAGGGACTGCCAGCTGCAGAAAGTAGCTACCCACTTTGGATCTCCTCTCAGTTGAGATCTGGATAGTCATTGGGATGACCTGCTTATAAATAGGAGCTAACCACTTTGGGTCTCCTCAGAGCTGTTCTGTCACTCAGTAAAGCTCCTCATCTCTAGTTGTCCACATGCCTCATTCTTTCTGGATGTGGGACAAGAGCTCAGGACCTGCTGAATGGCGGGACTGAAAGAGCTGTAACACAAACAGGGCTGAGACATACTCCCTGCTTGCCACAGGGAGCCCAGACTTCGGGAGTCCCTGAGCCAGGACTGTGACACCCTCTTTAGGGCTCTGTGCTTCCTGTCATCTCCAAGCTTCTGGAGGCCACTATGTTTTTTGGTGCCTGCAGTGAAAGCTGCTTGCAGTATGCCTGGTCCAGCCACAGCTTCACATGGAGCTGGTACCTGGGCCAGTGTCTGGAGCTGCCTGCCCCACCACAAGCAGCATGCCTGGCTGTGTGCAGCAGCCAGACCCCATGCTTGCTCATACACCCATCACTGCTCTGCATCTGGCTGGCCCTTGGCAGGCTTGGGATCTGGGCTGGTAACATAAACCAGCAGCCTGGTGAGCCAAGTGGGCAGAATGAGTCCAGTTTGTCTGAGCAAAACTTAAGCAAAGGTGCCACCAGCTAGAGAGGATTTGACTGGAAAAGCAACACCTTTAGGATTTGGCGACATCCTTTCAGGCGTAACTTTTGTGTGCATTTAAGTGATAATTTGTGAATGTATTCTCCTGTGTATTTCATTAATTCTTTTTTTTTTTTGAGATGAAGTTTTGCTCTTGTTACCCAGGCTGGAGTGCAATGGCGGGTCTCGGCTCACTGCAACCTCCACCTCGTGGGTTCAGGCAATTCTCCTGCCTCAGCCTCCTGAGTGGCTGGGATTACAGGCACATGCCACCATGCCCAGCTATTTTTTTGTATTTTTAGTAGAGACGGGGTTTCACCATTTTGACCAGGATGGTCTCAATCTCTTGACCTCGTGATCCACCCGCCTCGGCCTCCCAAAGTGCTGGGATTACAGGCGTGAGCCACCGCGCCCAGCCCAGTTATCTAATTCTTAAGTGATTTTGCTGTTTTTAAGGTCATCAGATCTTATAAATCTATTTCACCATTAGACAACATATTTTGCACCTAATTCACCTACCTGTCCAGCAGTTGGCTTTGTGTCTCCAGTTATCACCTTAATGGATGTGCTTTTGCCAGCTCCATTATGTCCTAATAATCCTAAAACCTCACCTGAAAAAAATGGTTATACTTAATATTAATGTATTTTAATGCTAACGTTAAGAGTAAAACATAGTTGAAGTCTCACTATGTGACAAACATGCTATTAGTTGTCATTTAATAATCACAACCACCCTGAGAAGTTGTTATTTTACCCCCTTCTTATGTAGTTGGGGCAGGAGCTCTCAATGATGAGGTTACTTGTGCAAAGTCACACAATGGGAAGTGGCAAAACCACTCTTGGAAGCCAAGTGAGTCAGATTCTGTCTCCTGTGATTCTAACCTTGGTGCAATAATGGCACAAACTGAGGTCATCTAACACTTGCTGGCCTCGCCTTCAGAGTGTCACACAACCTGTCAGTCCTTTTGTGGAAAGCAATGAACATTAGGAAATCAACTGTGTTCATTTAATAGAAATGTTATGATTCCAGAAGTTCATCTTATTAGAGGGCTTACGGTTTCATTGTAGATTTGACTAGGCTCCTCTTCATGGGGTGAATTAATATGTCAGAAACGAACATTTAAAGGAAGCTGCCATTGTCACTCTCCTCTGGGTATGCATGTGAACCAAGAGGTGGTGTCGAGAATAATGCTCAGTAGGAGCCAGGAAGCTCTAAGGAGGGCTCTGAGCCAGCAGTGAAAGAGCCCCATGGCCAACCTTTTCTAACACAGAAGGAGACATTTCTTGTGGCTATCTTATTCTTCCTCTTGGAGAAACAGCCTTTCCTCTTCCCTGCATACTCCTTGCGTAGACAGCTGGCAATGATGACGGGCTTCTGTAAATGACAAGAAGTTGTGACAGGCCTTAATTCTCTCCATTAACTTTGATACAAAGTTTCATCTTCCCGTTGGTTGGACCCTTTGTTGCCCAAGCCATGCATCAGAGAAGAACTTCTATTTGGTGACATGCTCCTTGGCCATGCCCCTATCCTAACACTTGGTTTTGGAGAGAAAAGACTATCATTTCCCCTTATACAGAGGCAGTTTTTTTCAGGAGCACATTAATTTATACAGCTTGCCTGTCCTTTGAGAACAAATAGGGCAATGAGATTTAGAGAAGCACTGATTATCCTCAAACAACAAAACAAATGTGGGCTGGACTTGACCCTGAATTTGTACTGTGCACTTTCTCCAACAAGCAATGATATTTGTTGCTTAGCTCAGCTTCTGAAATTCTTTCTTGGCTTTAATAATTTCTATTGTACTCTATTTTTAATTTATTCTAAGAACAACAGAAGAATTAACTTGACTTTTAATCTGCTCGTTTAGTTGCAAAAATGGCAACTACCTACTAAAATAGTGATCCTCATTTGTAAGGAATAGAGAAACTCAAGATTATTTGAGAATTAGACTAGTAGATTGACTAATAAAAAACATTTGTGTTACATTTTACCTCATCAAAATTAGTAGAATTCAAGGCATTTGCTGTTCTCACTCTTTCCATCTGAACATCTTCATCTTCCCCTTCTGGTTCTTCTGGATTTTGACACACATCACTGCTTCTTGGATAAATTCTAGGGTCAAAACCATCCATTAGTAATTAATTTCTGGCTTTCATCTTTGTATCAAAAGTTGCATTCTTTAAAGCTCATTTTTGAGTAGTATGAGCAATTAACAAACTGTCATAATCTCCCTTCACAACTCCTATCCCCTTACAACTTCCTTATCTATACAAATATGTTTTTTTCTATATCAATAGTAACTTGAAACCTAATAGCCAACAAAGGGTTCTTATATCATAACTCAATAAAGTAATTTTTCTGGGAACCCTAGCTTTGACACCAAAATGTTGACGTCTTATGTTTTCATGAGGAAAATGGGACAAGATATCTGTAACGAGGAGTTTCTAACAACATGCAAGTTAGATGCTTGATCTCTCATTAAGCCTGACCATTTCTTTGGAATATGTGGCATATTTACTTTTCCTCTCCATTCTAAGTCTGATCATATCCAGGATATACTTATTCTGGTCTCTCTTCCCTTATGGAAGAGTATGGCCTCCTCCATACTGGTCTCAGAAGATTTCCTAAAGGTCTGCTTTCATCTTGGCAGTCTCCCATCCAACTTCTTATAATAGCAAAAGATGAAATTGATGTGGTATGGGAGACACAGAGGGAATAATGGTGCCAAAACCAGTCTCAGCTGGTTTTGCATGACCTTGTGATGATAACAGTTCATTACACTGATGACAGTGAGGAATATCCACTTCAATTTATCTATCTGTAGGAATTGGAGTGTCTTTATCAATTGTGTCATACTTGGCCTGAATAGCTCCCTCAACTCCCAGAAGAGCAGCCTATTAAACCTCTCATAAGAGGAGGAATGTCAACTCTTGCTTCTTTCCAGATTTTTTTTTTTAAATGGATAAGCCTTTAGCAGCCTGTCAAAGAGAATAATTCTGTTTATTGGTATTCTGTGTCCTTCTCTCTGATGACTAAAGGGAGAGTGGCAGCTGCAGACAACTCATTATTGCTGTTTGAATGAGGTAAATTAGACTGGTCATCTTCAAGTAATGGGCAAAATGCTTCTCCACCAACATCTTTCAATCTATTTCTTAGGTGGCATAATGACAATGTCACAGTGGTATCATCTAAAAGTGAGCTTCTATCTCAACCTTGTCCAGAGCTTTCGCCATCCTCAAAGAGAAAATTGGGGAGTGTGAAGATAGGTGGTTTGGATCGAATGATTTCCTTGTTGACAAGCTCTTTCTCCAACTCACCTCCAGCCAAACACCAAAGGTAATAAATTATGTATGGTGCCAAACCAGTCTCAGCTTTTAAGTCCCACTAATAACTGAACCAGCCTGTGATCCAATGACTCGGATGCTCGCTATCAGGAAAGAACACAGCTATTGGTGTCCTTGGCCAGTGGACCATTCTGTTCCTTCCTTCTTGATGGACAGCATTTCTTCAACTGGCAATATACTGTTTGTTAGATGGGGCTGGCCACATGGAACTTTCCTCAGTGTTCTACTGTGCGTAGTGTCAGATAGAGCCTTAATACTCCATGTTTCAGGTCTGTTTCTTTTACTAGATCATAATCTTCTTGGGTTTAGGTGTCTGGATCTGTATGGGCACATGGTTCCTACTCCAGCCTATCCTAGTACATGGTACCTCTTTGTTAATGATTTGATTTATGCATAAAAAAGTTAGGATATTAACCAACAAAATACAAATCTGATTTGATTTTTCCAACCTAAAGACAGGATCCTTTCTCATTGATTTCTTTCCAAACTTCCATTCCAGACATCGAAGAATAAAAAGAAAAATAATAAAATGAAGGAAAGGCTAGGAATAAAGAGAGATGCACAGTTAGAAACATAAAAGGATAATGGTTTAATATCAGAGATGCACTATAGAAATTGAACTTCTACAAAAATACATTCAGCAAAATAATTACAAATTTCTAATGACCTATCTACCAAATTATAAAACTATCAAGTTCATTTTCAATCTTTTTTATAGAAACATTGGAAACAACTATAGTTATGTGACGTCATTACTTTCTCATCTCCTCTAAGAGTTGTGTCCTTAAAATTTGGGAGGCACGTTTTCTAGTCAGTTGATCTTCATAAAAATAACTCTTCCAGATTTTACAAGCATTATATCTCCTTGAGCTGTAGATACCTATATTTCTGACTTAATAAAAATTTTCACAGTGTGTAGAGGAATAAAAATTATTAAGTTTAGTAAAAAGCAATACTTTTTAAAGAGGACTGTGTTCTTACAATTAGGAATACCAGAACTCCCTGTACATTCTTTGGCTCTCCACCAAAGTAAGAAGATAAGAAGAGCTGCAAAAGAAAAGACAATTGTTAAACAGGAAGTTTTTTGTTTCCTGAATTTTGTCCACATATATGTGAATTGGCCCTAAACAGCCCTACTAACATTTAACCATGAATATCACCTAAGTGCCCTTTCTAAGGTGTATAGCAAGGGGCTGTCTTCCTTCCTCCCAAGGTCGATGAGCTTTTATTTGAAGCAATAGGATTTATTAATTACCAATCACCTGGTGAGAGAATCCTGGAGATCTGTGCTAACATCCCCAAACAGTGAGAGAGTGTTTATTCCATTTTTCTCACAGAGAACTTCACACCTGCCTGTGCCCATTGTTTCTCTCTGTGGGGCCCTTTCTCTTCCTTTCCCCTTCCCATAGATACCTCTTCACTCATGTACTATAACCACTTTCCTTTTGCAGGAGTATAGGTATCAGTCAGCCAAGAAAAAAGGACTTTGTTCATACTGGGTGCTTCTTTAGAACTCTGAAATCCCAAAGATCAGGAACATTTCATTTGCTTTCTTCTAAAGCCGAGCATATCCAGGAAGGTATAAGGCCCCAAATGAGTATAAGGACTGCTCTATTTCCCACCACCCCTTACCCTTCTTCCCAATATATTAACCAGGACCAGATTTTCCATCACAGGTCAGCTAGAACATATTGTCTTATCTGGGAGAAAATCAGTTGGATTCCATGAGGTGGAAATCTTTGAACCCCATGCATTTTAAACATGTTGTAGTACACCTTCCACATTGGGCAAAGCTTCACAATTTGGCAAGAGTTTCAGGGCACTGGGGCAGACTGTGTCATTACTTACATGATAAGATAAGAATAAACAGCCAACCATTGTGGAAGGTGGTATTAAAAAGGTGAAGAGAAATGGAATTTCATTTTCAAAGATACTGAATGCAAATACAGCCACAGAGAATAAAGTGATCTAAAAAAAAAGTAAATATAAATGTTAATCACTCTGAATTTCAATGTAAGTTCCAAATTGAGATGGCTCATCTTGAAGATATTACTAATTTCAACTCCAACCTCACAAACTAAGCTGAAATTGGTATAACTTCATTAACATTTTATTTTAGTGACTTAGCCAAATTCCTTTGGCCTAGAGTTTCACAAATGAGGTATTACTTGATAAATCTAGGATTCAACATATAGATTTTCTTTCTCTTTTTTTGAGATGGAGTCTTGCTGTTTCACCCAGGCAGAAGTGCAGTAGCATGATCATGGCTCATTGTAGCCTTAAACTCCTGGGCTCAAGTGATAGTCCTCCCTCAGATTTTCAGATAGCTGGGACTACAGGTATGTGCCAACATGCCCAGCTAACATTTCTGTATTTTTAGTAGAGATGGGGATTCACCATGTTGCCCAGGCTGATCTCTAACTCATGGGCTCAAGTGGTCCACTGACCTAGGCCTTCCAATGTACATCTAGCACCAATATAGATGATATTTTAATTAAAGCAGATAAACTTTAAAAAATAAAAGTAGATAAGCAAAAAACAAAGAATAAAATTGAAATTGATATCTAACAGGAATAAAACAACAAGAATAGGAGATTTTGGTAACTATACCAATGGGAAAATAAAAGCATTTAACAACATGGAATGGCTTAAGCAGAAGTACTAAAATACAAAATTCAGGGATAAGAGAAAGTGATAGGTATACTGGAAGCCCTCACATTTTACCTTCTAAAACACTGCAATGAACTCTTGAAAGTTACTGCACTTCTAATTTCTCTGTCTTCCAAACCATCATCTTTATGGCTATCAAAGTATTCT
The DNA here is from genome assembly GCF_049354715.1 of Callithrix jacchus. Lineage (NCBI taxonomy): Eukaryota > Metazoa > Chordata > Mammalia > Primates > Cebidae > Callithrix > Callithrix jacchus. The sequence continues at coordinate 124,926,703 of NC_133506.1, forward strand.
TCATCCAAGTTTATCTCTATCCTATTTATGTTCTGCGCTATAAGCTTTTACGGCATCCCACAGCCCATAGAATAAATTCTTAAGCACATTATTTAAGGGCAGCCATAATTTTATTTTTTGCCATAACTAGGACCATGGCCATTCTGCACCTTGTTTTTTGTCTGTATCTAGATGAGATTATTACCAGTTCCTAGGATCAGCTTGAGCTTTTTCCCTTCTAGGTTTCTGTTCATTATTTCTATTCACACCTCATACTTCTTTCAACTGAAATCTTACTCTTTTTCAGATTTCACCTTTTATAAGAAATCTCTGCTTTCATTTTATTAATGAATCTCTCCCTTATCTGTTTTTTCATAGACCTCTTTATTCAGTTGTATAATAGACTCTTAAGATGGAAAATAACTCATGACTGTGTTTTAATAAGTGGCTGATGACTTATCTGTTTATCTTTTGAGAACTCTTTCAGGGTTAAAACTGTCTATTTAATATCTTTTCTCCCATTATCAGTCTTCACCTGGACATACTGCAGATGTCAGCAGTTAGTTATTGAATTAATAATTTACCTTTGCCATCCTGAAATCATAGGATTAGAATACATACTCTTAAATCATATAAATTTTTCTTCCTAATTGAGACAAAAGAAAAGTGGCTTTACAAAATTAATTCTCAGTAGGGAGTTTGTTGAAGTAGTTTCTAGTTTTAACCATGTCAGTAACAGAATTTGTAATCTTGTGTTTATGAGGGTTTTGGGGCTTATTTCCTTTTCAGTAAAAAGAAGATATAGATGGTTTACAGGTTTCCTTCTAGCTCAGTGTTTTATAGTTCCAGAAATAATTTGGCTACTTTAAAGAAAGACAAGGATGAAAAAAGGTGAACATTTTGAAAAGAATCCATATATAAAGCAAATGTAAAATATTTTAGACCATAATATTATCATCTTACAGAGGGTAAAATTTAAATGATTAGCTCAGAATTATATGTTGAATATAAACAGTATACATCCACAAGAAACATACTTACAATATAGAAACAAAATGACCAAATGCCACTATTTTTTCTCCCTTTGTGAAAGATGAAGGAAATCACATATGTCATGAAGATAAGGGAAAAGGAATAACCAACAGCACATGGGATCTAAAATCAACAGGAATGTGAAGCTTAGTTAAATACAAATGCAATCAAGGAAAACATTTAGGATCCAAAACATTGCCATAGCGCAAGGTTTTACAGTTCTTTAATTTATGACCATATAAATATTGATGGAAATATTTCAAACTTTCAAATTAAATCACACAATAATATTGTGAATATTTCACTTACTTGAATATTGTCACTTACTTGAATAATTTGAATTACAGTTACAAATATTTCTTCAAACACTAAAACGTAGCTCATTAAAGATATAAAAGTGAACATCAAGAAGTACAGGGGAACATCCACCAGCGCCTGCCCAAACCAGTAAGCAGAAGGGAAGAGTCCTGAAATCCGTAGCTGGGCCCGAGCTCTGTTCTAATTAGGAGACAGCAAAGATACAAAGTTTGCTGCTTAAGAAAATGTGGATTATGTTAGGAACTATTCCAGCAATATCTCCATTTGTAACAATTCTAGATTATGGCTACAAATGTAATCTGGACTAAGGGATGTGGGTAGTTACAAACATAAATAACCAGTCTGCTGCCTTAATGAACTACACTGATGTTCATCACACACCTGGTAGAAATATGTCAATGAAGACCTTAGAATAATCAAGGCATGAACACCATGGCAAACAAAACAGTGATTTTATTATGACTTACAAGGGGATAGGGGTAAGTGGGAAAGACACTTTATTTCTCTAAACAACTAACTTCTCATCACAGTGCTTTGAAGTACATATGTATATGTACATATACATATACATATACAAACACACACACACACACACACAGACACACACATAATTGCTTTATCCTTTAATTGGAATAAGAGAAAATGTTCTGCTATAGTCCACATTAATATATTTATCACTCATTCAAATATTTATGTGTGTGTACATAAATATAAATACATTTATAAATGTAAATATATTTTACATTGTCATTCTATAAATAAACATACTAAATTACATGTTTTAAAAGTACTTATGAAGTGTTGTGGTTTTGAGTATAATCAATAGGTTTATACATTAAACTATTCTAATAGTTGTGAACTTTTTAAAAATACTTAAATTCATTTATTGATGGGCTTTGATGAGCTAAATGATGTTTCTGCCTGAGACATAATTTGACCTAAAGATTCATATCAGAGGCTCCCAGCATCAGACACAGGTCTATGCAGGTAGTTGAATTAGTAAGGAATTGATGATTCTTACTCCACTCTCACACATGAGTGGAGGTGAGAGAAGAATGAAGGATGATTTTTGGATCTTTAGAAATGACTGGGCATGTGGTGCTGCTATTTATGGATAAAGTAGGAAGGAGGAAATACGTTAAAGTAGCTATACCTTCAGTTGAGGTTTGGAGGCACAAAGCTTGAGACAACTGTGTTGCCTATAGTGGAAATGCTGAGAAGGGATTTGTATCAACATTGGAGGTCAAATTAGATACAATTATAGATCTGGGATAGAGTTGGATCTGGGGATGACCAGCTGGTAGAGGGGATTTGAAGCCATGGAGCTAGATGGGCTTGCCTAATAGAATGGCATCTAACATGAGAAGACAGCCAAGGGCCAATATCAGGATTTCAGAAAGTTAGAGATTATATAGAGGAATGACAATCTCCAAAGGAGACAAACAATGGACAGTCTTAGGATAAACATGGAGAAATTGTGGCCTCACAAAAGCCAAAGAAAGTGTTCATGTTTCCTGTGGAGGAAGTTTTAAAGTTTGGATTATGTTAGTTACATCACACTACTAAAAAGAATTTCTTGAGATTCCTGCATGTTCCACCTGGAAATGGAGCATCACATAAATTGCACACTCTTTCTGTGGGCAATAGAGAGAGAGAGAGAAAAAATGAAACAGATGAAGATGACACAGTAGAAATGCTTACATGAAGTTTCATGGACTTTTTTCATAAAGTCACAAAAATTGAGTGTTAATGGACATTTTTTTGAAACCTGTCACTAAAGCCAATGCAAGCTGGCCTGTGTTGATTAATCATATAAATTAACTGCCTGTGACTGCCACTCAAAATCTGGTTCCACTGCAGAACTACCGAATCAGAATCATCTTTTAAACAAGATTCTCAGGTAATTTGTAGACACATTATAGATTCATTTGGATTAATGAAAAAGTGTCTGTAAATAAAAATTTGTAGGTTGTCAGTTCCATATTGAAATTCTCTCTTTATCTTTTCAAGTTCTCACATTTCCAAAAACATCATTTCCTTTTATTTCAATGATCTCTTTTTAATTAATTTTTTCAGATATAATTCTCAAACAAGAAAAAGTACCCATATTATGTTTATAGTTGAATGAGGCCTGATGAATGCATATGTTCCTGTATCACAATCACAGGTAAGGCGTGGAACACCCTCTGAAGTTTCCCATGTACTTTGCGGTCCATAGACTTTACCACTGGTTACAAGTGACCCCTTACTGCCTTCTGTCACTGTAGATTAACTTTACCTTTTTAAGAATTTTAAATAAGTTAAATCATCTGAATTAAAAGTACCTAATCATTTGTGGTTATCATTCCCTCAGTGTAATGGTTCTGAGATTCACCTGTGTTGGTGCATTTATTAGTTGTTCATCTGTTATATTGCTGAGTAGTATTCCATTGCATGGCTAAAACAGAAGTTGTTTATCAATTCACTGTTTGGGGGACACTTGGGTCGCTTCAAGTTGTTGGCTATTATAACTAATGCCGTTCAGAACATTAATGTTCAAGTGTTTAAGTGGAAAGATGTTTTCTTTGGAGTAAATACTTAGGAGAAGAATTGCTATGTCATAACAATAAGTATATTTTTAACTTTATAAGAAACAGCCAAATTATTTTGCAACATGATCATACAATTTACATTCCCACCCAATGCATGGGAGTTCTGGTTTCTCCACATCCTCATAAACTCTTGATATTGATAGTCATTCTAACATTATTAGTTTTATTGAGTGTGTAGAGCTATTTCATTGAGGTTATTTTCCTGATTACTCATGATATTAACCATCTTTTCATGGGAGTATTTTCCATCTGTACATCTTCTTTGGTACAGCATATATTCAAATACTTTGTTCATTTTAAAACTTAGGCTATCCTCTATTACAGAGGTATGAGAGTTCTTTACATATTCTTGATACAAATCTTTGTCACATGTATAAGTATTGTGAATATTTTTCTCCCAGTCTGTGGCTTGCCTTTTATTTAATTTTTTAAATTATTTAATTAATTTATTTTTTGAGATGGAGTCACAGTCTGTCACCCAGGCTGGAGTGCAGTGACATAATCTCAGCTTGCTGCATCCTCTGCCTCCTGGGTTCAAGCGATTCTCCTGCCTCAGCCTCCCACGTAGCTGGGATCACAGGCACACACCACCACGCCCAGCTAACTTTTGTATTCTTAGTGGATACGGGGTTTCACCTTGTTAGTCAGGCTGGTGTCAAACTCATGACCTTAAATGATCTGCCCACCTCAGCTTCCCAACATGCTGGGATTATATCCGTGAGCCGCTGAACTCAGCAGCCTTTTGTTTTTTATTGGTGTTTTACAAGGAGCAGAAGCTTTTAACTTTGATGAAGTTCAAGTTATCTTTTTATGAATTACATATGCTTCTTCTTCCCTATCTGAAAAATATCACCTATGGCAAGATCTGTGATTCATTTCAAATTAATTTTGTGCATGGTGTGATAGATGTTAAGAATTTTTTTTTCAGAATGATACCAACTTGTTCCACCACAATTTCTTGAAAAGTCTAATCTTACCCCCATTTAAGTTATTTGGTAATTTTATTGAAAATCAATTGATATATGTGTGGGTTTATTTCTGAAATGTCTATTTCATTTCAAATATCTACATAATTATTCTTAATACAACACATTCTTAATTACTAAAAATTTGTAGTGAGCCCTGAAATCAGAAGCATATTTTCCAACTTTGCTTTTTTCCCAAGGTTATTTTGTCTATTCTAGTTTGTTGGCATATCCAAATAAAATTCAGAATAATTCTCTATCACTTATTTATCTATATATTTCAATCCACAAAACTTTCTTTTATTTTTATAACTTAGAATTTATGTCTGAATTGGCTGTTCAATTAAGCATGTATAAGTTTTCTTATGAAAACTCCCCGAGGAAAAAGAAGATGGTGTGGTAGGAGCAACTCAGGATTGCAGCTCTCAGTGAAGACAGAGAGGGTGAGTGAAAGCCGCATTTCCAGACGGATCTTTGTTGCTCACAGAATGGGGAAATTCCCAGGTGTAAGAGAGACATGGGACACCAGCACAGCTGGTTTGGCTGGCGCGGCTGTTTCGGCCTGCGCCACAGTGCAGCGGCACTCCGCACAAAACACACTGGTCTGGGTGCCCTGTTAAACCGGCAATCTGAGAGTTGGGAGGGAAGATTAGCATATCCATCTGATTAAACGGGACTTGGACAGTGAGCCAGACTAGGAGATTCCCGGGAAATGATGTTTGAGCAGGCACAGTGGGTCGCTGCATGGGAAATCACACAGATCCTGGTGCCGTATTAGCAGGTGACTGAAACACCTGGGAAAGAGTCAACCGTTCAGCTTAAAAAAAGTAAAAAAAGAGCTCTGAGGCAGGGAGCAAGGTGATCAGGCTCGGCAGGTCTCACCCCGACAGAGACAAACAAAACGGCAATTTGAAATGCTCGGGGTTGAGAGTTTCACTGCGGGCACAGCTGAACCCAGGATGGTGCAGCTCAGTGGGGGAGGGGCGTCCACCATTACCGAGGCATTCTGCCCCTACTGAGGTAAACTCCCATTGTTGACACAGCCTGCCATTGCCAAGGCAACCCCCCATAACAGAGAGACTCTGCCAACAGGGCGGAGCCCATGACAGTAAGGCGGAGCCTCAGCAGGCATATAGTGACTAGACTGCTTCCTAGCTGGGCAGGACAGTGCAATGGATACTCACAAAGAAAGCCCTAACACCCTGAGACAGAGCATCTGAGAAAAAAAGGGGTTTTATGAGTTCTGCTGCAGCAGACTTAAACGCACCTGCCTAACAGCCCTAAATGATCAACGGAGCTCACAGCTCAGCACTTGAGCTCCTATAAAGTACAGATTGCCTCCTCAAGCAGCTCCCTGACCCCCTGTATATCCAAAGAGTTTCCTCAAAAAGGACTGATCAGACTGACATTTGGCGGACATCATTCTGGGACAATGATAGCAGAAGAAGAAACTGGTAGCATCCCTCACCATTCCGCAGCTGCTACAGGTGTACCCCAGACAAGCAGGGCCTGGAGTGGATGGACCTCAGCAGTTGTACAGCAGAGAGGATAGACTGTTAGAAGGAAAACTAAGTAACAGAAATACTTCATCATCAACAATCTGGGCATCCACTCAGAGACCCAATCGAAAAGTCAGCAACTATTCAGATGACAGATGGATAAACCCACAAAGATGGGAAGAAACCAGTGCAAAAAGGAGAAAAACACACGAAACCAAAACACTTTGCCTCCTACAAAGGACCAAAACTCCTCACCAGCAAGGGAACAAAGCTAGATGGAGAATGAGTGTGATAAAATGACAGAATCAGACTTCAGAAGGTGGGTAATGAGAAACTTCCGTGAGCTAAAAGAACATGTTCTAAATCAATGCAAAGAAACTACGAAACTTCAAAAAAGATTCAAGGAAATTATAACAAGAACGGACAACTTAGAGAGGAATATGAATGAATTGAAGTAGCTGAAAAACACAATACAAGAACTTCACAAAGCATGCACAAGTTTCAACAGCCGAATTGACCAAGCAGAAGAAAGAATATTAGAAGTCGAAGATCAATTCAATGAAATAAAATGAGAAACCAAGATTAGAGAAAAAAGTACAAAAAGGAATGAACAAAGTCTCCAAGAAATGTGGGACTATGTGAAGAGACCTAATCTACATATGAGAGGTGTACCAGAATGTGACAAAGAGAATGAATCCAAGCTGGAAAATACTCTTCAGGATATTATCCAGGAAAATTTCCCCAACCTAGCAAGGCAGGCCAATATTCAAGTCCAGGAAATACAGAGAACACCACAAAAATATTCCTCAAGAAGAGCAAACCCAAGGCACATAATCATCAGATTCACCCGGGTTGAAATGAAGGAGAAAATACTAAGGGCAGCCAGAGAGAAAGGTCGGGTCACCCACAAAGGGAAGCCCATCAGACTCACAGCAGATCTCTCGGCAGAAACCCTACAAGCCAGAAGAGAGTGGGGGCCAATATTCAACATCCTTAAAGAAAAGAACTTTCAACCCAGAATTTCATATCCAGCCAAACTGAGCTTCATAAGTGAAGGAAAAATAAAATACTTTGCAAACAAGCAAGTACTCAGAGATTTTGTCACCACCAGGCCTGCTTTACAAGAGCCTCTGAAAGAGGCACTACACATAGAAAAAATCAACCAGTACCAGCCATTCCAAAAACATACCAAATGCTAAAGAGCATCAACAAAATGAAGAATCTGCATCAACTAATGGGCAAAGCAGCCAGCTAGCATCAAAATGGCAGTATCAAATTCACACATAACAATATTAACCCTAAATGTAAATGGGCTAAATGCACCAATCAAAAGACACAGACTGGCAAATTGGATAGAAAACCAAAATCCATCAGTGTGCTGTATCCAGGAAACCCATCTCACATGCAAGGATACACAGGGGCTCAAAATAAAGGGATGGAGGAAGATTTACCAAGCAAATGGAGGGCAAAAAAAAGCAGGAGTCGCAATTCTCGTCTCTGATAAAATAGACTTTAAAGCAACAAAGATCAAAAGAGACAAAGAAGGACATTACATAATGGTAAAAGGATCAATACAACAAGAAGAGCTAACGATCCTAAATAAATATGGACCCAATACAGGAGCAACCAGATATATAAGGTAAGTTCTTAACAACTTACAAAGAGACTTAGACTCCCACACAATAATAGTGGGAGACTTTAACACTCCACTGTCAATATTAGTCAGATCAACCAGACAGAAAATCAACAAGGATATCCAGGGCTTGAACTCAGACCTGGAACAAGCAAACCTGATAGACATTTACAGAACTCTCCACCCCAAATCCACACAATATACATTCTTCTCAGCACCACATCACACCTACTCTAAAATTGACCACATAATTGGAAGTAAAGCACTCCTCAGCAAATGCAAAACAACTGACATAATAACAAACAGTCTCTCAGACCATAGTGCAATCAAGTTAGAACTCAGAATTCAGAAACTAACTCAGAACCGCACAGCTTCATGGAAACTGAACAACTGGCTTTTGAATGTTGACTGGATAAAAAATGAAATGAAGGCAGAAATAAAGAAGTTCTTCAAAACCAACGAGAACGAAGACACAACATACCAGAATCTCTGGGACACATTTAAAGCAGCCTCCAGAGGAAAATATATAGCAATAAGTGCCCATATGAGAAGAGTGGAGAGATCCAAAATTGACACCCTATCATCAAAATTGAAAGAGCTAGAGGAGCAAGATCAAAAAAACTCAAAACCTAGCAGAAGACAAGAAATAACTAAGATCAGAGCAGAACTGAAGGAGATAGAGACACAAAAAACCCTTCTAAAAATCAATAAATGCAAGAGCTGGTTTTTTGAAAAGTTCAACAAAATGGACAGACCACTAGCCAGACTGATAAAAAAGAAAAGAGAGAACAACCAAATAGATGTAATAAAAAATGATAAAGGGGAAATAACCACAGATTCCACAGAAATTCAAACCATCATCAGAGAATATTACAAACAACTCTATCCACATAAACTAGTAAACCTGGAAGAAATGGATAAATTCCTGGACACCTGTGTCCTCCCAAGCCTAAACCAGGAGGAAGCTGAAACTATGAATAGACCAATAACAAGGTCAGAAGTCGAGGCAGCAATTAAGAGCCTACCACACAAAAAAAGTCCAGGTCCTGATGGGTTCACAGCCAAATTCTACCAGACACACAAAGAGGAGCTGGTACCATTCCTTCTGATACTATTCCAAATAATCCAAAAAGAGGGAATCCTTCCCAAATCATTTTATGAGACCAACATCATCCTGATACCAAAACCCGGCAGAGACTCAACAAGAAAAGAAAACTTCAGGCCAATATCTATGATGAACATAGATGCAAAAATCTTCAATAAAATGCTGGCAAGCCGATTGCAACAGCACATAAAAAAACTTATCCATCATGATCAATTAGGATTCATCCTGGGGATGCAAAGCTGGTTCAACATATGCAAGTCAATAAACGTAATTCACCACATAAACAGAACCAAAAACAAAAACCATATGATTATCTCAATTGACGCAGAGAACGCCTTTGACAAAATTCAACAGCCCTTTATGCTAAAAACCCTCAATAAACTCGGTATGGATGGAACGTATCTCAAAGTAATAAAAGCTATTTATGACAAACCAACAGCCAACATCATACTGACTGAATGGGCAAAAACTGGAAGCACTCCCTTTGAAATCCAGCACTAGACAAGGATGCCCTCTTTCACCACTCCTATTCAATATAATACTGGAAGTTCTAGCCAGAGCAATCAGGCAAGAAAAAGAAATAAAGGGTATTCAAATAGGAAAGGTGGAAGCCAAATTGTCTCTATTTGCAGATGACATGATAGCATATCTAGAAGACCCCATCGCCTCAGCCCAAAAACTCCTGAAACTGATAAGCAACTTCAGCAGTCTCAGGATATAAAATCAATGTGCAAAAATCACAAGCATTCCTATACACCAATAACAGACTTAAAGTGAGCCAAATCAAGAACGAACTGCCATTCACAATTGCTACAAAGAGAATAAAATACCTAGGAATACAACTTACAAGGAACATAAGGGACCTCTTCAAGGAAAACTACAAACCACTGCTCAACGAAATCAGAGAGGACACAAACAGATGGAGAAATATTCCATGTTCATGGTTAGGAAGAATCAGTATCGTGAAAATGGCTATACTGACCAAAGTAATTTACAGAATCAATGCTATCCCTATCAAGCTACCATTGACTTTCTTCACAGAACTGGAAAAAACCACCTTAAACTTCATATGGAACCAAAAGTCACTAGAGTGAATCGGCAACCAACAGAATGGGAAAAAATTTTTGCAGTTTACCCATCTGACAAAGGGCTGATATCCAGAATTTACAAAGAACTCAAACAGATTTACAGGAAAAAAACAAACAAGCCCATTCAAAAGTGGGCAAAGGATATGAACAGACACTTTACAAAAGAAGACATACATGAGGCCAACAAACATATGAAAAAATGCTCATCATCACTGGTCATTAGAGAGATGCAAATCAAAACCACATTGAGATACCATTTCACTCCAGTTAGAATGGTGACAGTTAAAAAATCTGGAGACAACAGATGCTGGAGAGGATGTGGAAAAATAGGAACACTTTTACACTGCTGGTGGGAGTGTAAATTAGTTCAACCATTGTGGAAGACAGTGTGGCGATTCCTCAAGGCCTTAGAAATAGAAATTCCATTTGACCCAGCAATCCCATTACTGGGTATATATCCAAAGGACTATAAATCGTTCTGCTATAAGGACACATGCACACGAATGTTCATTGAAGCACTGTTTACAATAGCAAAGACCTGGAACCAACCCAAATGCCCATCGAAGATAGACTGGACTTGGAAAATGTGGCACATACACACCATGGAATATTATGCAGCAATCAAAAATGATGAGTTCGTGTCCTTCGTAGGGACATGGATGAACCTGGAGAACATCATTCTCAGCAAACTGACACAAGAACAGAAAATGAAATACCGCATATTCTCACTCATAGGCAGGTGATGAAAAATGAGAACACATGGACACAGGGAAGGGAGTACTACACACTGGGGTCTATTGGGGGGAATAGGGGAGGGACAGTGGCGGGGGGGAGCTGGGGAGGGATAGCCTGGGGAGAAATGCCAAATGTGGGTGAAGGGGAGGAAGGCAGCAAAACACACTGCCATGTGTGTGCCTATGCAACTATCTTGCATGTTCAGCACATGTACCCCAAAACCTAAAATACAATTTAAAAAATAATAAATAAAAAAGAAAAAAAGAAAAAGTAACAAAATATTCTAAAATAAATGTTTTCAGTTAAACCAAAAAAAAAAAAAAAAAAAGAAAACTCCCATAAAATTACCTTCAGCTTCTGATTATGTAAAATAATGGAAGTTACGATTACTCATTATTACCTTATAATCATCGATGCTGCTCATGGCAATGTAAGGTGGGCAACTCGATGTTAAAACCAGCCAGAACATGATATACATCAGGTATCCTAGTGGACTGCTCTGTCCATTCTGAAAATGCAAAGCATACAATGAATTGAATGAAGACATTTTAGATTAAGTTTACATAATCTGCCGTAGGTGCCTTTTGAGATTCCCAGACTCTCTCATTATCCTTCCAGTTTTGACACTTAAATCTTGGCTTTATACTCAAATTTATAGATAAGTGATTGAAGAAGATGAATGCACTGATAACATTTGGAAAATAGTAAGAGCAAGATTTTTCTCTTTTCTTGCCTTATAATTCTAAAATTTATTTTGGTGCTGAATGACAAATTATAATCACAGTTGACACATTCAATTTCTTAACTGACCTTTATCTCAAATGTCACAGCTTGACTCAAAAAATACCTGACATTTTATGTGTACAGTGATAACAATTTAGTTTTTTAGGTACATCATGAGACAGATGAATATTGGTTGAGGATTCAAAAGTAGAGATGAAGTACTAGAAGGGAGAGCAAAAGCACCAAGAAAACCTTTCCCTAGTTCCATCTGTTGTTGCTCTGTTTGTAACAATGTTTAAGGATAAAAGATCACAAACTGTTTTGAAAGCCAGTCCCACGTTATTTTCATGATTCACATAGTTGCTTGTTTAATTAAATAGACTACTGAAGAAAGTTATAACCAGACCCTGGTGGGTTCAGCTTGGTCACCAGAAAGCCACTTGCTAAGGTTCCAGCTTATTGTCGGGATGCTTCCAGAATGCCCTGAGTTCAGTACTTAGTGGCCAATCTATTGACTTTGGGGAGGATAGAAGCAAGTTCTGAAACTCCAGGAAACTCTGAGTTTGGGGGCGATGAGCAGGTAAAGTACAATAGAGAATGAAATGAGTTGCTGGGTATATTGGTTAAAGTGAATATATCGGGCACATAGACACAGAGTCAGCTGACCTAATTCATTCATTTAGATCCAATAATTAATGGTATCTAATTCATTCTAGTTGAACAGGATATTTTGACAGATAGATGTCTGAGGCATTTTTGCCCAATTATGTATACTGCTCTCAGAAACAAGAAAATTAAAAGGTCTTCACAGTCACAAAACGTTAATTAAATGAACCATAGCATATATTCCAAAATTAATTATTACTTGATGGGTGACTAAAATCTTTTACTTTAATGATAAAATTTCTTGCACATCCTTAATTAAAGGAAGTTTTGCCTCCTGAGCACACAGTGAAATATGGTGTGAGAAGGTAACTGAATATCTCACTGAAACATACAAAAATAATAATGGCAGCTGGGTACAGTGACTCACACCTGTAATCCCAGCACTTTGGAAGGCCAACATGGGAGGATCTCTTGAGCCCAGGAGTTCGAGGTTACAGTGAGCTATCATTCCGCCACTGCACTTCGGCTGGGTGGCAGAGCGAGACCCTGCTTCTAAAAGTAAATGTAAAAGAATGACAGATATGTGGTCTATTTTATGTATATAGGAGTACATGATTATTAGCCATACATATTATCATAAAACCCTGGAGTGGGATGTAGATAATTTGATGACCCTAACACTGACTTATGTACTTAACAATTAAGTTGTTTCATGTTTATCATGTTGCAGGTTTTCCCTAGGTACAAGGTATTTATATAGTGTTAAAAACACATGATGTTGGCCGGGCGCGGTGGCTCAAGCCTGTGATCCCAGCACTTTGGGAGGCCGAGGCGGGTGGATCACGTTGTCAAGAGATCGAGACCATCCTGGTCAACATGGTGAAACCCCGTCTCTACTAGAAATACAAAAAAAAAATTGGCTGGGCGTTGTGGCGCGCGCCTGTAATCCCAGCTGCTCGGGAGGCTGAGGCAGGAGAATTGCCTGGACCCGGGAGGCGGAGGTGGCGGTGAGCCGAGATTGCGCCATTGCACTCCAGTCTGGGTAACGAGAGCGAGGCTCCATCTCAAAAAAACAAAAACAAAAACAAAAAACACACATGATGTTTATGCTTAAAGAATTCTCTGATAGGGAGAAATATATGTATACAATAATTAAAAAGGAATCATTACAAACTGTGATAGGTATTCTGGTTCTAAACTTAAAGGTCTGTATATATTCCAATCACTTGGCCTGTTGTTTAAAAATAAATTTCATCCTCTCATCATCTCCATAAAGAAAAGTGTTTGATTGGTCTGGAATAGGGCAGGGGAATTAATATTTTTGACAAGAATCTGCAGTAATTCTGATGTAGACAGTCTGCAATTCTAGCCTGAACTTTGTCTTGAATTTCTTTTGTAAAATTTCTATAAGTAACAATAAAGCCCCTTTCTTCCTTCATTCCTTCCTTCATTCTTTCCTTCATCCATTTGTTCACTCCTTCCTTCTTTTCTCCTTTGTTTCATTTGTTCATTATTCTTGTGCTAGTCACACTGCTGTACGATTTCATTTTTATTGCTTCATATTCTCTTTGAAAAATGTTTTGTTAGCTTTATTTTACTTTTAAAAAATGAGGCTCTGAAAAGGTATTGATTTTCCAAAGTCACAGAACTAGAATCAGTCCAAATGTTAATTTATTATGCAGTGGTTTACTCAATAAAGACAAGATTCCAGCATTTAAACAGGTGATCTGGGAGATTCCTGACAGAAGAGAATCAGGAATTGTAAGACTGTATATACTTACCCCCAAAAATGTACCTCTTTCAGTATGGATACGTACTGATGGTTTAACCATTCCAAGTAGCCCATTACTAACAACATCCATAAGAACTGGGAAGCAATTCAATCTTTTGGCATTGCATGCTAACGAAAAGCTGTAATTCTAAAATATAAAAAATAAGGATATAAGTTCTCATATATTTTCATTTTGTTTTCTAAAAAAGTCAAATTTCCATATTTAAATTTAAGATATTATGTTTTTATATGGTGTCAAATAATCAAAATAAAGGGCCAAACACTGTATAAGTAAAAGCATATACTATAAATAAATCAAAACAAAATCATGTATATGATTTTGCTAAAACTCACTTTATTATGTTTATGTATATAGTAAAACAAAATCATGTATCTGATATTTAGGACACCAGATAGCTTGCTATAATCATATGTTCGGTGTTTATTGCTTAAGAACAAAACAGAAGTTTTGGAATACATGTATTATAAAATCCTTGAGAGGAAATACAAAATTTTTGAACTTAAATAAGGACTTGACAGTAGGTATTCTATAGCATATATTTTGCTAATAGTTTGTGCCAGTAGACAATGATTGACACATGATTTATGCCAGTGAATACAATTCACTAAGTAATAAATGAAAACAGTATTTGTTTTTCATTTTTTCAGTATTTCTGAAGTTGGAGGCCTGGGTATATTGATATTAGGTTAGCTTTTCACATTTTTTCAGAAAGATTATTAGAGACCTGCATACCTTTTCATTACCACACACTGTGATGGCTCCATTATAAGATGGGTCATCAGTACCATTTCTAGTTCCAAATGCATCCACTTCTAAAGCTATCTTCTGGTGTTCCAAAGAATGTATAAAGTCATCAATGCTTGCCCCTAATGTGTAAAGACGTTAGATATCACAAAACTAAAAAAAAATAATGTCAAGTTATGTAGTCAAATTACAATTAATGTTATGTGATGCAGTAATATGGACTGTCAGGATATTTTCCACATGCTTGTTAATGTGAATTAAAATACCTATTTGTTTCTCATGGAATTACTTCATGATTTTTTTTGATTTTTTAAATTGTACTTCATATTTTTATTTGCTTATGATTACTATTAATGTAAAAGATTTTTTTAGTGCCAAATGTCTTTCAACATGGATTTCTTTTTAGAATCTTACAATGAATGGCCATAACCAAGAATGATACAGATAACTTTGTATCTGTATCATTATCATTTAATGATGATACCTTTAATGATACAGATAACTTCTATTGATTAACCACTAAATTTGCTAAAACTCACTTTATTACTGCTAGATTATTAATTAATTTTCAAAATTTTCTTGACACAGGAAGGCAACACGTAGACTAGCGATGTGAGTAGCTCTGTAGACCTTCTCCCCAGAAAAACAATCATAACTTATAAAAATTCCTTAAAACCAACAAATTAAAATCTTTTAAAATTGTTCTAAGAGCATACAGAAAATGATGACACATATATTTAATAAAATCTACTAAATCTAAGTAAAAACACTATGAAATTGTGGCATTTAAGTCACCACCTGATCCCTCCACTCCTCACTTCCTTCCCAGATCTGTCTAAGAGAAGCTTTACTCTAAAAGGGTGTAGCCAAGAACCAGGGATCCTTCTTCCCCAAGCCCAGTTCAGGGCTACAGTATATTCCTGGGAGGGGCTGCCCATCAACTTTTCTCATTTCCCCACAACAGTGTTACAGAAGATCAATACCAGGTAAGAGTGGCTAAAAGATCTGGAGGTCTCTTCCTCCACCCAGTCCCTGATCCTAGGTGGAAGCTCTCCTGTAGGCATAAGGGGCCAAAAACACTGGGTCACAATCATCCTTGTTCCATCTCATGTGGAGGGTAGAGTTTCCATGACAAGAGAGGCAAGCTGAGAAGACCAGAGGCTACCACCCCCACCAACTACCCTGCTTATAAAACAGGGTCTCCACACCAAGAGAATCAGGCATGATCCATGCTTCCAAATCTGAAGCAACAGTGAGATTCTTGTTTCAGGAGCACAGGCAAGCCATAAGAATAGCATGTGCTGAAACTCTCCCTAAGGAAACTGACTTTAGCTGGAACAGAGTTTGGGGAGATTCAGGCCTAAGAGTGCACTAAAAACCATCAAGATTTTGATGGTAAGCAACTGACAGGTGATTGCAATTCACTAGGTTAAACCATACACCAACTAAAAGTTGACTAGAGAGAGCAGCGAAACAGTTAAGAAGAGCCCTTCTGTGGCAAGGACAAACCTCAATAACTGGCCTCAAAGACTTTTCCTACAAACAAGACCATATTTATATTAGTGCTCCCTTATCCATGGTTTCATTTTCCGCTGTTCTAGTTACTTTTAGTCCACTGAAGTTCT
This sequence comes from Callithrix jacchus, assembly GCF_049354715.1. Taxonomy (NCBI): domain Eukaryota; kingdom Metazoa; phylum Chordata; class Mammalia; order Primates; family Cebidae; genus Callithrix; species Callithrix jacchus. Next base: position 124,943,139 of record NC_133506.1, read on the forward strand.
AAAATACAAAATGAAAAATTTCAGAAAAAAATGTATAAGTTTTAAATTGCATGCCATTCTGAGCAGCTTGATGAAATCTCATATTGTCCACTCTGTCCTTTGTAAGATATGAATCAGACCTTTGCCCAGTGTGTCCACGTTGCATATGCTGCCTACTCATTAGTCACTTAGTAGCCACCTCAGTTATCAGATCTACTATCAAAACATCACAGCACTTGTGTTTAAGTAACCCTTATTTTACTTAATAGTGGCCCCAAAGCACAAGAGGAGTAATGCTGGCAATTTGGATATGTCAGAGAGAAGCCGTATATTGATTCCTTTAAGTGAAAAGGTGAAAGGTGTTGACTTAATAAGGAAATAAAAAAATTGTATGCTGAGGTTGCTCATATCTTAGCAAATCTCTTCTGTGAATTGTGAAGAAGAAAAAAGAAACTCATGCTAGTCTTGCTGTTGCACCTCAAACTGTAAAAGTTATGGCCACAGGACATGATAAGTGCTTAGTTAAGATGGCAAAGGCAATAAATCTGTGGACAAAAAACATGAACAGAAATGTGTTCTCACTGATGGCTATTAGGTTTGGTACTCTCTATGGTTTCAGGCATCTACTAGGGATCTTGTAATGTTTCAAATGAGAGGGAATTACTGTAATTGGATTAAACTGTGGAGCAATTTGTGCATATGAGCATTTTTGAAAACAACCGACCAATCAGCTTGCTACTGGTGGTGACTAACAACTGAATGTGACACCAGTAGAGTTAGTTGGTTTAATGGAGAGATCAGGGAAAGAGTCAACGAAATGTCTGCCAAATTTATTGCCATCTCAGAAGAACAATGCACTTGGCAAAGTTATGTCTCTAAAGAATGGCATCAGAGTTGTATAAAGCAGGGGAAATAAGCAAATAATAATAAGCTTCAAGACATTATCCAAAGTTGTTACAAAGTATTATTTTAAATGTCCAGTTTTCAACCAAAATTATGAGACATCTTAAAAAAATAAGAAAGTGTCACCCTTATACAGGAAAAAAAAGTAAGCAACGAGAACTGCCTTTGATAGGCCCAGGTAACAAATATAAAAAACAGACTACAAACCAGCTATTGTAAGTATGCTCAAAGAACCAAAAGAAAACATGTTTAGAAAAGTAAAGAAAGGTATGATGACAATGTCTGTTCAAATACATCATACCAATAAAAAGTTTTTTTTAAATAAAGAGCCAAATAGAAATTCTGGAGTTGAAAGTACAATAATTGAAAAATTCACTGGAGGAGCTCAACAGTAGATTTGAATGATCAGCAGAAAGAATTAGCAAACCTGAAGATAGATTAAATATGATTATGCAATCTGAAGAATAATAACAAAAAAACCCACAATCTAAGAAAAATGTGGGATATCATTAATCACACTATTTCACATGCATGGAAGTACCACAAGAAGAGGAGCAAGATAAAGGAAGAGGAAAAGAACCACTGAAGAAATAATGACTGAAAACTCACCGACTTGATTGAAAACTTTGTACATCTGAGAATTTCAACAAACTCCAAGTAGGATATGTGAAAAGAGATCCAAACCCAGACCCATCAGAGTAAAAATGGTGAAGACAAAGGCAAAGAGAATGTTTTCTTAATGATGTATAAGGAAACACCAATATGAACCCAGCTGATATTTCATCAGAAACAAAGGAAGACACAACACAGCAAAATGACATATTCAAAGTGCTGAAAAAAATTCAGCCAAACATCTTACATTTAGCAAAACTGGCTTTCAAAGATGATGGCAGTAATAGGTACAATGTATACTATTTGAGTGCTGGTTATGCTAAAAGCTCAGACTTCATCTCTACACAATATATCCATGTAGCAAAACTGTACTTTTATCCTCCTAGTCTATAAAAATAAAAATAATAAATAATAAAAAGATGAAGGTATAATAGAATTTTTTTTTACAAAGACTTGCCTTATAAGAAATACTTAAAACTGAAAGCAAATAACCCCAGATGGCAATCTGAATCCAAGTGAAAGGCCAAGGAGGATTGACAAAAACAACTATGTACTTATAATTGGTAGTATAAATGCATGGTTTTCTTTCTCTCGTAGTAACTCATTTTAAAAGCATTTGTATAATGCATTATGTATATAATTTTATTATCAAGGCTATAAAATATAGACATATAAAATATTTGAAAAAAATGGCACAAAGGAGGCAGGTGGACCTAGCTGTATTGGAGTAAGGAAATCACATAAAGTGATAATATAAATTCACAGGAACAAATGAAGATAACTAGAAATGGCAAATAATCTTAACTCTTTCATTTTATATGTCTGTATTCACTATTCCACATTTTGATGTTATTATTACACATAATACATCTATATGTTTTAAAACCAGCAATACATTGGTACAATCATTACTTTATATGATGTCATATCTTTTAAAGAAGCTGAGAGAACAAAGGAGAGCAAGTATGTACTTGTAGACTTTGTAACATTAATCTTAAATTTGTGTAAACTTTAAGTAGATTAAAATAAGTTAAGATGTATATTCTAAGCCCAAAAAACCACTAAGAACATAATTCAAAAATATATCAAAAAATATTAAAAGAATTAAATCATTAAACTAGAAAATACTCAGTGTAAGAGAAAACAGTAAAGAAGAAATAGAGGAACAAAAATGACATGAGACATTCAGAAAACAAACAAAAAACTGGCAGATATAAATATTACCTTATTAGTGAAAGTAGGTGAATATGATTAATAATACACTCAAAAGGCATAGATTGGCAGATTGTATTTAAAAACATTATTCAACTATATACTGTTTATAGGAGACACATATTAAATTAAATTAAATTTACAGGGGATGCATATTAAATTTCATTGATACAAATTAAATGGTGAATACAAATAGATGGAAAGCAGAAGATGGAACAGTACATCATGCAAAACAAGACCATAAGAAAACTGGAGTGGCTCTTCTATATCAGACAAGATAGATAAAAAATGTTACTAGAAATAATGAGACATTTTATAATGATGAAATGGTCAAAACAAGGTCAAAACATCAGGAAGTTACAACATTTATAATCATATATGCAATTTTAACAGAGACTCAAAATACAAAATAGCACTGAAGAGTGAAACTGAAAAATTTTCACCTAACAGCAGAATGCACATTCTTCTCAAGTGCACAAGGAATATTCTCCAAGATGAGCTATAGGCAAGAACATCAAACCAGCTTCAATGCACTGAAAAAGGTTGAAATTTTATAAACTATGATCTCTGACCACAGGGGAGGAATTCAAAGTTCAACAACAAAAACTTAGAAAATCACAAATTTCTGGAAACTAAAAAGTCTGCTCCCAAATAACCAATGAGTCAGAAAAGAAGTCACAAGGAAAGTTAGATAATATTTTGAGATAAATACAAATTAAAACATAATACACCAAAGCTTATGCTATGCAGTGAAAGCAGAGCTTAGAGGGAAGTTTATAGCTGTAAACACCTATGTTAAATAAAAGAGGAAAAATATCAAATCGGTAAGTGAAACTTTTGTGTTAAGACACTGAAAAGAGAGGAACAAGCTAAATACAAGGCAAACAGAAAGAAAGGAAACAAAGAATATTGGTTTGGAAATGAGTAACGCAGACAAAAGAAAACCAACAGAGACAATTAAGCTAGAAGTTGGTTCTTTGAAAGCGTCAACAAAATTGATGAACCCTTAGCTAGGATGACCAAGAAAAAGTAAAATAAAATGAAAATTACTAAGATCAAGAGCAAAAAAAGGGTATGAATACCAATCCTATAGATAAAAAGGATTAAAATGGAATATGTTTGGACAATAAATTAGATAATACAGTATAATGGAAAAATTCCTATAAAGATAGAAACTGTCAAACTGATACAAGAAGAAATATAAAATGTAAAGAGACTTGTAACAATTAACAGATTGAATTACTAATTACAAAACTTCCCATAAAGAAAATCCCTCACCCAGATAGCTACACTAGTACATTTCTACCTAATAAAGAAGAATTGTCAATCTTTCACAAAGTGTCAAAAAAGAAAGAAAGTTCAGGGAATATTTGCCAACTTATTATATGCAGCAAGTATTACCCTGATCTTTAAAGACATCACCATAGAATAAAACTACAGAACAATATCCCTTATGAATAGAGATACAAAACATTATCAACAAAACCCTAGAAAACCGCATCTAGCAGAAAATGGAAAGGATTATGCACCACGACCAAGTAGAATTTATCCTATAAATGCAAGGTTGGTTTAATATCTGAAAATAATATGATATAAAAGTCACATGATCATCTCAGTAAACACCGAGAAAACATTTGACAAATTCAACATCTGTTCATAATGAAAACACTAAAAAAAAACTAGAAAAAGACATGTCACAGCCTTCTTCCATTTAGAAACATTAGATGACACTTCAGCACTATGCTTTGTGTCATTTTAAATAGCAAAATCACCACAAAAACGTGAAAAATGTAGAATGAAATAGACTTCAATAAAAGGCATCTGTTTATAGCATGAAAGCTAAAACAAGAAGGCAGTGTCATTTGGTCAATCTCTGTTGAAAATGTGTACATCAGGTGACTAAAAATGTTCACTTCTTAGAGCATATCTGTAAATATCATGAAAGTGCAACAGATATGTATTTGGGGGTTACCAATAAATTTTAGTGAAGAGAAAAATTCTTAGATACAGAATCTGAATAATGAAGACCTACTGTATCTGATAAGATAATTTTATTTAGACTATATAAATAACATTTAGAACCCAATAATAAAGACAATCCATCTTAAAAATGGGCAAAGAAAATAGACATTTTTACAAAGAAGATGTACAATGGATCAGTTATCACATGAAAAGATGCTCGACATTACTGGCCATTAGCAAAATACAAATCAAAATCACAAGATACCACTTGACATACACCATGATGCATGTAAAGAAAAAACAAACAAACAAAAATGTTGGGAAACGTATATAGAAAGTGGAATCCTCAAAAATTGCTGGTATGAATATAAAGTGGTGCAGTCACTTTGAAAAACAGTTTGGAAGGTCCTTCAAAGGCTAAACAAGTTGCCACATGACCCAACAATTCTACTTTTATGATTACACCCCAGAGAAATGAAAACATATGTTCAAACAAAAACGTGTACATGAACTTTTATAGCAGCATTTTTCATAATATCCAATTATTGTTAAAAAAAATCCATCCGGTGATGAATGATAAAAATTGTAGTATAACCATAGAATAGAATATTACTCAACAATAAAAAGGAAGTATTGATACATAGATAAATGCTACAACATAAACTTTGAAAACATGCTAAGTGAAAGAAGTCAGTCACCAAATATCACATATTGTATGAGTCCATTGCTCTTACATGTTCAGAGTAGACAAATGAATAGAGACAGAAAGTAAATTTGTGATTGCCTAGGACTGTGGGGAAGAACTACATGGGGGTAATTGCTATTTGATATTGGGTTTCTTTTTGGGATGATAAAAATATTCTAAAACGGATTGTAGAGATGGTTTCACAATTTTACAAATACACTATAAACCATGGAATTGTACACTTAAATGGGTAAATTATATGGCATGATAATCAAATCCCAATTAATCTGTTAAAATGCTTTTTTGGTACGAATGCTTTCATTTTGCAAGTTGCTATCAGATAATGTTTCTCCACTTTGGGAGGCTGAGGCAGGCAGATCACCTGAGGTCAGGAGTTTGAGACCAGCCTGACCAACATGGAGAAACCCTGTCTATACTAAAAATACAAAATTAGTCGGGTGTGGTCACACATGCCTGTAATCCCAGCTACCCAGGAGGCTGAGGCAGGAAATCGTGTGAACCCAGAAGGCGCAGGGTGTGGTGAGCTGAGATCATGCCATTGCCCTCCAGCCTGGGCAACAAGAGTGAAACTCCGTCTCAAAAAAAAAAAAGAAAAAGAAAAGAAAAGAATTCCCCAATTCCTGCTTCTTTCGGGGCCTGTATTTATTACCTCCAAGTTTCATAAATTGTTTTTTAACACATGCTGAATAAGTGGAAAGCTATTTTCTTTCTCATGATTATGTTTTGTAAGTACTGCTCTGAACAGCAAATGTATTTGGAGGTAAAGTATTGACCACCTTACCTGTTTTATTGATGATCAATAATTGAGTGAGAGGGTCATGTGGTTGTTGTCCAGGAGCAAGGAAGTACAAATGAGGAGAAAGTTCCAAAGTGTAACTGTCGTAATACATTTTGATGTCAATATAGTCCACCAGAAAAGGGCAAAATCCAACTATTAGAATTAATAGCCTACACAAAAGAAAATTGCCAACATGAATGCAATGTCTTTTCCTAATCTAATCATATCTGAGCAGTTTATAATGTGATGGGATAAAGAAATTATAAAAATTAAACACATAATTATCTGTCACATTTCTTCAGTAGTTTGCTCTTTCACTACCTCCAAATTGGAGATGATAAACCGTAGATTTGTCCTTTGTTCATTTTCCCTGTTGCGTTTTGGCCATTGGATATCCCATAAAATTTGTCAAGATTCTACCTTGCTCCTGTGCTTCCACTGTGATGCTTTCCCTTTCTGCTGTCTAATTCATCATCAGTGCTTTACTCCCAATTTTATTCATATCCACTCCTCATAATTCCTGTTTTCATTAGTGGACACATGATTTCTTTAGTATCCAATCTCAAATTTCAAAATCACTTTCTGTTGCTTATTCTCCTATATTTCCCAGTGAGAATAAATTTAAAAATCTTACTATACAGTCATATTTTTTACTTTGGAACCTTTCTCCATTCTCAATTTTTAATTACATCTTGTCTGAAATCTTGCCAAATGGCTGGCATTCCTCCACTTTTCACTCTCTCTAGACTTTTCATACACTGTTGCCAGATTCATATGAAAGATTTTTCTTAAACTATGCAAATCTGTTTGTCATAATTTCTCAATGTACTTTCATTATTTATTTGTTTGGCAAGTATTTTTTGAAATTCAATTATGTGCCAGGTCTTGTATCTTTTATTGCTTAGAGTATTCAAAGACAAAGTACTGACTGACAGTCAGGGAACCATGGGCACCACAGTGCTAATGGGAGGTGATGTGCTTCTTGGGAGCAGGGATGGTGCCTATTATACACAGCAGATAAGGAGAATGAACTACTTTCACTAAAAAGGGCTGAAGGGAAGTCAGGACATGTAAGGAAGGGTCTGTAGGATAACAATGAAACAGTCAGTGTACCCAGAGAAGAGTCAGATGCTATATGGTTAGCTAATGGCTAATGTAGGGCACTGGCATATAGATACTGGGAGAAACAGTCCAATGCATCTGTCACGTACAAGAGTGGAGAATTTGAGAGAGAAAACATTACGGGAAAACTTAACATTACTCCAACTTTTTTTCTACAAATGTCTCTAGAAGATTACAAATTCCACCCACCAGTCTCCTAATAGGTAACTACTAGGACCATTGACTAAACTGCGTTTTATACTTTATCCAGTTTTGTAAATGCAAAAATCTATTCTCATATTTTCGTGTTTTTTCTCTTGCCTTTAAACCTCGGATTTTCTTTTTAATGCATTAAGTTAAAAAAAAAAAGCCTGTGGCAACTGATACCTACAGTGCTAAAAGAGCTTTTCTTTCATGCTTTAACTTTAACAAGCGAACTCTTGCAATTGTACATAATTGCTGTCGCCAGAGAGACACACCACCTATTGTCTTTCTCATCTTGTTAAGTGAAGAGAGGACTTGTTCCAATTCAACAAGCTTTTCAGTGTCGCCAGCTTTTTCCACTTGTACTTCTCCCAAAGTAGCAATGTCTGCAAAAATAAAATAAGCAATTCATATGAACTTTATGGAGCTTACAAAAGGGATTTACTCTGTTAATGGTATATATCTTGATTAGACTGTTCTGCATTACTATAGGTATGTTGTGGTTTTGCTGATTACTGCCTTAAAATAGAGAAATAGATGAAATATTCATTTCTTGAACAAAGGGATAGAAAGGAGACCTTAGGTAATTTGGATACAGACAATACATTACAGAGATCAAGATGAATAGTTAAGGTCATCACAGTGCTTAGGAATGACTTGGAAAATTAGTGAAGGAAACAACTATTTCACATGTTCGATTAAGCTACAAATTGACATGCTCTGAACTGGGAGTAAACTGTAAATGACAAGCTACAAACTGAGAGTTAGCTATAAATTGTTGTTACTGCAGAGATTTCAAAACTATTCAGTTTCTGAGACTGCATTCTTTGGTGTATTCTCTGTAATCTCTGGATACCCAGGATGATATCCATTGTATAATGTGAAAATAAGCCTAATATCAAACCTCAAAAAGCACATACCCAAAAATGTATAAGTACAACAGGACACAACAACACATGTGAAGGAAGACGTAAGGATCTTAAAATAGTGGTCAAAAGTATATTAAAAGAATAATTCAGGGATATTCTGCTTCTCATTAGTTGCAAGAGACTGCCACCTGGTCTTACCAAGGGAAAAATATTAGTTATTTTTAATCCATCAGATGGGCGAGAGCACAAAGAAAGCTAAAAAATACCTAACATGTATAGAGGAAGAAAACATTTCTAGGGGGAAAAGATTCCTGTGGAAGCTTTCATCTTTAGGGGCATGGCAGAGAAAGGAAAAAGGAGAAAACCCCCAAAGGTAGGTTAAGAGAAAGCAGCCAAGATTACACAAACTCTGGTTATATGTGAGCTGATATAACTGACTAGAATCATGTGGTACCTTAGCCACAAAACGAATTTACACCATCTACCAACTTTTTTTCATGGAGCCCTTCCTAAGTGCCTAGAAACAGTACACCAGTAGCTGGGGGCAGTACTGAAAAAAACAGAGAGAGACACAAGAAGCCGCACAGCGTCTTGAGCAAGACGTCATCAGGGTTTTTGGGTGCTTCCTTTTGTGTAATACATTAGTCCACTAGGGGCCAGTCACTGAATGAGAGAGTAGAGAGAGATATATACAAATAAATAATAAAGAAATACTAACAAATAAATGAAAGTGATGGCAGGCTGAAAATCAGTGAGATTAATCCTGTTATGGAGATATTTGATAGTGGGGCTATAGAGAAATATATAGAATTTTTCCAGTGCTATAATTCAAAATCATGTCTAAGGGAAAGACCTGATTCTACCTTTAAAACATTCGAAGATGGGAGTGAGCTGAATCTAATAAAACCTGTGCAAAAGCCCAGATGCCTGCAAATGCAAAGTCGATCAGTTCTGCCATCCACATTAGCGTGGATGTGGACAGAGTAAGATTCATGCCATTTTCTGGGCACTGTTTACCTCAGTGCTCCTGTTTTGTGGCAGTAATGCCCATGATAAAATACAATTTCAAGACATATGAAGAAGCAAGGAAATATAACTCATAGGGAAGAGGAAAAAAAAGTCAGTTACAGATAAGGGTCATCCGTCACATGGTCCACATGTTAGAATTAAAATACATGAGTTTAAAAATAACTATGATAAATATGTTATAAGATCTACTGGAAATATGGACAATATTAGGAGCAGATGAGAAATAGAAAAGAAACTAAAACTCTACAAAAGAACAAATGAAAATGTTAGAATGGAAAAGTACATTATCAGAAATAGAGAGTTTATTAGGTTCAGCTTCAAAACGGTCTAAACACAAGAGAGTAAGTTATTTGTGACTTTGAAAATAGGTTGACAGATATTGTCCAATTTCTAACATAATGAAAAAAGAAGAATTAAAAACCTGACACCAGAGAATCTGAGATCTGTGGAACAGTACAATATGTTTAATTCAGATTTTATTATCACTAGTGTACAGAAATTTAATAGTTTCATTTTTAAAGTATTGTTTGGGGTTCTTAAGTGTTATAGATCTGGGGCGTTCATGTTTTATATTAATAACTATTTAAAATAAATGTTTTATCTGAAATTGCTCCTGGAAGCCCAGGGATACAATGAGTGCAGCGAGCCTTGGATGCAGAAAAATGGGTTATTTTTAACTACAAGGCAATGTTGACAGGGATGCGTTTTATTTTTACACAAGCTTGTCTAAGAAGAGCCTTCATCATGAACCCCACATTTTGTAATCACATCTTTGGAAAAATGTGTTCTTGAAATATATGCTGCACTGGGTCTTGTGAATACTTTTACATAATAATTTTCATGCATTTTATTTACCCAATTCATTAATTGTTGATTTTCCTTCTAGTTTCAGGAATACTTCATTTAAAGTTGTCATGGAAACACCGTAATTCTCAATTCCTAGGTCAGGATAGCTATCGAGATCCTTGTAAAGTTCTAAAGAATACACACACAACAGTGAATTAAAACAAGACTCACAAATGAACTGAAGACAATTTTTCAAACTAATGAGCACAAATATATGAAATTATACTTGTGATATATCAAAGACATTTGAAAATGAACATTTTATAATAGATAACCTTATTCTGCAAATTCTATATATTATTTTCTATTTTACATCCTATATTACAACCCAAATATTACTTTCTTATTATCAAATATTAATTTATATTCATTTGCATGTCTATTAAAATTTGATCTTAGTTTCTTCTGACTTGCTTTTAAAATTTAGTTAATTGTGAAACTTTGGATTTTTCAACTCTAAGCCTAATTAATTGAAGACTGTCTTCTAGAGAACAGTTATAAACGGGAGCCATTTATGCTATAACTAAAAAAGGAGGAATTAATTTCTCGAGAATTAGTTGGATGGTGCAGCATCTTCTGTAGTTCAGAAAATACTTGTTAAACGAAGGACATAGAATATAAACTATTTAAAAGTATTCTGCTTTTAACAATGGAAGAAAAAATTCACGAGATCTAATAGGCAGAGGATGTGAAATTGAATCAGGGAATTTTCCTGGAATTGTGATAGTGATTATTCCCGCTAGCAATTTTATATCTTTTCATTCTTTAGTTCATTCACCAAAATACACTTATGAATCAGTCATTGTTCACGAAGCAATGAACAATGCCCCTGCCCACACGGATTTGAATCAGAGTGGTTAAATTAAGCTTAAATAAAAACCTAATTCTAATGCTAGGGTGATTACAGAAGTCCTGAGGCTTCGATCTGGAGCTCCTGCTTGGGCAAAAGGATAAGTTAAAAGCTTTTTGTCTTGACTAGAATATCACATACAGAAAGGTAGAAAATAAGTAAGAAATTGCTAGTGAATATTATGCGTCATTCATCATTCTACCTCAAATGTTTACAGATTTTCTTTAAATTATAATTACTGTTAAAAAGTGCTAATTAGAATGTACTTAACACTTTACCTGATGATTCTAAGGAATGATTGTGTTGTCACCATAAAATGCGTATTTGAATGACTTTGTGGGGAAATGTATATGTCTTTCTTAGCCACACATAGAGCAAGGTTAATGGTTTCAACCACCAATGCAGGCCCTCCTAGTGCCCATTGTCAAGGAATAGATTCCCTGAACAACAAACATAACTAGTAAACTTTTATGCATTAGCCTGAAAAACACAAAGTTATTGCAAAAGTCTCACCAAGAGAGATAGCCACATCACAGGGTTGTTTAATATAGTGCGCAAGCCAGAGGTTTTCAACTATTTGTGTTTGTGTACATTTATGAATATTAGAATATTATATTACACACTACAAGGGAGGAAGGACTAAAAGAAGCTTTCTAAAGCACCCAGGCATTACAATAAAACGATTAGAATATAATACTATTTCCTACTATACAGAAAATAATTCAGTTATTATACTATTCTTTTGATTATGTTTCAATACCTGAGCATACTATAAGACCTTGATAAATGTTAGTTGTAATAATAATTATGATTATCATGATGACTATTATTTACATATTTTATTTTGCAGTGTTTGTGTACATTACCTGGAAATTTATTTGTTCTTTCTAAGGGTAATGTATAAACAAGTTTTCCTTCGCTTTTGGCTGATAATTTGGCATCAGGTATGTGCTGTTTAACAAGTGATGTTATGTTTTCCTCAACACATATTTCATTTAACTGCAAGCTGGCATTCAGTAAAAAAAAAAGACATATGTTATTTGAAATCGCCTCCAATAGCAAGAAAAAAAATGACTAGTCTCCGTAGGACAAAGAAAATCAATTAAAATCTAATGCCAGAAATGGATCAGACAAATATAAAACATGAGGACAAAAACCCAAGAAATAAGACAAAAACCCAACCAAATCATATAAAAGTGATGGACAAAAGAAAAGAATGAGCTAATCAGAGTTACTGGTGAGGTTACTGGGGTGGTGCCCAGAGAAGTCATGTTGATTCAAGCCCCTGAAAAGGGAGTAGTCACACAGTGGAAACAACAGGGTTGCAATACAGCAAAGGTCAGGACTATGCAAAATGGATAACATTGCAGCAGATTATGTTCAGTTTTAAGTTGACTAAATAGAATTGTTGTATTGATTCAAAAGAGCAAGAGACTTGTGGTAAGTACAGATGCCAAACAGTTTCATTTATTCAATTTAGTCATCCAATGCAAGTTTACTAAGCTCTTACTATGTGACAAACATCATACTAAGTGCGGAGGATACAATGGTGACTAGACAACATTGTTCTGCTCTTATGGAGTTGATTGCCCAGTAAGGGAGACAGGAAGAAAACATGTAGACAACCAGATGAGTAACATAATTATCAATAGTAGTAAGTACTATGAAGGAAGCTAGATTATAGATAGAAACTACTAATGGATGAATATGGGTTTGCTTTTCTTGTCATGCTAAGCCCAGAACTGTGAATAGGAACAAAGTATTATTGAGAAAATCAGTCTATACATTGAAAAATACCACAGCGATTTCTCCATTATAGAGAAACAGATACATAAAATATCTATTAATTAAGGCTATAAAGTATACAGTAGTTAAAATATCAGTAGTGACTTGGCTTTGAAACATAGTTTTGCCATTTGGAATGTGTCATTTAACTTATCCAAATAGCTACTTCGTTAGAAAACTGGAATAATGATTCCTAGCATCTAGGGTTATTCTGCATAATAGTGATGTTTTCACTTAGCAAGCCCTTAAAAATGGTAGCAATTTTATTTGACCAAATGCATAAGTCAAAATTATTCCACTGACACATAAGGCATGTATGAACTTACAAGAATATAAGCTATTTTTGGAAGTAGTGAAATCCACTGAAGGAATGAAGCAAAAAATGTCATAGTTGTTTTCCATGATGCTTACTCCTGAAATAAAAGCAACTTAAGAAATATTCCTTGGCCACTTGTAAGAACTTGTGTTGAGTGCTACAGGAGAATGAATGAATCATGCACAAAGTCATTCCTTGAGGAGCTTACAGCTTGAAAGGGGAGGTTATAAAACTTTTTCTGTAAACTATGTACTAGATAGCAAATTTTCTAGGCTTTATGGGCCAATAGAACTCTGTCGAAACTCTTCTACTCTGCTGTTGTAATGTGGAGGCAGCCACTGCAGTGTGTAAAAGAATGGGCATGATTGGGCTCCCACCAAACTGTGTTTACAGAAAGAGGAAGTAGGCTGGATGTGGCTCATGAGCTACAGTTTGTTGACCCTTAGATTAGAAGAAACTAAGGCAACTGCACAAGTAGGAGTCCATGAAGGGATATGCAAATTGGGCAGGGATACTGACTAGCACTTTTTATTTTGAGAACATGTTATGTTTCCATGCAATGTGCCAGGCAGCATCTTACTTATTTTTCTCTAACCATTACTAGCAAGTAGGAGTTACTAGTCTCACTTTGTAGGTGAAAACACTAGGTTTTAGATATTTTAATTTCCAAGAAGAGATTCAAACAAAGTGCTATAAGAAATAAAAAATTTGGGGGCATTACACAGAACTGGAAGATTAATAAACTCTACATGAGATATTTTTCAAATAACTCTCTAGGACTTGAACAAGTACAGATGAGTTCAAGGAAACTGTCATCCTATTTTCTCTGTTTTGTTGTTATCATATGTTTGTTTTCCTTCTTTCTTTTTTTTGAGACAGTCTCGCTCTGTCGCCAGATGCCAGGCTGGAGTGCAGTGGCACAATCTTGGATCACTGCAAACTCTGCCTCCTGGGTTCAAGCAATTCTCCTATCTCAGCCTCCCAAGTAGCTGGGACTACAGGTGCGTGCCACCATGCCCAGCTAATTTTTGTATTTTTAGTAGAGACAGGGTTTCACCATGTTGGTCAAGATGGTTGTGATCTCTTGACCTCGTGATCCGCCCACTTCGGCCTCTCAAAGTGCTGGGATTACAGGCGTGAACCACTGCGCTCGGCCCTGTTTTCTTTCTTAAGAATAGATGGTATAAATTTACACAACCAATCAATCGTGTAACAAAAGTAGTTTAAAATATGAATTTGACTACTAGATTTAGAAGTTAAAAATATTCAGGTTCAATTTCTGGCTCCAGCACTTATTAACCTAGAGAGTGTGTAATTTCATATGTAAAGTTAAAAGTAACAACACTTCTATTTTAAACAATAAAAGATTTAGAAGGGGAGGCAGAGCAAGATGGCCAGATAGAACCCTCCAGAAATCTCCCCCTCTGCAGGAACACCAAATTGAACAACTGTCTACACAAGGAAGCACCTTCATAAGAACAAAAAATCAGGTGAGCAATTATAGTGGTTTTAACATTATATAAGGAAAATAAGCACTGGAGAGGTTAGGAAAGACAGTCTTGAATTGCTGACACAACTTCCCATCCCCTGCAACAGCTGCATGGCACAGAAAGAGAACGTTGTACGCTTGGGGGAGGAAGAGCGCCGTGATTGTGGGACTTTGCATTGGAGCTGAATGTTGCCTGTCACAGTGAAAAGCAACATAGGACAGAATTCAGCCAGTGCTCACAGAGGGAGCATTTAGAGCAGCCTTAGCCAGAGGGGAATCATCCATCCCACTACCATGGTCTAAAGTGTTCTGGGGATCTAAATAAACTTAGGACCACAGGAACTGTAATTCCTGGCCAAGTACTGATGCTGTGCTGGGCTCAAAGCCAATGAACTTGGGGTGCACAAGACCTAGGGAGACATCAGCTGGGGCAGCCAAGGGAGTGCCTGTTTCACCCCTCCCCCAGCACCATACAGTGCAGCTTGTTATCCAGGAGAGACTTCTTCCTACTGTTGAGGAGAGGAGAGAGGAGTAATGAGGATTTTCTCTTGCAACTTGCACACAAGCTCAGCCACAGCAGAACAGGACATCAGGCAGAGTTCTGAGGTCCCCATTCCAGGCCCTTGCTCACGGATGACATTTTTAGATATATCCTAAGCCAGAAGGGAACCTGCTGCCTTGAAGAAAAAGACTCAGTTCTGGCAGGTCCACCACCTGCTAACTAAACAACTTTTGGGTTTTGAATAAAAACCAGCAGTAGCCAGGCAGTACTTGCCACAGGCCTTGGGTGAGGCCCAGTGCTGCTGCTGGCTTCAGGTTTGACCTAGCACATTCCCAGCTGTGATGGCCCTGGAGAGAGACTTTCTGCTTGAGGGAAAGAGAGGGAAGAGTAAAGTAGACTTTGTCTTGCAGCTTAGGTACCAGTTCAGCTATAGTAGAGTAGAGCACCATGTGGATTTCTGGGGTCCTGGATTCTAGGGCTTGGCTCCTGGATGGCATTTCTGGATGGATTTTCCCCAGGCCAGAGGGGAGCCCATT
Organism: Callithrix jacchus; assembly: GCF_049354715.1. Taxonomy (NCBI): domain Eukaryota; kingdom Metazoa; phylum Chordata; class Mammalia; order Primates; family Cebidae; genus Callithrix; species Callithrix jacchus. The sequence goes on from NC_133506.1 coordinate 124,958,818, forward strand.
GCCCTGAAGGGCTCACTTCAGGCCTGGGGCAGTGATGACTATGGGAAGAGATTTCTTCTCCTTGAGGAGAGGGAAGAGTGGGAAGACTTTGTCTTCTGGTTTGGGTATCAGTTCAGCTGCAGTAGAATACAGCACCAATTAGACTCCTAAGACTTCTGACTCCAGGTTCTTGCTCCCAGATGGCATTTCTGGACTGGGGGAAGCTTGCTACCATAAAGGGAAGGACACAAGCCTAGCTGTATTTGCCACAGGCTATCTGAAGAGCTGTTAGGCTTGGAATGAACATTGGTAGTAGCCAGGCAATAGTCACTGCAGACCCTGAGAAAGACCCAGTGCTGTACTGGCTTTAGATCTGACCTAGGATAATACTTGTGTCACCCCTCTCCCAGCTCCCGACAGCTCAATAGCTCAATACACAGACACACAGACACACATTCTCTCTCTCTCTCTCTCTCTCTCTCTCTCTCTGTTTGGAGAATGTTAAGGGAAGAGAACACAGAGTCTTTGTTTGGTAATCCAATTATTCTCTAAGACCACCGAAGTGGTACCTCTAAGAGTCTGCAAGAATCACAGTGTTACTGGGTTTGAGGGTGCCCCCTAGTGCTGATATATCTGCAGTGATCAAAGACTTAGACCACAACATTCTATTTCCTTTGAATATTTGGAAAGCCTTCCCAAGAAGGACGGGTACCAACAATTGAACATTATAATAAATACCTAACTCCTCAAGGCTTAGAAACTGATGAACATCTGCAAGCATCAGGACTATCCAGAAAAACATGACAGCACCAAATGACTAAATAAGGTACCAGGGACCAATACCAGAGTGACAAAGATATGTGAGCTTTCAGGCAGAGAATTCAAAATAGCTGTTTTAAGGAAGTTCAAAGAAATTTAAGATAACACAGAGAAGGAACTCAGAACCCTATCAGATAAATTTAAAAAGAGATTGAAATGATGTTTAAAAATCAAGCAGAAATTCTGGAGCTAAAATATTCAATTGACATACTGAAGAATGTATCAAAGTCTCTCAATAGCAGAATTGATCAAATAGAAGAATCAATGAGCTTGAAGACAGGTTATTTGAAAATACACTGAAGAGACAAAGACAAAAGAATAAAAAAGAATGAAGAACGCCTACAAGATCTAAAAAATAGCCTCCAAAGGGCAAGTATAAGAGGCATTGGTCCTAAGGAGGAGATAGAGAAAGAGATAAAGATAGAAAGTTTATTCATGGGATAGTAACAGTGAACTTTCAATGCAAATAGAAAACAAGAAAGAGCAGAAATAGCTATCTTTATATTATACAAAATAGATTTCCAGACAAAAACCATAAAAAGAGATAAAGAATGTCACTATATAATGATAAAAGGGTCAATTCAGCAAGAGGATATAACAATTGTAAACATATATGCACCCAAGACTGGAGCACTCAGACATGTAATGCAAACGTTATTAAAGCTGAAGACAGAGAGAGAGAGAGACCCAATACAATAATAGCTGGAGACTTCAACATACTACTTTCAGCATTGGACAGATGACTCAGACAGGAAAATAAAAAACGTTGGACTTAATCTGCACTATAGAAAAAATGGACCCAATAAATATTTATAGAACATTTCATCCAATGGCTGTGGAATACACAGTCTTCTCCTCAGCACATGGATCATTCTCATGGCTAGACCATATGTTAGCCTTAATTTTAATTATGTTAGCCTTAATTCTTGTTTAAAAAACAAGACAATTTTTTTTCAAATTGAAATTATACCAAATAGCTTTTCTGACCACAATAGAATAAAACTAGAAATCAATACAAGAGGAACTTTGGAAACTATACGAACACATGGAAATTAAAGAGTATGTGTTAGAATGACCAGCGGGTCAAGGAAGAAATTAAGAAGGAAATGGAAAAATGTATGGAAACAAATGAAAATAGAAACACAACATACCAAAACCTATGGAATATAGTGGAAGTGTTACTAAATAGAGAGTTTATAGCAATAAGTTTTCTATCAAAAAGATAGAAAAACTTCAAATGAACAACCTACCAATGCTTCTTAAAGAACTACAGAAGCAAGAACAAACCAAACTCAAAAGTCATAGGAGAAAAGAAATAATAAACATCAGAGCAGGAATAAATAAAATTTAAATGAAATAAACAATAAAAGAAGATGAAAAGTTTGAAAAGTTAAACAAAATGGACAAACTTTTAGCCAAACTAAAAAAAAAAGAAAAGCAAAGACAAAAATCAGTAAAATCAGAGATAAAATAGGAGACATAACAACTGATACTGAAGAAATTCAAATAATCATTGAATTTCTTCTATGACATATAGTTGCTACTATGAGCAACTATATGTCAATAAATTGGAAAACCTAGACGAAATGGACAAATTCCTAGACTTGTCCAATCTACCAAGATTGAATCATGAAGAAATCCAAAACCTGAACAGATCAATAACAACTACCAAGGTTAAAGCCATAATAAAAAGTCTTCCCACAAAGAAAAGCAAGGGACTTAATAGCTTCACTGCTGAATTCTACCAAGTACCTAAAGAATAACTAATACCAATCCTACTCAAAATTATTCTGAAAAATAGAAGAGAAAGGAACACTTTGAAACTCATTCTATGAGGCCAGTATTGCCCTGACCACCAAGACACATCAAAAAAAGAAAACTACTGGCAAGTATCATTGGAATATGGATGTAAAAATCCTCATCAAAATATTGGCAAATCGAATTCAGCAACACATTAAAAAGATCGTTCATCTTGGTCATGGGTGGACTTATCTCAGAGATTCAAAGATGGTTCAATATGTGAAAATCAGTGTGATACATCATATCAACAGAATAAAGGACAAAAAAGATACGATCATTTCAATTTATGCTGAAGAAGCAGTTGATAAAATTCAACATCTCTTCATGATAAAACTCTAAAAAATCTGGATATAGAAGAAAAACGACTCAACAAAAGGAAAGCCATATATGGCAAACCTACAGCTAGTATCATACTCAGTGAAGGAAAGCCATTTCTCTAAGATCTGGGACACAACCATGATGCCCACTTTCACCATTGTGATTCAACATAATACTGGAAGTCATAGCTGTGGCAATCAGATAAGAGGCAGAAATAAAGGGCATCCAAAATGGAAAGGAGGAAATCAAATCATCCTTGTGAGCAAATGATATGATCTCATATTTGAAAAATCCTAAAAAAAAACTACACCCAAAAACTTTTAGAATTGATAAACAAAGTCAGTAAAGTTGTAGGATACAAAATCAATATACAAAAACCAATAGCATTTCTATATGCTAACAATGAACATGCTGAAAAAGAAATCAAGAAAGTAATCCCATTGACAATAGTCACAAAATAAGATATCTAGCAATAAACTTGACCAAAGAAGTGAAAAATCTCTACAGTGAAAACCATAAAATATTGATGTAAGACATTGAAGAGGACACAAAAAAGGAAAGATGTTCTATGCTCACAGATTGGAAGAATCAATATTGTTAAAATGTTCATACTACCCAAAACTGTCTACTTACTCAATACAATCCAATGACACTTTTCACAGAAAATAAACAAATAAACTAAAATTTTTATGGAACCCCACAAGACCCAGAATAGACAGTCATTCTTAGCAAAAAGAACTAAACTAAAGGAATCACATTATCTGACTTCAAATTATACTGCAGAGTTTTAATAACCAAAACAGCATGGTACTAGCATAATGACAGACACATAGACCAATGGAACAGAACAGATAATGCAGAAATAAATCCATACCTCCACAGTAAACTCATTTTTAACAAAAAGACCAAGAACATACATTGGGGAAAATCTCTTCAATAAATGGTGCTAAGAACACTAGATATCCATATGCAGAAGAATAAAACTAGACTCCTATCTCTCACCATTTATAAATATCAAATCAAAGTGGATTAAAGCCCTAACTATAAGTCCTCAACCTAAGAAACTACTACAAGAAAACACTGGGGAAACTTCTCAGGACATTGGTCTGGGTAAAGATTTCTCTACCCCACAAGTAGAGGCAACCAAAGCTAAAACGGACAAATTAGATCACATCAAGTTAAAAAGCTCTGCACAACAAACCAAACAATCAAGTAAAGAGACATCTCATAGAGTAGAAGAAAATATTTGCAAACTATCTGACAAGTGATTAATAATCAGAGTATATAAATAGCTCAAACAACATAGGAAAAAAATCTAATAATCCAATTCAAAATGGGTAAAGTAGCTGAATAGATATTTCTCAAAAGAAGACATAAATGACACATAGGCATATGAAAAGGTGCTCATTAGAGAAATAAAAATCAAAACTATAATGAAATATCATCTCACCCCAGTTACAATGGCTTTTATCCAAAAGATAGGCAATAGCAAATGCTGGCAAGGATGTGGATAAAATGGAATCATTGTACACTGTTGGTGGGAATATAAATTAGTACAGCCGCTATAGACAACAGTTTGGAAGTTCCTCAAAAAAACTAAAAATAGAGCTACATATGATCCAGCAATCCACTCCTAGGTATATACCCCAAAGAAAGGAAATCAGTATGTCAAAGAAATATTTGCACTCTCATGTTTATTGAAGCATCATTCACAATAGCCAAGATTTGCAAGCAACCTAAGTGTCCATCAACAGATGATTGGATAAAGAAAATGTGGTACATACACACAATGGAGTACTATTAAACCATGAAAAGAATGAGATCCTGTCATTTACAACAACATGGAAGGAATGGAGATCATTGTGTTAAGTGAAATAAGCCAGGCACAGAAAGACAAACTTCGTATGTTCTTACTCATTTCAAAGAGCTAAAAATTAAAACAATTTAGAGAGTAGAAGATGGTCACCAGAGGCTGGGAAGGGTAGTGGCGTGGAGAGGGGGAAGCCAGGAGAGTTAATGATAACAAAATATAATTAGTAGAATGAGATCTAGTATTTGATAGCACAACAGGGTGACATTCTTCACATATTATATTACATGTACAATATATTAATATGACTATACAGGCTATATTAAATAGTCAACAAATTATTTTACATAGTAAAATAACTAAGACAGTATAACTAAAATGTCTGTAACACAAAGAAATAATCAGTGCTTGAGATGGCTAGGCACAGTGGCTCACGCCTGTAATCCCAGCACTTTGGGAGGCCGAGGCAGGTGGATCACAGGGTCAGGAGTTCAATACCAGCCTGACCAACATAGTGAAACCCTGTCTCTGTTAAAAATACAAAAAAAAAAAAAAAAAAACAAAGTAGGCAGGCATGGTGGCACTTGCCTGTAATCCCAGCGACTTGGGAGGCTGAGACAGGAGAATTGCTTGAACCCAGGAGGCAGAGGTTATGGAGCGCCACTGCACTCCAGCCTAGGCAACAAGAGTGAAACTCCATCTCAAAAAAAAAAAGAGTTTGAGGTGATGAATACCCCATTTATCCAGATATTATGATTTTTCACTGTTTGCCTGTATCAAAATATCTCATATACCCCATAAATATATACACCTACTACGTACCCATAAAAATTAAAAGTTAAAAAGGAAGATTTAAGTAAAATAATGTTAAGTATCATATCTGAGTCACTCAATAAATTACAGTCAGAATATGCTGCTATTCAAAATAAAGATAATAAAATGAAAAGGATGGACAGGAGGAGAAGAACAAGAAAGAAGAGGAAGCTCTAGGAGGGGTGGAAGCAAGTAACCTACCTAAGAATATATTAACAACCTGGATGAAAGATGATGAAGGTGTAGAATACAAGTGTGTCAATTGAAAAGCTTCCCTTAATATACACCTTTGTTAATAAAAACTGTGTTGCAAATCTATATTTTTAATCATATTTATCTAAACTTTTGTGGTTATATTCTCAATATCTAAAATCTTCAGATCAGTATCTCTTACATATACATATTAAGTAGACACAAATACGTGTATATGTTTGTACAAACACCTGTGTATAATAATAAAAGTTTTTCTTATGTGTTATAATGTTTGCTTCAAGCATCATGCCTTACTTTAGACCAGTTCTCATTTACTCCCAGCCTTCTTAAGTGGCCTTACCTTAAGTGATATCCAATCCCCCATTTCTTCTTTAGAAACAAAGAAGAGCCCACACACTTTAGCTTCCCTTTGGAGAGAAATACTTTCCTGTCTGAAAAAGAAGAGCAAAGAAGAAAGTCTGTTAATAAGTTGCCCATTCATTTCCAAGAAAAGACAGGTAATTATCTATATAATCAAACTTTAATTCAGGAGCTTCTATGGTTTTAGATGCAGGGCTTGATAAGGATTCAATGAAATAGACACATTTTGATCTCATTTATGTACCGTGTTTTGCAATCCATCCCATTAGGGAGGTTAAATTTTGTGGATATATGTTATAATATAGAAAATTATCACATTACATATTTTAGCAGATGAAACATTAAAATCATTTGACTATTTCAAGTGGATTTCCCTCAATTCTGAGTAAAGGGTTGATCTCTTAGAAAATAAACTTCGTTTATTTTGCAATAAGTGAATTTCCTGGTAGATCATGCTTCTATGTGAGCAAACAAGTGACTAAATAATACAAAATTCTGCAAGATACTCTGAGGCTTTGGGTCCAGTTCTAACCACTACCAGCCATTCAGTTTGCCAGATACAGCTAGATGACAGAATTACAAAATACAATTGTTCAGAGACGAATCCATATTTTTTAGATCTATTAAAGTCCTCCTCAGGATACTTAACAGAAACCAGTGATTACCTGCCAGGATGTCAGCCTCATCCATGAACTGGGTACTGAAGAGGATCACGTGATCTGTTTTGCGTTCTTTCAAAAGATTCCATACTTGGTGTCTTGAAAAGGGATCCAATCCAGCAGTTGGTTCATCCAACAGGAAAATCTACAAATGTGGCAAGTATATAAAGCAGTTTTCCACAAAGGTGAAGTTCTTCCAGAAAACAATGCAAAATCCATATTGATTATATTTAAGAGGGTATTATGGTTAGAATTTAGATACCATATTTAATGTTCTATTATGAATATTTTGTAACACATGTCATTTGCAAATAAAATATTTGAACTATTACCTAAAGTTCCATTTTTTAAACTTTGAATTCACCTGCAAATTCAGTGTGACTCACCGGAGGATCTCCTAAAATGGCAATCCCAAAGGTTAGCTTTCTTTTCTGTCCACCGCTTAAGTTTTGAGCAAGAACATCCTGAATATTTTTCATTTCAAATTCCAGCAAAACTCTTTGTATCTAACCAAAAGACAGTATTTATGTCATACACCAAAATTTATTTCTTTTTTTAAATGTATAAATACAAGGCTGTAAAGTGTAAGTGGTTAAAAGCACAAACAATGGAGCCAAACTTCCCAGGTTTGAATGTCACCCACATTAACTAAGTTGGTAAAGTTACTTGCTCTCTTGAACCACATGCATAAAATGGGGATAATAATAGCACCTGTTTCATAGCGTTGCTGTGAAGAATAAATGATTTATTGCATCTAAAGTTAATTATCATCATGATTTTATTAAGATATATCTTGAACATTATCTTGATACTAACTTTTCCTTTGGTCCACGTTCAGTTATTTTCAATTATATGCAATGTTAGCTATTGTTTAAACTAGATTTTCTTGTCCAACAATTGTACAATAATTTGCACACAAATAATTTAAAATTAAAAATTAAAACTCAGTGCAAATAGGTTTTAATAATCTCATTTTGAGCAACACATTAGCTCTAACATATTTATGTACCTCTTCATCCACTTCTTGTGGCAGAATCCCTTTAATTTTAGCAAAGAGTCTGAGGTTTTCTTTCACAGTGAGGAAGTCAAATTGCACATTGAATTGTGGACAAACTCCGGTCAGCTTGCAGAGATTTTCTAGGTCAGCCATTTCTGAAAGCTTATTGTTATAGATGGTGACTGAACCTGTAACAAAGGAAAAGTTAACATCAAGATAATGCTTAAGATATGTTTTAGCAAAATAACTGTTAATTAAATTTTGTAGGTATAACTTTATCTTCACAGTTTATACAATTCAGGCATTAGAACTTCTACTTTAGTGGCATAGTATATTGAAAAAATGTTCAGATCTGCAGCTTTTTCCATCAAAGTGTAGTCTCTTTGTCTACCCCCGACATTTAGGTTTGCCTGTCTATCAAGCAGGATCTTAGCAAATGTGATAAAAGCAGTCTGATGAAGAGCTTCCACACAGTGATTCATCCTCGCTTGCTGCTGGGATCATGGGGACCATTGGGTGAAGAATCCCAGCTAGCCTTCTGAAAGATATATTTCCATGTGGGAAGAGACATGCAGCTGTTCAAACAGAAGCCCCAGATACATGAGTGAGGCCACGGTAAATCATCCAGCCCCTGTCACTTTGGTCCAGAATAGAAAAAATTCACAGTCAACTCACAGAATCATGAGGAGCAATAAGATATGAAGTCAACTTAAATGCCTAGTAATGATAGACCAGATAAAGAAAATTGGATATATATATATGTCATGAAATATTATGCAGCCATAAAAAAGAATGAGATCATGTCTTTTGTGGGAACCTAGATGGAACTGGAGGCTATCATCCTTAACAAACTAATGCAGGAACAGAAAATAAAATATTGTACTTTCTCACTTGTAAGAGGGAGCTAAATGATAAGAACTTATGAGCACAAAAAAAATCAAATAACAGACACTGAGGTCTACTTGATGGGGGAGGGTTGAAGAAGGGAAAGGAGCAGAAAATATAACTATTGGGTACTGGGGCTTAATACCTGGGTTATGTAATAATATATGCAACACACCCCCATGACATTATTTATCTGTGTAACAAAGCTTCGCATGCACCCCCAAACATAAAATAAATATTAAAAAAAACCTCGTTGCTAAAAAAAAGAGAGAGAGAGCTGACAGATACAATCTGGAATGCCAAGTGGTAACTAATGACCATGAAAATAATTATTATAAAATATTCAGATTCCATATGCAGTATACCAATTAAATATTACTTACTTCTGTTTAATATTACTATTAAATAAGATTCCATTTTTCCCTAGGTGTGTGTGTTTGTGATTAACAATTGAGAGAACTTTATATTAACAGCTGATTTATTTGTCAATCTGATTTTTAAAACAAACCAGTTTGTACCTTTGGTGGGAACAGACAAGCCACTGAGAATGTTTAGTAGTGTTGACTTTCCAGCTCCACTGTGACCAAGTATGGCAGTGATTTGGCCTTCGTAAATGTCAAATATCAGATCTAGGAAGAAAAAAGGAAAGGAAAGAAAGATACGATAAAGAGGTAAAGAAAAAGAGGTGGAGAGAAAGAAAAACAAAACCACAAATAAAGTCTATTAGGGAGCAAATCAATTGTTGCTAATTTCCTTGAATGATTGTCTTTTCCAGGTATAAATATATAAATATAAATAAATTTGTTAAAGTTAAAATGAAACATTAAAATTTCCCTTTATAAACTTATTTCTCAAAATGCTTCTTTTGAAATTTTGAAATTACTGAGTTTAAATGAATGGAACATGTCTATATCATAGGCTCATTGACATTTCCTGCACATGGTAGGTCAATGTTAATATTTATTAAATGGAGGAATAGACTAATAGCAAATCATTACATGGCTAAAACTCCTTTGAGGTAAGTGGCACATAAAAATTTCACATGCACATAAAATATTTTCACATGCACATAAAAATACAGTGTCTACCAATAGCTTTTAGATTACAGAAGAAAAACTTGAGTTTGTAGAAAAAAACCCCCGGAACATCCTTAGTCTACCTCAATATCACCCATTATAGATTCTAAATACATCTATTTCTAAAACATATTCATTTTTTCTAATTTTTATGAAGCAAAAATAATAGAAGAAAAAATTTATTATGAAATTCAAATAACTCTTCAAGTCTGAAATACCACCACAAATTACTCACCAAACAAAATGAACTAAATTAAAATCATGACATCAATATTAATATAATAACTAAATATTTTCTCTCTCTCTTTTTTTTTTTTTTTTTACCTTTCAAGGCTTCTATTTTGTCAGGCTTTCCTTTGTATTCTTTTGTAACACTTCTGATTCTGAAAAAAGGAAAAGATACTTCAAAGTGACAATTTTCTTCAGTTTGTAATTTCCAGTTTGGTAGACAGGATTGGACGAATCTTATTTTCAGGGTACATGAAGATCTAGGTCTTCACTCTCATGCACTCATAGTTGTGTGACAGAATCAGCTAGAATACTTCTTGCCAACCCTGTCTGCACATTGGCATCACTTGAGGAGTTATAAGAATTTAACTGTGCTTGGGACCCATAAGCAAAGGTTCCACAGATTGGGGTTGGAGAATAGGATCACCTTTGAATGGCAAGGCTAAGACATCTGATATCAAAAGGCTCCTGTGAACCATGGGCACAGGTTGGAAAGATCTTTGGCTATCCTGAGTCAAGGTCTTCAAAGGTTCTTTAAGAGCTACTGTACGGGTTGGGCGTGGTGGCTCACACCTGTAATCCTAGCACTTTGGGAGGCCGAGGTGGGTGGATCACCTGAGGTCAGGAGTTCAAGACCAGCGTGGCCATCATGGTGAAACCCCACCTTTAAAAAAAAAAAGAGAGCTACCATAAGAAAGGCAGTCACTGTATCATAATAGCAAGAGCAAAGGCTTCACAGCACTACTACTCATCTAAGCTTAACCCATTACAACCACTTGTGTTACCTTAACCAACGTACTTATATTCCAGGCCAGTTTCAGGTTTCACAACCTGAAAATTTGCAGGGCTTTAGGACTGTGTTGGAAGGTAAATACAACATTTCATCTTGCATGTACAGTGTACGTAAGATGATATTGGTTACATGGTGATGATATCTATAGAAAGGAATGAAATTAACTTATGCTGTGTACTAACAAAGGTCTGGAATCCTAGGCACTTAATCTGTATGGTTTTATTCTACCAGGTAAGTATATAATCCATAAGTCAAATCAAATTTATATTTCTTATTTTATGATCTACCATTCAGTCTCTATTCATATAAAGCTGTTTAATTAGATTATTTTTTGAGGGACAGTCTTGCTCTATCACCCAGGCTGGAGTGCAGTGGCACAATATTGGTGCACTGCAAACTTTGCCTACTGTATTCAAGTGATTCTTGTGCCTCAGCCTCCCAAGTAGCTGGGATTACTGGTGTGCACCACCATACTTGGTTAAGTTTTGTATTTTCAGTAGAGTTGGGGTTTCACCATGTTGTCCAGAGTGGTCTCAAACTCCTGAGCTGAAGTGATCCACCCACCTCAGCCTCCCAAAGTGTTGGGATTACAGGCATGAGCCACTACTCCTTGCCAAAGCTGTTTAACTGAGATCTAGTAAAGCAACAAGGGAGGCTGAGGATGGAAAGAAATAGGAAGTAAAAGACTGAATTTAGGCAAGGGTTTTGCTGAATTATATTAGCTGGTAAAATTTAGGTTTTTATTTAGTGTAAATGTCAACAATGTTAGGCTGTAAGGAGTTGGCAAAAGGATCTTTCTTTAAACTTGAGGTGGGAGGTGACAGAAGCAGCATAGGTGAAGACAGGTGGGAACTGTCTACAGAGCACAAAAGGGAACTTTGCTTGTCTCAGGTGCTGACTCTTAGCTTCCTGCCTTAGCAGCCTTACTACCTGATGGCTTCTTTCCCATGGAATTCTGGAGGCACTGGTTCAAAAGAGTCATTAGATGAAGGATCAGAATCCATTTCATCTTCAAGGGCCACATGATCAGACTTTTGTGTCTGTGACCAAAATGAGGACTTCAGGAAAAATAAAGGTGAACGTCGACGTCCATATTCATCTACATGATCAAAAGACAAGTAAATATTGGGTCAATCACCACGTTAGGGAGAGAGTCACAGTAATGTAGCATGGGAACGCAGCCCCTTTATCACTAAAACAGAATATGTGGTCAACACCAGGTAATGCACATTTTGACACATATAGCTTCATAAGGAAAAAAATTTACCAGATGTCTCTATGTAACAGATCCCATAGGAAGCAATGAAATTGTGATTTTTAAATATTTCAAAAGGAATCTAAAAAATGTTTTAGAATTTCTTAACTTCAAGAAAGGCAGATTAAACTCCTAATGTAAGGTATGCAAGCATGCTGAATTCTGTCTAGACCAGGTGTCATTGCACAGGCAAAGAAAGAAGAAATAGAGAATTGACAATGAATACCTTAAACGAAAATCCAAGAGAAGATAGAATAGGATTAAAAAAAAGTAAATGATGCATTTGTAACAAAGGAAAATAACACGATAAAATAACTTATTAAAACTTAACACAAAGTGAATACTTTTAAAGCTATTATATATTTCTGCTTTATTTCATCCCCATACCATAATTTTCCTCTTAAGTAGATTTGCGATATGCTTTAAAGACATATTATTCATGAATATCTTGCGGGAAACGAATCCAGTTGTATTAGTATTTATCACCACTTCTGCTTTTCTTCATATTAGGAGATGTTATGAAATGGAAGAATCGTACTTCACTGATATTCTGCAACTGATCTCCACTGTAAGGTTATGGGTTTTCAAACTTCTGTGTATTTCTCACATGTTCAGACTTTCATTCATGTAATAAATACCTTACACTCTCTGTATACCTGGCATATGGTATGTTGTTAGTGCCTATCTCTCCCTTTTGACAAAAGAAAAATTTAGCAAATAAAAGCATGTCACCATCACTGGATACCTTTTGCCACCAGATTTACCATGAAATAATTCTGTCATTTTATCCAGTTAATTTTTCTTTCCATCATTCATATTTATTATCTTTATAAGTATTTTAAACAAAGTCACCTCTGGTCTTAAATTCAAGCTTAGTGAGTGATAATAATTAGGAAGAAAATGGAATAACTCATTATTTGGATGAAATACATTTTCCAGTTATAATAATAATATGCTTTTGAAATTGAAAGAAGTGTGGATGTGAAAGACATTTTGTGATAGAATGTTAAGTAAAAAATAAAATGAAGACATGAAAAGTAACAATATGTGATATAACCTGATAAAACTTATACAAAGAGAGTATTTAAAGTAATATCATTAGAATATGTTTGAAACAGGGACTAAAAGAGATGGAATATATTACATAATGCACACCAAGATAAAATTTAAATTAGAGAAAACAATTACCTAAGAGGATACTATTAAGCAATTGTAAACACAGTGACAAGTGACATCTGTTTGCGGATCCGCTGAGAATAAACACATTGGAAAAACAAACAAAAATGAAAAATAATATAACCAGAATGTTTTAATAAGTAGAAGGAGAAAAGAAAGAATTAGTAAGTACAAGGGTCACAAGAGTAAACCTCCTAAACCACCCCGAACACCAGGGATATAAAGTATGACAGAAACACAAAAAAAGGTCATTGAGATTTTGCCATAAAAGCAAAAGCAGAATAGAGAAAATGTAATTAAGTATGCCTCTTAAATAAGCAATGTTAACAAGGAGTAGAAAGGCTTAAAATATTAGTAAGCAAAAATAATAATAATTTTTCTATATCGTCATGTAATTTTTACCTCTACTGAAGAAAATCAAATGAAAACAGTTTATTCAAGCAATTCTAATTGTATAATAAGTGTGCTAGCCAACAATAGTGAATTCTGACATCTTTTGTTCTGGGCTTTTTTAAAAGGCAGAGACAATAATTCTTAAAGGATTATCTTAAAAACAACAAAAACAACAACAACAACAAAACCCGGAAATTCATGCCACAAGATGTTGCTTTCTGTCTTCCTGCTCACCCTTTCCCCTTCTTCCCTTTCCACAAGTGTGTATTCATTGCTTTATGAATAAAGGGCCTTTGGCATGCTGTCTGGAATAGGAAATGCAGAAGGGAAACTCAGGCCCTGCCTTTGGTTATAAAAGGAGGGAGAGAAAAGTGAAGCAATATTTCAGTCACAAGAATCTACTGAGTCTCTAGGGTGCATCTGACCCTGTCATGGGTGCTTAAACTTCATCTGTGAACAAAACAAATTCCGGCTTTTGTAAAACTCATATTCTTTTATGTTGCAAGGTGATACAAATGAAAATGTATGATATATTGGCTTTCATATTGTGAAATTCTGGGGAATTTTTTTTTAATATAGATGCATTGATTAATTGAATCAAAATCTTTTCAGGTTGAGCTGGGCTTAGAATTGCTTTAAAATTCTTCACATGGGTCTGTTGTCCAGCTGGAGCTCAGAACCTTTGAGCTAAATAGTTAGACAAAAACAGTTATAAATGTCCACGATTACCAGACCTGTTTAGAAACTAGCTTTCTAAGATCTCTTAAAAAGAAAGAAAGAAAAGAAACAGTACGTGTTAGGAGATTTGTTTTCAGAAATAAAATCATTTAAATAATGTTTGATTTTAATCATATCACTACTCACTTGGCAAAATTTTGTCAAAGTAAATCACCAATGCCAGATAGAGGCAAGTATCAAATGCCAATATGAAATTTGTTGCTACAATGAGATTTGAGCCGTCCGATGGATGAGGAAATGCATTAGAATTCAAATCATAGTCCAAATGTAAAAGCTGAAAATTAAAAAGTAATTAATTAAGGGAAATTAGGTTTAAGATACATTTTTTAAACCATTAGGTTTAGCATAGGAATAAAATGGCTACTCATCGCCTCATAATGCGAATAGAGTTAAATAAGGAGCTTGCCTACTTTATGGTTTTCAAATCTATGCCTTGGAAGGCATGGACATACGATCAACTAGAATGCAGTTTAGCAATTGCTATGATAAAAATATGTTCAAAATGAAATTGAAACATTAGGAGGAAGTAGGGAAGTATGGGAAGAGATGGCATTTGAGATCAAACTTAGATGAACTTTTACCAAATAGGGCACAGTCAAAAAGTGTGGTGATGCATGTAAATTGGTGTCATGAGGGAGAATTTCTGGGCAAAAGGCACTGGTGCGTTTAAGGAGGACCAGAAATGGGCTGGTCTATGATGATCAAGTTAATGAGCTCTTTATAACTAACAATCCTTTTGTTAAACACTAAATAATGGATATTTAATGGTTGGCATTTTCATTTAATTAGAGGGAAGGCAAAGGGACTTTAATAAGAATCACATAAACAGAAGATATATTTTATGAACAGAAATATAATTTACTAATGAATTTTCCAGATGTTTAAAAATTTTAATTTAATTTAATGTTTTTTTTAAATCATGTATTATCTTCAATTACTAGGTAAAAACATGAATTGGAATAGTTATTTAGAATTAGATTTGTGACAAGTTCATATTTAATTAGTAGCCTAAGAAAATACTTTATATTACCTTTAAATAATTGTATATTGATCCTCTTTTTTTCACTCTCTAAATTTCTTATTTTGCTGTGCTAAATAATTTGAAAGCTTTTAAAAGTTCCACCTTTGTAACTTCATAACAGCCTTCACTAGAATTTTAAGCCTTACAACATTGAATTTGAAAATGACTACGGCCTACTGAATTCCAGAGAGGATAGATGTTTCAGAAATGCCATTAACAGACATTCAAGTCATATCTCACCTGGGCCATTCCAAGCATGAAGGCAAAGGGACTAAGCAAGCTTAAAATCCAATCCAAAGATGCAGGAAGGTGTCTGTACAGTGATATGAACCCAAGACTCCCACAAAAGACAGTGAGAAGGAATCCAACCAGGCCACTGAGGAAAGATTTCTTTACCCAGATGCTCATTAAGAAAGCCAAAGGTATCTAAAATGAGAGAAAATGTAGTTTGTTTATGTAATATTAGTAATAGCATAATAAAATAAATATACAAAATTATAGTTATTATTTCATATACAACATATAAAACTGTGTGCCGCAAATTCCACTAAAAATTGGCATTTCAAAACACCTCAAATCAAATTCTTCCTGTTTATAGATTTTTCACATGCAAACAGAGTAGACAGAAAAAAAAAGGAAGCATATAATCACTTAATTGAAAACAAACACTTGATTTTTAGCTTATGAGGTGGATGGAGAGATATTTAATTCACCAACTCACCAAAGACAATCCATATAGGAGAAAGAGGCTGAAAACCACCATAAAGCCAGACAGAATGATAAACTGGATAGATTTTATAACAAGTGCCAAGAAAAGGGCCATAATGAAGATGAAACCAGCATAGAGCAAACCCCAGGAGAGCCTAATGTGGAAACAAAACGTTCTTTTAGTATTTTATGTTCACCTGAAAAGGAAGACCTGAAATGGATTCTAACATAATTTTTTCATTCACTTATTCATCCATTCATTCTCTTTTCAACATTTATTTTTTGGGTGTTCTAAGTACATAAATACAAGTAAAAGTTTTGGATGGAATTCTTTAGGAATTAGAAATATTCTTTAGGAATTATGAATTGTTTTTCCTAAAATTGATTTCAGAAATACATTCACACACATATGCACATTGTTCTGGGGGATGGAGGGACAGGAAAAATTGGGTTTCCAGTCTGATAGATTTTGGATTGAACTTTTTATCTGCTGCATTCTTGCTCTGTAACCTTGGGAAACCTCTGTAACCATTCTATTATTCCTTTATGTTTCTGGACACCAGGAATTATACTACACTGAGGGCTCAATGAGACAATGGATATGTAGTGCACTGTCTTAACACAGGGTAGGCTCTCAGTGAATCTCAGAACCTTCTCTCCTCTCTGGAGTCTCTCCAAGTTCAGGAACATCACAAGTTTCCTTGGACATAAGAAATCCTTCCTTACGTGTAATTCTGTCATGTCACTTTTTTTTCCAAAAACTGTTTTCATCTTTCTCGGGATGTGTTCACCGAAAAGTCTACATACTTGCCTTTAATTCCATTCATTGTTTTTGTTAAGAAAGAATGTTTTTTTTAATCCCATTTCTTTTATGTCAGAATAATTCACTTTCCTTTCCTCATTAATTTCTTTTCTTTTCTTTTACAATATTATTTGAAAACTATAATGCAATAATAATTTTAAAATTAAAAAGCAGCTGCAAAATCAACACAATAATAACTCACACACAGCAATTAATATGTATTGGAGAATATTTTAAATAAATATTTTTACTTATTCGTGCTGCATTTGACTCACCAAAATGCTGAATCCTGAAGACCCATCATTGTCATCAAGCCCTTCATCCTCTTCCTCTCCCTTGCAACATTAACAGATGCATAGTAAATGAATGGAGAAAAGGAAATAATGCAGGCAAAAAGAAATATATCAGTTATAATTCCTGATTGGTGAATGAAGGAATGTATCTTCATAATTTTTCCAGTAACTGACATCAGCTCTTCCATCACTGAGTGATTTGCTGTAATCTGAAGAAAAGCATTAATAAACAAAATTTGTATATTAATCAATAGCATGCTCTGTTTTCTTTTAACCATCTGTTTTCCTGTGAATGTATAATTGGCCTATTGGGATCTGATACTAACCTAAATTACCACTTCTATGTCCCGCCATTGACCTACTGGGAGCCTGGAGTCCAGGCATTCTGAGTTACTCACCATTCTCAGATTTCCTACGTGTTTCAATATCTCCCTGCCTAACATTACTTTATGATCTGCTTGGCATGCCTTTTCTGAATTTATATGTTCAGTAAGCCACCCTTCACCTCAAGCCTTAAGCTGAAATGTTATTTCAACTAGGAATTCTTCCATGGCATTCCAAGGCTGAGAATCCTCATTTACTTATGAGGACCTGATTTATAGTTCTGTAATAGTCTACTTCTGTTCTGATAATTTTCTTATTTGCCTGGCTTCCCAACAAAGTTGAGTCCATGAATGAGATACTTTTTTTTCTATTTGTATCTACATTCTATGGTATATGGCAATTTCAGTAAACTTCAGAGTGAGTAAATAAAATAACAAGGCTACCCACTTACATTTTCTTTCATGAAACTTTTGATGCCTCTAATATTATTAACTTGCATTAAACATTAGTTTGCATTGAACAGTTTGTACTCACTTCTATAATAGCAGCATTAATGGTAGCTTGAAGAACCACAAAACCTTTGTTCCAGAATTCTGAAACTTCACAGTAAACATCTTCATATGTTACATAACAATGAGCTTTGTGGAAAAAACGAAACCATAAATATTGTCACATCACGATCTATATTATTGAAATATTATTACAATACTGATTATAGCAAACAGTGGACTTTACAATGGCTCCAAATTCCAAATGTCCTTATTTTGACTCAAAGCTTATAAAAACATAAATTATAATAATGATTCTCAAAATGAATCAGGCAGACTCATGAGGCAGAGCACTCCTAGGATACGTTTTACATTAAGTTACAACACTCTGAGCTTTCCAATATCATGTCCTGTGCTTTTCTGCTGATGAAGAATTTTGTTGATGTCTTTTCTTTTGTAATTTGTATTGTGAAAACAATACATTTTTATGTTTTTCAAAAGTTCACAGATCCTAACATGGATTGAGAAACACTGAACTAAAGCTTTTTCTAACACTGAATATAACACAGGCATAATAGGCAAATAGAAGTTCAAATAAGATTACTTACTGTGCTTAAATAATGCCAATCAGAATATCTTTTGAAGAAAAAGATTTATTAAAAAAGACCTATCAGCACATTTAATATTAAACTATATTGAAGAGATATTCTTGAATAAGATGAATTAAAATTGAGTAGAGGAATTAAATGCATATTACATGAAAAGTGTAAGTATTTTAAAAATCATCTTGAAATATTTCAGATATACAAATGATATAAAAATATAATAAACACAAATGGACCCACTACAAATTTGCAAAATAAATACATCATTTTAAATACAGTCAGAATCCCCTGTACACTTCCACTAGCACCAAGTTTCTAGCTAGCTAACTGCTTTCCTGAGTGTTCTGTTTATATACATACCACTATATATCTCTAAACTATACATGTTAATATAAAAAATTAAACTCTACTAATTCCATATAGCTTGTTATGTTTATCATTATAAACTTTGCTCATTTGTTTCATATTATAATTTTGTAAAGTATATAAATGTCCACATTTAATTTTTTCTTTTTATGGTTATAGAATCCCATTGCAGGAATGTAAATCAATATATGTATCCATTCTTCTGTTGATGATAATTGGGTTACTTCCTTTCTTATTTTTGCTATTACTGGAAAAAAAATCTTCTCCTGTAAAAATTTGTATATATATCTTCTTGTAAATATATCTATATTGGTCAGGACAGTCTCGTATATGTTACAGTAATAACCCCTAAATCTCAGTGATTTATCACAGCAAAAGTTTATTTCTCACTCAGGTTACAAATTCAGCACAGGTCTTTGGTAGGAGGGTTGAGGGGTGGTACTCTAGTCACATCAAATGTAGGATCCCAAGTTGGAAGGCATTTCCTCCAACTGTCAGTTGTACTGTCTGTATTATACATGATTCCTTAGTTTGCAGAAGCAGGTGAGAAAAGGTGAAGAACTCATACCTGCTTTTAAATCCCTTGGGTTTAGCTATGCTGTGTCCTCAGGAAGAAGAGGAGAATAGGCTGCAAGTCTTTAATGCAGGTCCGAGAGTTTCTCTAATACGATTTCTATGATGATGAGTTGTAGGTTATGTGCACATCAACTTTAAAATAAAATTTGTCAGTTTTTGTGAAATTTAAAAATTATATAAAGTCGGATAGGTGTTCTCTTTGCTACATATCCTTGTCAATACTTTGAATTTTTTTTGCTAATTTCTGCAAATCTTATAAATGTGAAATGATATAACATGTGTTTTCAACATGCATTTTCCTGGGTGCTAAGAAAAGCACCACTCCAAGTGCTTATTCTTGATCTGTGCTGTTTTACAAAATTCCTATTAATAATGTCTTTTTATTATTTTCCTATTTTTGATCTTTTTCCTATTTATTCCAAGTAAATATTTACATATTTTGGAATTCATTTTTTGTTATAAACACTTTATCGCCTTTTAAATTTTTTTTGGAGATGGAGTTTTGCTCTGTTGCCCAGACTGGAGTTTAGTGTCATGGTCTTGGCTCACTGCAACCTCTGCCATCCAGGTTCAAGTGATTCTCCTGCCTCAGCCTCCTGAGCAGCTGGGACCACAGGTACACATGTCTCTACACTCGGCTAACTTTTTTTTTTTGGTATTTTAGTAGAGACAAGGTTTCACCATGTTGCCCAGGCTGGTCTCAAACTCCTGAGCTCAGGCAATCTGCCTGCCTTGGCTTCCCAAATTGCTAGGATTACAGGTGTGAGCCACCATGCCCAGTCACTTTATAATAACTTTTGCCTTTATTTTTCATTAACTCTCTGGTGTCTTTTGATAAAGGGAAATTCTTAATTTATATTTAGTCAAATTTATCAATATTTTAATTTGTGGCTGGTAGTATTCATATATATATACACAAATAATATTTTCTTTACCTAACACTCTTTTGATGGACATTTATGTTAATTCTCTATCTTTGCTTTGTGAATGGTGCTGAAATAAACATATGAGTGCAGGTATCATTTTAAATCTAATGATTTTTTTCCTTTGGGTGGATACCCAGTAGTGAAGTTCCAGGATGAAATGGTAGTTTTGTTTTTATTTCTTTGGGAAATCTCCATACTGTTATCCATAAAGGTTGTACTAATTTACACTTCTACCAATGATGTATAAGTGTTATATTTTCTTTGCATCCTTGCCAATGTCTGTTTTTTTAAGACTTTTTAATAATTGCCATTCTGACAAGTGCAAGATGGTATCTCCTGGTTTTAATTTGTATTTTCTGATAATTAGTGATGTTGAGCTTTGTTCTTACATTGGTTGACTGCTATGTGTCTTCTTCTGAAAAAAGAACTCAAACAACTCAAATAACCCCATTGAAAAATAGGCAAATGGGTTATTTGTTCTTTGAGTTGTTTCTTGAATGTATAGTTTGCAAATTTTTTTCCATCTGTAGGTCTTCTGTTTACTCTGTTGATTATTTCTTTTGCTGTGAGTTTTTTAAGTTTAATTAAGTCTCACTTGTCTATTTTTGTTTTTATTATATTTGCTTTTGAGGACCTAGTTTTAAATTCTTTGCCTAGCCCAATGTCCAGAAGAGGTTATTCCTAGTTTTTGTTTTCTGAATTTTTATAGGGTCAGGTCCTATGTTTAGGTTTTAAAGCATCTTGAGTTAATTTTTGTATGTGGTCAGAGATATGGGTCCAGTTCTATTCTTCTGCATAAGACAATTTAATTTTCCCAGTACCATTTATTATATGTATATAACCACACATAATGACCATTTATCAATATGTTCTTATGCCCAAAAATGAATATACTTTTTTTAAATGTTGAAGGACATTATGGCAGATAGTGATGCTCTAATCTGGCATACTAACCTCTATTCCTACACACAGCTTATGACATAATTGAAATAGAGAGTGGTGAAATTTTAGAGCCAGAAAATTACCTTTATGGTCCCCGTGTTCCTTCTTTGTTGGCATTCTGGATCCTAGCAAGAACTTCAAATTATATGAGTATGTATTAGTAAAGATGACTCTTGCTATATCTTCAGAATGATTTGCTGTGAATTCTTTAATACTTTCTTCATCTGGCAGTCCGAAGACCATTTTACCTTTTGTTACAAGTAGAGAATATAATTGTTAGGAAATTACTAGGAGACACAGCTTCAGGATGTCGTGTTGAATTGCTTTTACTGAAGTTTTCTATGGAAGTAAAACACAATCAAGTATTAACTTTCAGAAAGGTAGACAAAAAAGTTGGGTGGGAGAGAAATTTCTAAAGTTCCATCTGGATACAACCAGAACACATGAAAATTAGTTATTTTATTTTCATATATTGTGATTACTGAACCAATTTCAATCACATACAATGTCATACTATATCAATCACACTGTTAAAAAATAATTAACATTCCTAAAATTCTGAAATGGTAAATATAGATAGATACTTAAATTGCAGTTAGGCACTGTTTTGTATCAGGTGGACATACCTATACAAATTTGTTTTTCTTTAACAACCCTAATGGTATGGTTAATAAGCTTAAAAAAGTGATAAATTTGAAAACATGTTAAGAAATTATGTTGACATCATTGAAAGAATCCTTCTTTTTCGTAGATATTGTATCCAAGGCCACATGGGTGTTTTAGTAATTCTACAAAATTAGACAAAAAATAAGAAAAGTTCTGGATTGGGGTGGAAGTGTTGAAGATGAATGTAGAGGGAGCAGGCAGCATGTATTTTGATAGAATTAATTTTATTGTCAAACTTGTGTCATCATGAGCAAATTCCTTAACCTTTGTTACTCAGTTTCTATATATGTAAAATAAACTTAATAACTGTTATTATTATAGAATATTATTGAGTACAGAATATAGAATACTATCATTATAAAATATTCTCTTTTTATAGAATAGAGCTTTTGTAAAAATATAGCATATTATAGCATTTAATGAATATTTATTATTATAATTGTATGTGGTTTTGAATGAGGTAATGTTGAGAAGCACAAGTTTCTGACATCGGGACTTGTCATGGACATGTGTGAAACAGAGAGCAAGCACAGACACATGTCAGGGCTGGACCTTAGGTGATAGTCTATTTCATGTGATCACCTTGAATCAGAAGTGGATTCAGTGTTGGTAGGTAAGATGCACAGTGTAGACATTAAAATCCAGGGGAACTAACTGTGTGGTGGTTGGTGAGGTGGAAAGCAAGCTTTGGATGGCTCACAGGAAGGAAGAGTCTGACATACTCTGGAAACTGTGGTCAGAGAGGCTCCATATAGCAAGTGCTTGAACTGGATTACTGGATACTAAACCCAGTGAAGCGGTCAGAATCCAGGCATAAAATCAGTGATTACTTAGGCTGGAGTGGAATTTGGACAAAAGTTGACAAAAAAAGGAAAAAAAGAGGTTATGCAGACTTTTGGTGACTGGGTGGAGCAAGATGCATAGGATCTCCTTAGAAGAACGTCCTTTGTGGAAATCATGTTGCTCAAAATGAGTAGCCAGTACCTTGTAAGTCATATTTTTATATTCTTTTAAAAATTGAGATATAATTCACATACCATAAAATTCACCCTTTTAATAATTTCATGGTTTTTAGGATACTCACACAGTTGTTTTAGCCACCCAGTGGGTGGTACTTTGTTATGGCATTCCTAGAAAACTGATATAGTGATAAATACAAACAAAATTACTGGTAATATTAGGAGTAAATAAGGCATGAGTCTTTCATTTTAAGAAGCCTTGTTTAAATCTTCCAAATCTATTATTGGATCTGGGCTCTCAACCTCCTTGATATTTTTCTTTAGCATCTTTAAATCAACCCTGTCACCTCTGCTAGATGAATCTTCAAAAAATGCCATTTTCATTATGCCACTTCCCTGATTTAAAAGTGTGTTGGTACCATATCACTTATTGAATCAAGTTTAAGATTCTAACTCTCCATTAGATCCGATGGGCAAAGGAGACCTCTTTGAGGAACTTATAATTGCTTTCATGGTTTTTAGGATACTCACACAGTTATACAAGCTCGAAGTCACTTTAAAATTATAACCCAACTCATAATAATTCAACTCATTAAATAAAATCTCCCTTTACATACAACCATCATTTCTGACTTGAAGCTGCTGCCTGATACTGACATTCTGTAGATATAGTCTGACTGTTCCTGCACTTCTATCTCTATTTGTTAATGACAATCTTCTTTTAGTATTAGCCCAGTTGACTTTCAATTAGTTAGGTTTGGTGTAATACAAAACAGAATAATTAACCTCCTATTAACTTTATTAATGAATGCATTGCCAGCATTATTTTTTGTAGTTATTCTGATTACAACTAAATATTTATACAGAAAAAATCATGTCTATATGAATGTGGGTCTGATCTAATAGGACATACCTATATGCCATTCTTTACAAAATTCTTAGTAGCTATTACATTTTTACAAGCTGATCTAGAAATCATCCTCCTGTTACTATTACCTTGAGCATCTCAAACAACTTAAATCTTATACCCACTATAGCACTAATTTTAGTCTTTATCCTAATCCTAGGCCAAGCCTATTAACCAATGACAGGGCAATTACCACAGATTTCCCTTTGAAGTATGCACTTATAGTTGTAAAGGACATATGTTGTTTTTATCTGTTGACATCCAGTTCTTCTTCTAGTAAAACACACTATGATCCATTTGGTATACTTCCCTTCCTCCACTCACATATCCTGTTGGTTTGGATGTAGTTCATGACCTGGGAACTCAAGTGGCCAATGAAAATACTGCATCCCCCTATCCAAAGAGATTAGTTCTTGGTGAACCAAGATCAATATTAACCCAAAGTCACCTATTTGTTCCCATGGATATAATCCTCGAAGTTATTGTGAACTATCAGGAATGATCCGCAATCTTTTCACTGGAGTTGCTAATCTGGTAGGGCTTAAATCTGGAGAGTCTGCAGACCAACTCTGCCCCTGGGGGAACCAATCAGTGAATGAAGCCAGCAAACAAAGCTATAGATCTAGGGAATGGACACATAGTTCTTCCTCTGTTAATGATAAACCTCTATTCTGCCTTGCATTAATACTCTGTTTCTTTAAGCTAAATGAAGGATTCTCTTTCTTAAAAGCAATGACAACAAAAGCCAAAATAGACAAATGGAATCTAATTAAACTCCAGAGTGCTGTGCATCAAAAGAAACTATCATTAGAGGGAACTGGCAACCAACAGAATGAAAAAAATTTTTTTGCAATCTACCCATCTGACAAAGGGCTAATATCTAGCATCTACAAAGAACTTAAACCAATTTACAAGAAAAAAACAAACAACCCCATCAAAAAGTGGGCAAAAGATATGAACAGACACTTTGCAAAAGAAGACATTTATGCAGCCAACAAACATATGAAAAAAAAAGCTCATCATCACTGGTCATTAGAGAAATGCAAATCAAAACCACATTGAGATACCACTCATGCCAGTTAGAATGGCAATCATTAAAAAATCAGGAGACAGGCCGGGCGCGGTGGCTCACGCCTGTAATCCCAGCACTTTGGGAGGCTGAGGTGGGTGGATCACGAGGTCAAGAGATCGAGACCATCCTGGTCAACATGGTGAAACCCCATCTCTACTAAAATTACAAAAAAATTAGCTGGGCACGGTGGCACATGCCTGTAATCCCAGCTACTCAGAAGGCTGAGGCAGGAGAATTGCCTGAACCCAGGGGTGGAGGTTGCAGTGAGCCAAGGTCGCGCCATTGCACTCCAGTCTGGGTAACAAGAGAGAAACTCCGTCTCAAAAAAAAAAAAAAAAAAAAAAAATCAGGAAACAACAGATGCTGGAGAGGATGTAGAGAAATAGGAATGCTTTACAATGTTGTTGGGAATGTAAATTAGTTCAACCATTGTGGAAGAGAGTCTGGCAATTCCTCAAGGATCTAGAAATAGAAATACCATTTGACTCAGTAAGCCCATTACTGAGTATATATCCAAAGGATTATAAATCATTCTATTATAAAGACACATGCACATGTATGTTTATCTTGGCACGGTTCACAGTAGCAAAGACTTGGAGCTGACCCAAATGCCCATCAATGATAGACTGGATAAAGAAAATGTGGCATATATATATATATACCATGAAATACTATGCAGCCATAAGAAAGGATGAGTTTATGTCTTTTGCAGGGACATGGATGAAGCTGGAAACCATCATTCTCAGTAAACTGACACAAGAACAGAAAACCAAATACCACATATTCTTACTCATAAGTGGGTATTGAACAATGAGAACACATGGACACAGAGAGGGGAACATCACACACCATGGTCTGTTGTGGGGTGGGGGGCTAGGGGGTATATAGCAGGGGGCGGTTTGGGGAAGGATGGCATTAGGAAAAATACCTAATGTAGATGACAGGGGTGATGGATGCAGCAAACCACCATGGCACGTGTATACTTATGTTACAAACCTGCATGTTCTGCACATGTACCCCAGAACTTAAAGTACACTAAAAAAAGAGACAGATTGAGTTGGTCCTTTTCCTCTCAACTGAAATATTTATGAAAAATATAGTATTTTTTATAGATTATTGTTAACTAGTCACCCTACTGATCTATCAACCACAAGGTCTTATATTCTTCGAACTGTAAGAATTTATTGTTGCATAAATTGTTAATCTTATTTTGCATATGCTAATAATAAGGCTATGAGAAGCTGATGATTTTCCAAATGTACTCCAGACACATATACATTACAGCAGTTCTGGGTAGACTCTCAGAACTACTTTTAATCAAATGTCCTGAATCTAAGTCTAGTTCTCTTGACTTTGTATCAGGTTGCACCTCCTCTAATTTCAGAACGTCATTACAAAAATGATTGTTACAAAAATGATCTTGACCCTTCAGCTTTAGGGTACTCATTAAGTAGCTTTAACCTTAACTCAACCTAAGCACTTAACCTTAACTTGTTAAGTACCTTAATGCTGGAGGATGAAAATCTGAAATACAGAATATTCAAAGGAATATCCAAATATAGCAAGGACATGTTTTTGGTGTTAAAAGGTAAGGTTGAAATTCTTATAATAGAATTTAAGAAAGGAAAAGACCGGTTGTTCCTTGTCTATAAGAACAAGAAAACACTATAGCAACGATTTCATTTTGGTGACAATGCTTTCAGACTCACATGTCAACATATCCCTAAACACTGCTGCTCTAAACGTGCACCAGTTTGAATATTCCATGCTTCCTCAAATCCTGTACCAGATCAAACGTGTTTCTTGTTGAGAGACTGTGTACTCCAAATGGCAAACCCTTGTTTGGCAAGTAATACGTTTAGTTTTAACTTAGATACTAAGCGGTGGTGTCTTATTTCCAGTAAAGGGAAGATATATTTCTAATTCATATACTCCAGAAAGTTTGACAATTAAGATTTATCAGACTAGAAGACAAATTAAATGCATAAATCGGCAGTCCAATAAACCAAATATTCACACCAGACACTTCTCTTAAGTAACTAGAAATCTCACCTGCCAGGAAGGAAGCAGAGGCTACTTTATTCATTATCTGTTGGGTTGTTTTGGTGACAGGTGTGTATGCAACTGAAAATTCGGATTCATTAAATGCATCTAGCCGTCCCAGGTCATTGGTAAGTGGTGAAGAAAAATCATTTACTTGATGACCATGAGGATATGTGTACAAACAAAGCAGTAAGACCAATGCATTCATCCATTCCTATATAATACAGGAGAAAGGATAAAGAAAAATCTTATTTAAAATTAGTCATTCACAATCATTTTGTCATAAAGTTTGTCTCTTTTTTTACTTTTCTAGTTTTAATATATTCCATATTATAAACTGTTTAAAGTCTGCTGAAAGTCTATGTGTTGTAAGAGATAGTTTCAAGGCATTGCTAGCTTAGTAATAATATACTGGTTACATGCCAAGATTCTAGAATTACAAACTCAACAGTATGCCAGTTTGTAAGGGCATTCGGATCATTCTAATAATAAGATAGTGTCTGAGGTACACTATCTTAATTAGTTATAAATCCTGATCACATGCGAACTCTCAATAAGAAATCACTTCATTTCTGAAATGCATTATCTTAAAGGAAAAAACTTCACAATGTTTACATAGGAATTCCAATTTAGTTAAAAATGCTATCTAGCTATATCTATCTGATTTTTAAAATAATCCAAAGTTTAATCAAGGTTTTTTATATGGTAAGATGATAAGATTTTGCCAATTTTCTTCTTGGAACTTAATACAATTCCAACTGTTCTATTTTTGAAGGAAACAGATTTTTTAAGAAGAGAAAGAGATCCCACAGAGAAAAAGCCAGTTACTCATTGTGGTGGGTTGGTTTGTTTACCATATTTTGGAATGTCAGTATCTTAACCCTAGTCTCCATGAGTGGGGACACTAGTAACAAATCTGACCATTGGCTTTTAAAACATGTTTTGATGTGTTAATTGCTGACCAGATTCAGTGCTTTCAGACCTCAACTTGTGGGCCTATGTCAAAAGAAATGTCTTCTAACAGATTTATGGTCTGAAGAATAGCATTTTCTGTTGTATAAAGGTGCTGTATTTTAGTGTTTTTGGTGTATGTGTCAGGGGAGATACACATGACATAGATACCTCCCAGGCAACATATATTTTCCTACCATAAACACAGAATAATATAGATATTGAGTCATACCAGTAAGGACTCTCTTTTCATTCTCCATTTTTTAAGAAAGTTCTTGCATAATAAGGCCCCAGTTTGTTGACACACACTGATCTCTCTTTTTCTCATCTTGTCCTGTTTTATAAAAAAGAAAGAAGATGAAAGTAATATGAAGTTTTTAATAAGAAGAAATATCCTGCAAACAACAACAAAAAAAGAGTAGCCCAATACTCCAATGTTCCAAATGATTGGAACATTGCAATCAGCAAAGAGTCAGGGTGTTCCCAAGTCAGCATTGTATTACTCCCATGTTCTCCTGCCTTTCCCCACTTGCAGACTCTGTTCCATCATTTATTTGTGATGCACTGTGCCAGTTATCAATTTACTGTGTCTCAGACCTAAATTCACTCTGCATAGCCTGCTCTATAAAAATGCACCTGACTCCTTTAAGTACTTTCCCTTGCCAGCTGGCATGATGTTATGCTTTTTCAATAAAGAGGGTAGTAGAGACACTGCAGGCATCTGATGTCATCCAGGTATCAGAACAGTCCATTTGCCAGGTTTCTATAGAATGTATTTTTCCCCACTGAATAAATTGTTTTCTCCAGTGCAAAGTACCTACAGTATGCAGGATTCACTGTGTGTTTCCTCTAGCTCTGGACTTGGGTAGCATAGTATGTCTGGGAGCCCCAGATAGCTACAGTCCTTTCCTCAGAGCTTTGTTTCCTTCGGCTGTCCTGTTGCAAAAGCAGTGCACTCCAGTCCTGGTGTCCACAGCTTGCCATTCAGGCTTCTCTGCCATTCAGTGGGCTTCAACCCACTTATCCACCTTATCCAATTGTCAATACCTTATCTCCTCATGTTTATTCTTCCTTGGATATTCTCCCTCAACCCTAGGAAGCCCTCTTGAGCTCAGTCCATCTTTATAGTTATTCTGTCATCATTTAATAGTTCTATATATTAAACTTACTCTGTTTAATTACTGTGTAGTTTCTGTCCCTGGATTGCACCCAGATCAACACCTAACCATACACCACTCTTAATTTCAATAAACACATCCTTGTACATTCAACCTAATGTCTCTATAATATTTAGCTTAAGAACCTGAATAAATAATCTGTTTTAGGAATTGATCTATCTAAGACAATATAATGGGATCTTTGCTCTTTCTAGCAGAAATAATTGCACTCTTTACTAGGTTGTGGGATGAAAGAAAATTTTCTTTCCCTAGTGAAATAAATCATATTTTTAACTTTCTTTCTTCAAAAAATTAAAATCTTAAGATAGGGTCACCATAGTTTGGCCTGGAAGGTTGTAAAGAGATTTTACATTGCCATATTAAAATGTCATTTGCATCAAATGTCATTTTAAAATGACATTTATTTCTTGTTTTCATCTTTAAGAATTTATTTATGTTTATTATGCAGAGTCATCAGGAAAAATACACAAACACATATTTGCATATATGTAATCTTTGTGTATGTGTATATTTTTTTCTAAAATCATTTGTAGCAATTTGTACTATGATATGAAGTATTTCAAAATACTTCTCTCCCACATTTTCATCTTTAATGATACTGCCATTCTCTATAAGATTTCCTAGATTTTATTTTACTTACAATGCATAAATTCTCAAGAGAATATTGCCTCATTCCTAATAATGAGAGAAAATCACATAATCTATAAAATTATAACTTTTCTTGAGCCCACCTAAGAGCTGAGATCACAGATAAATAGGTAAACTAAAGTCCAAAGGGTAAAAGCCTTCTTCAGGGATAAATGGGACCCATGAACAGTTTCAGAATTGGTAGAGTATTAAAGAAAGACATGGCTACTATAAAAACAGGTGGGAAGAAAGCAGCTGAAATGTTAAAATTTTAATGCCTGAGTGTGGACACTAGTCCTGGTACCCACAGCTTGCATGTTTCTTTACAATTATTGGGAAGCCAGCAATTATTTGTCAGTTCTTTTTTTATAGGTTTCACCTAGTATTAATAAAAAAATATGCAATAGTAAAGATGTGGAACCAACCTAAATTCCCATCAATGATAGACTGGATAAAGGTGGGTAATAACAAACATCTCTGAGTTAAAGACCATGTTGTCACCCAATGCAAAGAAACTCAGAACCTTGAAAAAAGGTTAAACGAAATGCTAACTAGAACAACCAGCTTAGAGAAGAACATAAATAACTTGATGGAGCTGAAAAACAAAGCATGAGAACTTTACAAGGCATACACAAGTTTCAACAGCTGAATTGATCAAGCAGAGGAGAAAAAAGGAGTGAAACGAAACATACAAAGCCTCCAAGAACTATGGGATTATGCAAAAATGCCTAATCTACTCTTGATTGGCATACCTGAATGTGATGGGGAGAATGAATCCAAGTTGGAAAACCCTCTTCAAGATATTATCCAAAAGAACTTCCCCAACCTAACAAGGCAGGCCAACATTCAAATCCAAGAAATACAGAGAACACCACAAAGATACTCCTCAAGAAGAGCAACCCCAAAGCACACAATCATCAGATTCACCAGGGTTGAAATGAAGGAAAAAATCCTAAGGGCAGTCAGAGAAAAAGGTCAAGTAACCCACAAAGGAAAGACCATCAGACTCACAGCAGATCTCTCAGGAGAAACCCTACAAGCTGGAAGGGAGTGGTGGCCAATAGTCAACATCCTTAAAGAAAGAACTTTCAACCTAGAATTTTATATCCAGCCAAACTAAACTTTATAAGTGAAGGAGAAATAAAATCCTTTACAGACAAGCAATTGCTGAGAGATTTCATCGCTACAAGACCTGCCTTACAAGAGCTCCTGAAGGAAGTACTAAACATGGAAAGGAACAACCAGTACCAGCCACTCCAAAAATATACCAAATGGTAAAGAACAGTGACACAATGAAGAAACTGTGTTGACTAACGGGCAAAACAACCAGCTAGTAACACAATGGCAGGATCAAATTCAAACATAACAACATTAACATAGAATGTAAATGGCCTAAATGCTTCAGTCGAAAGACACAGACTAGCAAACTGGATAAAAAGTCAAAACTCATCAATGTATTATTTTCAGGAGACCCATCTCATGTGCAAAGACTCACACAGACTCAAAATAAAGGGATGGCAGAAGATTTATCCAGTAAATGGAGAGCAAAAAAAAGCAGGTGTAGCAATCCTGGTCTTTCATAAAATGGATGTTAAACCAACAAAGATCAGAAGATACAAAGAAGGGTATTATATAATGGTAAAAGGGTCAATCAACAAGAAGAGCTAACTATCCTAAATATGTATGCACCCAATGCAGGAGCATCCAGATACATAAAGCAAGCTCTTAATGACCTATAAAGAGACTTAGACTCACACATAATAATAGTGGGAGACTTTAACACTCCACTGACAATATTGGATAGATCAATGAGACAGAAAGTCAACAAGACTATCCAGGACTTGAACGCAGATCTGGACCAAGTGGATCTAATAGACATTTACATAACACTCCACCCTGAATCCACAGAATACACATTTTTCTCAGCACCACATCACATTTACTCTAAAATTGACCACATAATTGGAAGTAAACCACTCCTCAGCAAATGCAAAAGAATGGAAATCATAACAAACAGTCTTATCATATCACAGCAGAATCAAATTAGAACTCAGGATTAAGAAAAGCACAAAACTGTACAATCACATGGAAACTGAACAACTTTCTCCTGAATGATAAAGGGATAAACAATGAAATGAAGGCAGAAATAAAAATGTTCTTCGAAACCAACCAGAATGAAGACATAACATACCAGAATCTATGGGACACATTTAAAGCAATGTCTAGAGGGAAATTTATAGCAATAAATGCCCACATGAGAAACAAGGAAAGATATAAAATCAACACCCTATCATCAAAATTGAAAGAGCTAGAGGAGCAAGATAAAAAAAAAGAAATCTTAAAAGCAAGCAGAAAAAAGAAATAACTAAGATCAGAGCAGAATTGAAGGAGATAGAGACATAAAAAACCCTTCAAAAAAATCAATAAATCCAGGAGCTGGTTTTTTGAAATGATCAACAAAATATACAGACCACTAGCCAGACTAATGAAAAAGAAAAGAGAGAAGAATCAAATAGATGCAATAAAAAATGATAAAGGGGAGATTACCACCAATTCCTTGGAAATACAAACTACTATCAGAGATGACTACAAACAGCTCTATGCACACAAACCAGTAAATCTGGAAGAAATAGATAAATCAAATTTCTGGATACTTTCACACTCCCAAGACTGAGCCAGGAAGAAGTTGAAACCCTGAATAAACCAGTAACAAGGTCTGAAGTTGAGGCAGCAATTAATAGCCTACCAACCAAAAAAGGTCCAGGTCCAGACGGATTCACAGCTGAATTCTACCAGACATACAAAGAGGAGTGGTACCATTCCTGTTGAATCTATTCCAAACAATACAAAAAAGAGGGAATCCTGTCTAACTCTTTCTATGAGACCAACATCATTCTGATACCAAAACCTGGGAGTAACACAAGTGAAAAAGAAAACTACAGGCCAATATCCATGATGAACATTGATGCAAAAATATTTAATAAAATACTGGCAAACTGAATCCAACAGCACATCAAAAAGCGTATCCACCACAATCAAATAGGGTTCATCCCAGAGATGCAAGGCAGGTTCAACATATGCAAGTCTATAAACATAATCCACCACAAAACAGAACCAAAGACAAAAACCACATGATGATCTCAATAGATGCAGAGAGAGCCTTTGACAAAATTCAGCAGCCCTTTATGCTAAAAACTTTCAATAAACTAGGCATCAATGGAACGTATCTCAAAATAATAAAAGCTGTTTATGATAGCCAATATCATACTGAACAGGCAAAAACTATAAGCATTCCCTTTAAAAAGTGGCACTAGACAAGGATGCCCTCTCTTACTATTCCTATTCAATATAGTATTGGAAGTTCTGGCAAGAACAATTAGGCAAGAAAAAGAAATAAAGGGCATTCAATTAGGAAAAGAAGAAAAATTGTCCCTATTTGTAGACAACATGATCATATATTTAGAAGACCCCATTGTCTCAGCCCAAAACCTCCTTAAGCTGATAAGCAACTTTGGCAAAGTCTCAGGATACAAAATAAATGTGCAGAAATCACAAGCATTCCTATACACCAACAACAGACAAACAGAGAGCCAAATTATGAGCGAACTCCCAGTTACAATTGCTACAAAGAGAATAAAATACCTAGGAATACAACTAACAAAGGATGTAAAGGACCTCCTCAAGGAGAACTACAAACCACTGATCAAGGAAATAAGAGAGTTCAAAAATATATGGAAAAATATTCCATGCTCATGATTAGGAAGAATCAACATTGTAATAATGGCCATACTGCCCAAAGTAATTTATAGATTCAATGCTATCCCCATCAAGTTACCACTGACCTTCACAGAACTGGAAAAAAAAAAACACTTTAAACTTCATATGGAACCAAAAGAGAGCCCGAATAGCCAAGACAATCCTAAGCAAAAAGAACAAAGATGGAGGCATCATGTTACCTGACTTCAAACTATACTACAAGGCTATAGTAATCAAAACAGCATGGTACTGGTATCAAAACAGAGATATAGACCAATGCAACAGAACAGAGGCCTCAGAAGCAATGCCACACATCTACAACCATCTGATCTTTGACAAACCAGTCAAAAACAAGCAATGGTGAAAGGATTCCCTGTTTTAATAAACGGTGATGGGAAAACTGGCTAGCCATATGCAGAAAGCTGAAACTGGACCCCTTCCTTACACCTTATACAAAAATTAACTCCAGATGAATTAGAGATTTAAACATAAGAACCAACACCATAAAAACCCTAGAAGAAAACCTAGGCAACACCATTCAGGACATAGGCACGGGCAAGGACTTCATGCCAGTTGGAATGGCAATCATTAAAAAATCTGGGGACAACAGATGCTGGAGAGGAAGTGGCAAAAAGGGAACACTTTTACACTGTTAGTGGGAGTGCAAATTAGTTCAACCATTATGGAAGACTGTGGCAATCCCTCAAGGATCTAGAAATAGAAATTCCACTTGACCTAGCAATCCCATTACTGGGTATATACCCAAAGGATTATAAATTGTTCTATTTTAAAGACACATGCACACGTATGTTTGCTTGGAGCTGTTTACAATAGCAAAGACCTGGAACCAACCCAAATGCCCATCAATGATAGACTAGACAAAGAAAATGTGACACATACATCATGGAATACTATACAGCCATAAAAAATGATGAGTTCATATCCTTTGTAGAGACACGAATGAATCTAGAAACCATCATTCTCAGCAAACTGACACAAGAACAGAAAACCAGACACTACGTGTTTTCACTTATAGGTGGGTGATGAACAATGAAAACAGTTGGGCACAGGGAAGGGAACAACACTCACTGGGCTAGGTGAGGGGATGGAAGGGAGGGATAACACTGGAAAAAATGCCTGATGTAGGTGATGGGGGTGGGGGATGAAGACAGCAAACCACCATGGCATGTATGTACCTATGCAACAATCTTGCAGGATGCAGGAAGTACACATGTAACCCAGGGCCCAAGTACAATTTAAAAAACTTTACATATAGAATCATGTTTTCTATAAATAAAGATAATTCTACTTCAAAAGAAAAGAAAAGAAAATGTGGCACATATACAGCAAGAAATACTACGCAGCCATTAAAAAAGAATGAGTTTATGTCCTTTGCAAGGACATGGATAAAGCCAGACACCATCGTCCTCAGCACACAAGAACAGAAAACCGAATACCACGTTCCCACTCATAAGTGGGAGCTGAACAATGAGAACACATGGACATAGGGAGAGGAACATCACACACCAGGGCCTGTTGGGGAGTTGGGCGAAAGGCGAGGGAGAGCATTAGGAGAAATACCTAATGTATGCAGGACCTTAAAAGCTAGATGATGAGTTGATAGGTGCAGCAAATCACCGTGACACATGTATACATATATAACAAACCTGTACATTCAGCGCATGTATCCCAGAACTTAAACAAAAAAAATACATATATATATATATGCAAACAGAAGACCTGAGAGACCCCCAGTGGCTCACAGGCCACAAAATGTACCCATGTCTCAGAATGTTTTCTCCAAAGAGCAAATCTAGAAGCCTTGGTGGAAGGACAGGAATCCCTGTCAGCCTCACAAAAAGACCTGCCATTGCATCTTGGGGAGGAGTTAAAGTAAAAACCAGCAGCTAATGGGAGGCAATCTGTAAATACCCCTTCCTCCAACACTTACTTGCATTTCAAGTAAACTTCTACTGCTGCTAAGTTATGGGTAGAAGCAAAAAGTCACTTCATGGCGGGAGAGGAAGGAAACCACATCGCTCTATGATAAGCCTTGCACCTAGTAAAAAGCAACAGCCTTCTGCCACTGTGGGTGGGGTGGGAAACTTCCAGTCCCAATTCCTAAGCAGAGATAAGTTGCAGCTGAGATTTGCAACAAGGATCTAGCATGGATACGAAATAGAAACAGGTTATCACCACAGGAGAGGAGAGGAAGCTCTCTCACAGGTCCAGAACCTCCCAACAGATACAAGGTGGGAATTGGCTGGTATGTAGGGGAAAAAAACATGCTGAAGAACCCCCCTGTAAAGGACCAGATCGATAGTATCTGTCTAATACTGAGGCTGGAGCAAGAAATCTAGAATTCCTCCTAACCACAATTCAAGCACTGCACTGAGCAAAAAACTATAGCAGTCCATGGATCGGGTAAGGGAAAGGGAATGGAGAAGATCTCCTTTCTGGCTTGGGTGCACAAGGCCTTTGAAAATAGAGGGTGGAACAGGAACACAGAAAAAACAACTTATGGCTCTCCAACATATATTGCCAGTCTGAAGAGTGCGTAGGGTATCTCATTATTTGAATTTGTGTTGTCTTCTTTTTCATAGAATTTGGGCATCTTCTTATATGTTGAATGGCTTTAGACTTCTGGAAATAGCTTTTTGTACTTAATTGATTTTTTTGTCATACCTGTTTGTAGTTCATTATATATTCTAGATATTTGTTTGCTGTTAGTTCATTAATTTTGTCCATCTGTAATTTTCTTTCTTTGTATTCAAGTTTTGTTGTAGCCAAATTAAAAAACCTTTTCCTTTGTGATTGTGTATTTGGTGTGTGTATCCCATTTAGAAAGCACTTTCCTTTTCATAAGTCATAAATACACATTCCTTCATTTTTGTCTAATAATCTCAAGTATTTGTTAATCATATTTACCTCTTTCATACATCTGAGTTTATTTTTGTGTAAGACCTAAGAGAGTGACCTAAGTTGCTGGTGATGAGATTTTTCTTTCTGCATTTGTTAAGCAAACTGTTCCAACATGAATTACTTTCTGGTTCCTTCTTTCTGTATTCACTTGTTATGCCTTCTCTCTCAAATAGCAGGTGTGTATGTGTGTGTGTGTGTCTGCATATGTATATATATATT
Source organism: Callithrix jacchus (assembly GCF_049354715.1). NCBI lineage: Eukaryota > Metazoa > Chordata > Mammalia > Primates > Cebidae > Callithrix > Callithrix jacchus. The sequence goes on from NC_133506.1 coordinate 124,995,481, forward strand.
TCAATTAATCTCTTTGTATATTTCTTGCACACAGTCTAGTTACTAGTAGTTGCTAGAACTTCATAATAAACCTTCAAAAATTCTAGGAGGGGTTGTTCATCTTATTTTTTTTTTCAAAATTGTCTTGGCTATTCTAGGAGCTTACTATTTGTGACAGACACTGCTAGCTTTTTATCAAAATTTATTACTTTTTCTTTCTGATCACAGAGCTATACTCCATTCACAACGACATAAGATTGCTTTCTAGTCAATGGAATATAAGCAGAAGAAATAATGTGCCATTTCTAAGTCATAATATTAAGAAGTAGGTGAATCTCTTCATACCCTCTTTTTCCTTCTGCGAGGTAAATGCCTTAGAATACAGCTGGGCCAAAAGATGGATGGAATTTCGTTTCCTAGATTATCATGGAAGAAAAACTGTGAACACAAGCCGATGTCTTAGTTTAATGGGCAAGAAATTATATTGCATTGGTTAGGTGCACAGTGGCTCACATCTGTAATCCCAGCAATTTGGGAGGCTGAGGTAGGCAGATCACCTGAGCTCAGGACTTTGATACCAGCCTAGGCAACAAGGTGAAACACCGTCTCTACTACAAATACAAAAAAATTAGCCAGGCATGGTGGCGTGCACCTGCAATCCCAGCTACTCGGGAGGCTGAGGCAGGAGAATCACTTGAACACAGGAGGCTGAGGTTGAAGTGAGCCAAGATGGCACCACTGCACTCCAGCCTGGGTGATAAAGTGAGACTCCATCTCCAAAAAAGAGAAAAAGAAAAGGAAATTGTATTGTATTGTAGTTGAGCCATTAAATAATTTTTGTTAGATTTATTCTATAGTTCAATTTACATTAACTACTAATACTCTTCTAAATGCATATTGGAAACATTTTGTCATGTTTCATGATAAACAAAGATCTGATTACTATTGTATTAAATTTATGAATTCACTCAGAGATAATTAAAATGTTTATGGTATTGAGTTTTCTTCTACACAGACATTATTTTTTCAGTAACTATATCATATCCTCTAATGATGTTATTTGCATTTTTATATATCTACAAAAGTTTCATTGATTACTGTCATCAAAATTATTTACAAAATTTAGAGCTTGTCACTGGCATTTTGATTAATTATGTGCATTCATCATTGCTTATCTTTAGAAATGCCACTGACTTCATTTATCTAAAAACATCAATGAATTCTCAAGTTAGTAAGACATTTTAAAAATAAATCTTCCTGTTTTCTCATATAAACAATAATAATGTTTTAAAATAACCTTTCAATCTCTTACATTTTTTCTTGTCTTAATGCATAAGGTGCTACCATTATGCAACACTGAGGAGTTAAGCTTATAGAGCAAACATCCTTGTTATCTTTCTGACTGGAGAAAAAACATAGGATTGTTATCATTCAAAATGATACTCTTCACGTGTTTTTGTTAAATGGTCATTATTACTATAGTATAAGAAACATCAACTACTAGTCTACATTCCTAAGGTCTTGATTCATTAATACATTTTAGTAGATATTTTCTCATATTCTTTTGTAATTATGATTATATCTAATTACATTAGATATAATCTAATTAATCTGCTAACATGTAAATTAGATTGATGTTTTCTCTCGTATTTTCCAGCAAATCCTATAATTTGTTATAACGTATTTTTTAATACTACTTAATTGAATTTGCCAATATTTTGCCTGGGATTGTTTATAATAAAAAATTACTGTGTACTATATATAACGTAATTGTTTATACAGTGTGCTTGTCTGATTTTAGCCTCAATGTTATATTAGCTTTATTGTGGCTAGCATTTTCTCTTTTTTAGTTCTCCAGGGCAGTTTGTAACACATGGATGATCTGATCTTAGAAGGCTAGCAAGTTTCCTGATAAAACCTTATGAGACTTTTGTTTCTTTTCTTTTCTTATTTTTGAGACAGAGTCTCACCCTGTTGCTAGGCTGGAGTGCAGTGGCATGGTCTTGGCTCACTGCAACCTCCGCCTCCTGGGTTGAAGTGATTCTCCTGCCTCAGCGTCCCGAGTAGCTGGGACTACAGGTGCACACCACCACACCTGGCTAATTTTTGTATTTTTAGCAGAGACAGGGTTTCATTTTCAGGGATAAGGAAGGGCTAGGTTATCATTGCTGTTAACAAAAGCTTAATTAAACAAGACTGGCCTATTAGGGTTGTCTGTTTCAACTTGATCCAATTTAGATTATTTATTTATTTTTATTTTACTTTAAGTTCTGGGATACATGTGCTGAATGTGCAGGTTTGTTATATTGGTACACAGGTACTATGGTGGTTTGCTGCACCTATCACCCATCATCTAGGTTTTAAGCCCCGCATTCATTAGGTATTTCTCCTAATGCTCTCCATTCCCTTGTCCCCAATCCCTAACAGGCCCCAGTGTGTGTTGTTCCTTTCCCTGTGTCCATGTGTTCTCATTGTTCAGCTTCCACTTATGAGTGAGAACATGCAGGGTTTGGTCTTCTGTTCCTGTGTTAGTTTGCTGAGAGTAATGACTTCCAGCTTCATTCAAGTCCCTGCAAAGGACATGATCTCATTCTTTTTTTATGGCTGCATAGGATTCCATGGTGTATATGTGCCACATTTTCTTTAGCCAGTCTATCATTAATGGGCATTTTAGTTGATTCCAAGTCTCTGCTATTTTAAATAGTGCTGCAATAAACATATGTGTGCATGTGTCTTTATAGTAGAATGATTTATATTCCTTTGGATATATATATGCAGTAATGGTATTGCTGGGTCAAATGGTATTGCTGATTCTAGATCCTTGAGGAATTGCCACACTGTCTTCCACAATGTTTGAACTAATTTACACTTCCACCAACAGTATAAAAGCGTTCCTATTTCTCCACAGCCTTGTCATCATCTATTGTTTCCATACTTTTTAATAATCACCATTCTGACTGGAGTGAGATGGTATCTCATTGTGGTTTTGATTTGCATTTCTCTAGTGATCAGTGATGATGAGCTTTATTTCATGTTTGTTTGCTGCATGTGTTTTTTTATATGTTTGTTTTTCATATGTTTGCTTCTTTTGAGAAGTGTCTGTTCATATCTCTTGCCCATTTTCTGATGGGATTGTTTGTTTTTTTTTCTTGTAAATTTATTTAAGTTCCTCGTAGATTCTGGATATTAGACCTTTGTCACATGGGTAGATTGCAAATTTTTTCTCCCATTCTGTAGGTTGCCTGTTCAGTCTGATGGTAGTTTCTTTTTCTGTGCACAAGCTCTTTAGTTTTATGAGATCCTGTTTGCCAATTTTCATTTTTGTTGCCATTGCTTTTGGTGTTTTCGTCATGAAGCGTTTGCCAATGCCTATCTCCTGAATGCTACTTTTTTTCTAGGGTTTTTATGGTTTGGGGTTTTATATTTAAGTCTTTAATCTATTTTGAGTTAAATTTTGTATAATGTGTAAGGAAGGGATCCACTTTAAGTTTTCTGCATATGGCTAGCCAGTTTTCCCAGCACCATTTATTAAATAAGGAATCCTTTCCCCATTGCCTGCTTTTTTCAGATTTATCAAAGATCAGATGGTTGTTGATGCATGGTGTTATTTCTGAGGTCTCTCTCCTCTACTGTTGGTCTATATATCTGCTTTGGTACCAGTACCATGCTTTTTTGTTTACATAGCCTTGTAGTATAGTTTGAAGTCAGGTAGTGTGATAAACTAGAAAAGCTAGAAGAAATGGATAAATTCCTGGACACATACACCATCCTAAGAATAGACCAGGAAGAATTAAATTCCCTGAATAGATCAATAACATTTTCTGAAATTAAGGGAGTAATTAATAGCCCATCAATCAAAAAAAGCCCAAGACCAGACGGATTTACATCCGAATTCTACCAGGAGTACAAAGAGGATCTGGTACCATTCCTTCTGAAATGATTCAAAACACTAAAAAAAGAGGAACTCCTCCCTAACTCATATTATCAGGCCAACATTATCCTGCTACCAAAACCTGGCAGAGACACAACAAAAAAAGAAAACTTCAAGCCAATATCCCTGATTAATATTGACATGAAAATCCTCAATAAAACAGTGGCAAACCAAATCCAGCAGCACATCAAAAAGCTTATCCACCACGATCAAGTCAGTTTCATCTCTGGGATGCAAAGCTGGTTCAATATACACAAATTAATAAATGTAATCTATCACATAAACAGAACCAATGACAAAAACACATGATTATCTCAAAAGATGCAGAAAAGGCCTTTGATAAAGTTCAACATCACGTCATGTTAAAAACTCTCAATAACCTAGGCACTGATGCCTAGGTTATAAGAGCTTGAAGAGCTCTTATTATTATTTCAAAATAATAAGAGCTCTTTAAGACAAAGCCATAGCCAATATCATACTGAATGGGCAAAAGCTGGAAGCATTTCCTTTGAAAGCCAGCACAAGACAAGAATGCCCTCTCTCACCACTCCTATTCAATATAGTGTTGGAAGTTCTGGCCAGTGCAATCAGGCAGCAGAAAGAAATAAAGGGTATTCAAAATAGGAAGAGAGAAAACCAAATTGTCTCTGTTTGCAGATGACAAGATTGTATATTTAGAAAACCCCATCGTCTCAGCCCAAAAATGTCTTAACCTGGTAAGCAACTTCAGCAAAGTCTCAGGATACAAAATCAATATGCAAAAATCACAAGCATTTCTATACACCAACAACAGAGAAGCAAAAAGCTAAATCATGAATGAATTCCCATTCACAATTGTTGCAAAAAGAATAAAATATCTAGGAATACAACTTACAAGGGATGTCAAGGATCTCTTCAAGGAGAACTACAAACCACTGCTCAAAGAAATAAGAGAGGACACAAACAAGTGGAAAAATATTCCATGCTCATGGATAGGAAGAATCAAAATTGTAAAAATGGCCCTACTGCCCAAAGTAATTTATAAATTCAGTGCTATTCCCATGAGGCTACTACTGACTTTCTTTGTAGAATTAGAAAAAAAAAATACTTTAGATTTCATATGGAACCATAAAAGAGCCTGTGTAGCCAAGACAATCACAAGCAAAAAGAACAAAGCTGGAGGCATCGTGCTTCCTGACTTCAAACTATATTTATATCTATTAGCATGAATTTCAAATATCTATAACTAAAAATACTTTTGAAAACCTATTATATATGGATATATTTTTTCCTTCTATTTTTAAGCTTCTTTTTATTTTTATTCATTAGTCTTGCTAGAATGTATTTATTTGCTAGAATTTATTAATGGCCTTTTAAACAAAACACCAGTGTTACTGTTTCATCATTTTGATTGTTTACTATGTTTTCTAATTTATTAATTTATCTTCTTTCTTTTTATGGTTTTATTTACATCCTTTTTAGGGTTTGTTTTGCTGCTTTTCCCTTTGGCTTCTAGGCTGAAATGGTGAACAAATATTAGCAGAGTGACTGAGAACATGGACTCCAGAGTTGGGTGATTGCGTCAGTGACCCAATTATCCACCTCTGCCTGTGTTCACCCTTTGTCTGGTAGTTGTGGAATATTTCTCATTAAGGCAGGCTATTACTTGGGCCAAGAGAAGAAGGGAGATGTGATGACACAGCAGTTCTGAGCCTCGGCCTCTCGAGACCTTGAGTGTATCTGCTTGCTTTATTGTGTTTCTTCCATTGCTATGAGAGCAGACCTGGCCTAGCCTACTGCAGAATGACACCAAGCTAAGTCATCCCAGTCATCCAGTTGAGAGTGCTAGCCAGTCAGCTCCCAGAGGTATGATCAAGCCTATTCAAGATCAGTAGTCTCTTAAGAATCACTGCAGACACTGCAGCTACAAATGCTTATTGCTGCATATTATTATTTGTGTTTGTTTCCTTTTTGCTAAGTAACATAAATGTGACACTAGACCATAGATATGTTACTTAGGATTGCCTCTTTAGCTTCCGTTATATTGAAGTTTCTTTGCTTTCAGTGACTTTTTATTTTTGATTTCTAACAATTATATTGTGATCAAAGAAATGATTTCTAAGTAAGAGACTGCTTCTTTAAAATTTCCTAAGACTTCCTTGGTGGTGCAGCACATTTTAATATTTGAAAGTATTCCATGTGCACTTGATATACCTGTAAATTACCATTTATGTTGTTTTGTATCTATTAAGTCTTTTTAATTGTGTTCTTCAAATCTTCAGCATCCTTTCCAATGTTATATTTACTAGATCAATTATTTCATAATAGAGTTCAATTAAACATTTCCACTCTAACAATAGGTTTGGCAATTTCTTATTATATCTGTTAGTTTTTAGCATGTGCATTTAAAAGCTAGGTAGTTAGGCACATAAAACATTGCCCTTTTTTATGTTTCAATAGTAAGTTGCTTCTATTTCTTTTTTTTTTTTTAATCTTAAGTCCATTTTCTGTTTCTGTAACATGCTTCTATTTCTGATAATGACATGAAGACACTAGGTTACTATAGGTTAATATTTGCCTAATGTCTTTTTCTATTTCTTTGTTTTTAACCTTTTGCTGAATTTTTAAATACTTGGTTAATGTATAAAAAAAACTCATCAATGCATTGTGTTTAGAAATCTAAACTGATAGATAATCGTATTTTAAGAGATGATCTCTCACTGTATCTTATTCTCATGTTAAACCTACTTTTCCTTTGCTTCTAGTTTTGTCACATCTTTATCTTCTATTGAATTGAAAATGTTTGCCTCCTCTTCTCCATTTCTTCTCTTGCCCCAAAGATATAAAAGGTAGTTATATGTCTTTTATGGTTACTCTTAAATTTTAGACTTTTCTAGGGAACTATAACTTATTTTAAGAAAACTCAAAAGTACTTATTGTCTCTATTCTCTTCTTACAAACAAATACCTTATAGATATTTTAACACTCTGCTGAATTCCAACCTAATTATCCTGGTGATTATTGTGTAGAAGCATGATTCAATTTTTAATTTAAAGTACATACAAAGTAGATTCATTTTTTACCATCAAAGGTTAATTAAATTTGCCAGTGAATTAAGCATTTCTGTGAGAGAGGCTGTAATATATCTGGGCTTGTGCTTGAGGTAGAGTATAGAAATCTCACCTGTATAGGACTTGGATTGGCTTCAGTTGGTTTAAGAACCCAGAAACTTTTTCCCTCTCTGTAGGCTAGCTCACTGAAAATATCCCATGGATTTTATCTAAAATTATGTACAGAGAATAGCATTATTCTCCTACAGATAATTGCATCAGTAACCAGAGAGGAGAAGTAGAGCAGTAGACTACATTCTACCCCCTGGTAGAAGCAGTACATCACAGTTTTCAGCATATTCAGTCTTGAGCAAAGAACATGATGTGAGTGTGTGAATATGTCTGTATATGGGGAGTGGTTTTGTAGGGGAATTTATACATACATTTTATTGCAGCAGGCACATAAAATACTTCACAGAAGAAGATAATAATAACACAGTGCATAATAATAATAACACCACATCATTCCATAACTTCAATCAACCAGTACTACACATATACAATTTGCTAAGCCTCTCCTGAAAACTGTAGAACTACAGTGCTCTCAAATAGTCTTTGCCATGGGAGAAAACAGGGTACCTAAGCTGAATTACAGAAAGTAAAGAGATTCTGGAGGGTACCATCATCCATTTTCTGGGAAGCATGCAAAGGACATGATTTGGAAGAATGGGTCCAGACTTTTGAGCACAAAGCCAGCAACTCCACCCTGAAGACCATCATTTAGCTCATAAGTTCTGACTTCTGAATCAAGTAATCTCCCTCCATATGCATGCCATGTTGGCTATGTGGTTTCTATGAATGCCTCCAGAGTGATGAGGAGTGAATGAGCCCCAACTGAAGCCATCATCCTATTTATGGAATAGGATCACACACAGGTTGGTGCTACTTCCTAGAGTCAAAGCTCAGGTAAAGTGTCTGGGGGTCAGTTGCCACAGGAGGCACATTAGCCATGGCAGTTTCAGAGAACACTGTTGGAGGAAGAATCTACACATGGCCATGTAATAAGGCTGAGAGGCAAGCCTAAGTAGAAGCAGATCAAGTGAAGAAGTCAGAAAACCCATGGAAAGAGAAGAGGAAAAGACAGTTCCAAGAGTAAAGCAGCCTAGGTTAAGGCGCAGAAAATCCAGCATGCATACTTTAAGAGAGCTGTGCAAGGCTGCACAGGACCATGAACTGTCCAGAAGAATGGTCTCCTCACTATGGAATCAACCACAGTCTTACGTAGCAGGCAAACTCCAGTCTGACTCCAATCCCTTATACTTTTCATTGTAAATTATTGCCTACTTTGTTTCTTTCCAATTTTTGTATGTTATGCAGTTTATATAAAGGCTAGCAAAAACATGAATTCCTTATTACACATATGGCAAATCGTCTCAAATTGTAATGACTCATCTTTTTCCTCTAATACTGTTGTAAAATTCAGAACAAAGTGTATACACTATAGGAACATGAAAATTCTTTTTACCAAAAATGGTGTACGTTTGAAATAACATTGTGATAAAGAGAAGCTGCATATTTCACATTCTGATTCAACTTACTGTATCCAATGAGTAAAAGATCCTAGAAAGCATATTACATTTTAAAATTCTTATAGCCTGACAGTGAGAGTTAAGAACAATTAAAATATTTCTGTAAATGTTCCTGATAAACAGTCTGAAAGTCAGAAAAACAGTTATCCAAAAGACCCTAAATTACTCTACAATGAAAGCAGATAACTTTAATTTCAAAAAAAGCCCAGTCTTCCAACCCAATTCTTAAAAATCTAAGTTCTTCAGAAACATTTTTTTTAGCCAATTTAAACTTGTTTCTACAGTCAGTTATGTTTAAAACAACATAATGGTTGTTTAATTTTTTTAAAAAACATTCTAACTCAACATTATGATCTATCTAATATTAATTACTAGATATAAAATCTTCAAAATAGCCCATTAATTTTCAAAATAATTTCTCCATAGAGGGTTTTTATTCAGTTTATAAAGCTTTATTTATACTTTTGTGATAGGAATAAGAAAAGAGAAAACCTTCAAAACAAACACACACACAAAAACAAAATACAAAACAAAAGAGAAAAAAATACAATGAACTTACTTCTGGGAAACCTGAAGCACGGAATCTAGAGGTATGGTTTATCCACTGATCTCCTTGTTTAGAAGAAAATTATTCATATTTTCTCCTGGTTTCTACCACGTATCTAGAATTTTCTCTAACTGTTTGACTTCTGTGAAGTTTCTGTGAAGACTGCTTTCAGAGTGGCTATTATGATCTCAATTCTGTGTTTCTGCCAAACATCGGATTCACGTGATCGTGCTTGGACTCTTTATCTTGTTGATATTCAGCCAGTTCCTGCAGAGCAGTGGGATTTATCCTAGGTTGCCTGGCTATCATATATTATTGGGAGCAAAATTAATAAGTTTTTCTATTATATCCAAGATTATCTGTGGCCAATATATAAAGTTAAAGAACTATCTTTAAGCCATGAGAAAGTAAACACTTAATCAGAGAAAAGCATTTCTCCCTACCCAGAGCTCTAGTATGCCTAATTGACAGCTTTACCTAGATAATCAACGTTTTCATTCTTCTGCTTCCCAGCTTCATTTTCACTCAGTTCACTCAATTTCAGCACATTTCTAAATAATCCATATTGGATTTTTTTTCCAATTTATTTGACCCATGGATTATTCAGAAATGTGCTTAATTTCCAAGTGTCTGAAGATTTTCTTATCTTTTAGTTATTGATTTCTAGTTTAATTCAGTTATACTCAGAAAAAATATTTTGTATGTCAAATTTGTAAAGGCTTATTTGATGACCCAGGATATGATATACCTTGGCGAATATTCCACAGGCACTTGAAAAGTATATTTTGTTAGTGCTGAGTGGATTATATAAATATCTATTACATTTAGTTGGTTTATGATATTGTTCAGTTTTTTCTACATTTTTCCTAATTTTCTGTCTCCTAGTTCTGTTGATTACTAAGAAAGGAATATTGAAGATTTTTTCTTTTTCTTTTTTTTTTTGATCCTGAGTCTGACTGTCACCCAGGCTGAAGTGCAATGGCATGATCTCAGCTCACTGCAACATCTGCCTCCCAGGTTCAAGTGATTCTCCTGCCTCAGCCTCCCAAGTAGCTGGAAATACAGGTACATGCCGCCATGCCCAGCTAATTTTTTGTATTTTAGTAGAGACAGGGTTTCGCTGTGTTGCCCAGGCTCGTCGAGAACTACTGAGCTCAGGCAATCTGCCTGCCTCAGCCTCCAAAAGTGCTGGGATTACAGGTGTTAGCTACCGCGCCCAGCCGAATGCTGAAGATTTTAACAAAAATTCTGGACTTTTAAACTTCTTCCTTTAAAGCTATCATGTTTTGCCTGATGTATTTTGCAACATTTGGAATTGTTACATCTTCTCGGTGAATTGACCCTTTTATCATTACATGATGTTAATCTTTATGTCTAGTAACTTTTGTGTTCTAGAGTCTACTTTGTTTGATATTAATAATATAGCCATTCTTACTTTCCTGTGATTATTGATTTCATGGTATTTTGTTTCCATCTTTTAATTTTTATCTACACACACACACACACACACACACACACACACGCAGACTATATGCTTTCAGAGTGGCAGTTAGATCTTAGTTCCGTTGGCTCTGCCAAACATCACATTCATTGTGTGTGTGTGTGTGTGTGTGTGTGTGTGTGTGTGTGTGTTTGGAAATCAGGGTCTTGCTATGTTGCTCAGGCTGGACTTGATCTCCTGGGCTCAAGTGATCTTCCCATCTCAGACTCCTGAGTAGCTGAAACTACAGATACATGCCACTGTACCCAGCTCTATATTGTATTTCAAATGAGTTTCTTGTTGACGGAGTATAATAGAATCATGTGTTTGGTTTTTAAATCTAGTTTGACAATGCATGTCTTTTAATTGGTGTGTTTAAATAATTTTCATTTAATGTAGCTATTGATTTTTTAAATTCAGGTCTGTCATTTTGTTATTTGCTCTCTTTTCTCTCTGGTTTTAATTCTCCTATTTCCCATTTTTTGGTTATTTTGAAATTATTTTTTAGTATTGCATTTCAACTTACCTGTTAAGTTTCTTAACTATATTTATTTGTATAGTTATTTTAGTGGCCACTCTCAAGATTATAAAAGACATACTTAACTCGACATGGTCAACCCAGAATTAATGTTTCTTCATTTTAAGTGAAATATATAAGGAGAAAGGAAGGCAACAAGCGTGCTTCTCAGTAACTATAACCAGAAGGGGAAGAAATGGAGGAGTAAAAGGCTCAGCATGGTCTCCATCACCCCAGTAAAAACATCATGATCTCTTGTTCAGCTCCTAGTCCAAAGCTACTTTTCAGATACAGAACCTATTGATTGAAAAACTAGTCAGACCCCTAGAAGAAAAGACCTTGCAACATCTTGACAAGTATATACTGTGATAATTATACTTCCTAGTCCTCCCTCAAAGGGACCTACAGTTGTTACTTTGGTGATTATACATTGAAGAAAGAAAAATCCCCAGACATGTCAAAAGTTGTTGGGCATAGAGTCAGAGTGGACATTGATAACTGGAAACCCAAAATGTCACTAAGACCCTAGATACTATAGCTAGATTGAGAGTATGGAGCCAAGATCATAAATGGAGTTCTGGTTAATGAGCAGCTCTGTGTGGTCTCACTGGACGTATGGGCATAGCCAGTGGTTATGTGTCTATCACCAAATGTGCTGTTAGATTTGTTGATATATCTGGTAGTTAGAATAATTTTCATGCTGGCTCCTTGGCCTGTAGGGTAAAAACTATCATAATGCAGAAAGGAAAGTAAGCACACTGACAATCCCCCAGCCAAGACACTTAATCAAGAACAGTATTGCACATGTGGAGAAGGAATGCAGAGACTAATGACACCATTAATGACATAAGGATGAAAGGTAGTGTTGCCTAGCACACCTTAATTTAATTTGCCAGTCTGATCCTTGCAGAAGCCAGAAAGATTCTAGAGAATGCTTAGACTATCTCAAGCTTAAACAACTAGTGGTCCTAATTATAGTTGCTCTGTCAAACATGGTGTCTATTCCTAGAGCAGGTACATGATTTTTAGCCAGTGATTAGTCAAATGCATTCTTTTCTATCCTGATTAGAAAAGAGCATCAAAAACAATCAGATAGGTTGAGTAATATTATTTCTTTACAGTTTTCCCTCAGTGCTCTATTGACCCCCTAGCTTTTGTTATAATATAGTCTTAAGAGTTCTGGACCATGTAGGCACCCACAGAATATCATATTCACACATTGATGGCATCATGCCAATCACACAAGATGAACAAGAGGTGACTAGGATGCTGGAGATTTTGGTAGGACACATGTTTACGAAAACAGGAGATGAATCCTGTGAAGATTCTGGAGGTTTTCACTTTAGCAAAGGTTTTACGGATCCAGTGGCTAGGGGTGCTTTGCCTATCCCCTTCAAGGTGAAAGACAAATTACTGCATCTTGCAGCCCCAACCAATAAGAAGAAACGTCAGCATATGCGATGTCTCTTTAGGTTCTAATGGCAACACATTCAATGGATATATATATATATATTGCCATTTCAGCTGTATACTCTGCAGACCATATAGTATTGGAAGTGTCAATGGTTAAAAAAATCTGTTAAAATGAAAGCAGTTCATTATATGGGATCTTACCTTCAGGAATAGTTCAGCAACTTAGCAGAATGTGACTTATTCATTAATGAAGATATGAAGTGTTGTTAGAAAAGCACTTTGTTTAGTCAACTTCACACACAGTACAACCTCACACACATACTACTTGTGGCATTCTGCTTTTATAGATAATTTGTGCAGCGAGTTTTACAATTTTAAAAAAAAATCCCACCTGTAATTTCTTATTTAAGTGCCACATAACCTAGTACATAAGTAGAATTAAGAGGACACTAGAATCAGTAGAGTTATGGGATTTACTCTAGAATCAAATAGTTAGAAAGAAGCTGATCTAGCTTCAAAGGATCTGGGAATCCAAATCTTAGTATTTTCCCCTAATAACACACAATGCAAAGCAGATGCTTAAGCTTCTGCCATAGCAAATAGATAGTTGAGGATGATACTCTAAATAGATTAATCACCTGTTTTTAAGCTTCTTTTTTGGTTTTGATTTTATTTTTATCATAAACCTGAAAGGGGTCCATCCAAAAAAATAACTGGAGTTAGTGTTTTCATTAGGCTGTTTTTGTGTTGCTACAGAGGAATACCTGAGACTGGGTAATTTATAAAGAAAAAAGGTTCAACTGGTTCATGGTTGTGCAGGCTGTACAAGCATTGCACCATTTGTGTGGCTTCTGGTTAGGGACTCAGGAAGCTTACAATTGTGGTGGAAGGTGAAGCACATCAGATATGACAAAGATGACATTACAATCAATCCCAAAGAAATATAAAACATCCTCAGAAACGACTATAAACTATTCTATACAAACAAATAAAAAACTCTAAAGGAAACAGGTACATTCCAGGAAACACTCAACTTCCCAAGATTGAACCAGGAAGAAAGTGAAAACCTGAACAGGTCAATAACAAGTTTCAAAATTAAATCAGACTGAACAAATAAAAGCCCTAGATCAGATGTATTCAGAGCTGAATTCTATCAGATGTACAAAGAACTAGTACCAATCCTACTGAAACTATTTTAAAAAATCAAGGACAGGGATCTTCCTGACTCATTCTACAAACCCAGCATCAGCCTGATACCACAATCTGGCGAAGACATAATGATATAAGAAAACTTCAGTTCAATATTTTTGATGAACACAGACATAAAAATCTTCAACAAAATATGGGCAAACCAGTCACTGTGAAAAGCAGTTTGGAGATTGCTCAAATAACTTGTAACAGAATTACCATTCAACCCAGAAACATCTTTACTAGGTATGTATCCAATGGAAAATAAATTGTTCTACAAAAGTGACACATGCACTTGTATGTTCATGGCAGTGCCATTCACAATGGCAAAGACTTGAAATCAACCCACATGCCCATCAACAGTGGTATGGATGAAGAAAACTTGGTATATATACACCATGGTACTACACAGTCATAAAAAAAAGAATGAATCATGTCCTTTGCAGCAACATGGATGCAGCTGGAGGTCATTATCCTAAATGAATTCACACAGGAACAGGAAACCAAATACTGCATATTCTCACTTACAACTGGCGGCTAATCATTTAGTACACATAGACATAAAGATGGGAATGATAGACACTGTCACTACTACAGAGGGGGAGGCAAAGAGGAGCGTGTGGGCTGAAAAAGTACCTACTAGGTACTATGTTTATGACTTGAATGATGGGATTATCCATACCCAAAATCTCAGCATTACACAATATATTCAAGTAACAAACTAGCCTCCAAATCTAAAATAAAAGTTAAAATTCAAAGATCAGATGGTTGTAGATGTGTGGTGTTGCTTCTGAGGCCTCTGTTCTGTTCCATTGGTCTATGTCTCTGTTTTGGTACCAGTACCATGCTGTTTTGATTACTGTTGCCTCGTAGTATAGTTTGAAGTCTAGCAGTATGATGCCTCCACCTTTGTTCTCTTTGCTTAGCATTGTCTTGGCTATGCGGGCTCTCTTTTGGTTCCACATGAAGTTTAAAGTGATTTTGTCCAGTTCTGTGAAGAAGGTCATTGGTAGTTTGATGGGGATAGCATTGAATCTATAAATTACTTTGAGCAGTATGGCGATTTTCACGATACTGATTCTTCCTAACTATGAGCATGGAATGTTTTTCCACCTGTTTGTGTTTCTCTTATTTCATTTAGCAGTGATTTGTAGTTCTCCTTAAAGAGGTCCTTTGCATACTTTGTTAGTTGTATTCCTAGGTATTTTATTCTCTTTGTAGAAATTCTGAATGGGAGTTCACTCTTGATTTGGCTCTCTGTTTGTCTGTTATTGGTGTATAGGAATGCTTGTGATTTCTGCACATTTATTTTGTATCCTGAGACTTTGCTGAAGTTGCTTATCAACTAAAGGAGATTTTGGGCTGAGACAATGAGGTCTTCTAAATATGCAATCATTTCATCTGCAAAGAGGCATTTTGACTTTCTCCTTTCCTAACTGAATACTCTTTATTTCCTTTTCTTGCCTGATTGCTCTGGCTAGAACTTACAATACTATATTGAATAGGACTGGTGAGAGAGGGCATCCTTATCTAGTGCCAGATTTCAAAGCGAATGCTTCCAGTTTTTGCCCATTCAGTATGATATTGGCTGTGGGTTTGTTGAAAATTGGCTAGCAAAGCAGAAACTGGACCCCTTCTTGACAACTTACACTAAAATTAACTCCAGATGGATTAAGGATTTAAATGTAAGACCTAAAACCATAAAAACCCTAGAAGAAAACCTAGACAACACCACTTAGGACATAGGCATAGGCAAGGACTTCATGACTAAAACACCAAAAACAATGACAACAAAAGCCAAAATAGACAAATGGGATCTAATTAAACTTCAGAGCTTCTGCACAGCAAAAGAAACTATCATTAGAGTTAACTGGCAACCAACAGAATGGGAAAAAATTTTTGCAATCTACCCATCTGACAAAGGGCTAATATCCAGAATCTACAAAAAACTAAAACAAATTTACAAGAAAAAAGAAACAAACCCATCCAAAAGTGGGCAAAGGATATGAACAGACACTTTTCAAATGAAGACTTTTATGCATCCAACAAACATGAAAAAATGCTCATCATCACTGGTCATTAGAGAAATGCAAATCAAAACCACACTGATATACCATCTCACACCAGTTAGAATGGCAATCATTAAAAAATCTGGAGACAATAGATGCTGGAGAGGATGTGGAGAAATAGGAACACTCTTACACTATTGGTGGGAGTGTAAATTAGTTCAGCCATTGTGGAAGACAGTCTGGTGATTACCGAAGGACCTAGAATTAGAAATTCCATTTGATCCAGCAAACCCATTACTGGGTATATAACCAAAGGACTATAAATCATTCTATTATAAAGACAAATGCACACGTATGTTCATTGCAGCACCTTTTACAATAGCAAAGACCTGGAACCAACCCAAATGCCCATCAATGATAGACTGGACAAAGAAAATGTGGCATGTACACACCATGGAATACTACGCACCATAAAAAACGATGAGTTTGTGTCCTTTGTAGGGACATGGATGAATCTGGAAACCATCATTCTCAGAAAACTGACACAAGAACAGAAAATCAAACACCATATGTTCTTGCTCATAGGTGGGTGTTGAACAATGAGAACATGTGGACACAGTGAGGGGAGCAACACACACTGGGATCCGTTGAAGGGGTCTAGGGGAGGGACGGGAGGAGGGATAACATGGGGAAAAATGCCAGGTATAGGTGATGGAGGGATGGAGGCAGCAAACCACTTTGCCATGAATGTATGTGTGCAACAATCCTGTATGATCTGTACATATACTCCAGAACCTAAAGTACAATTTAAAAAAAAGAAAATTAAAAGATAACCCAGAGTTGGGGAAAGTATTTGCAAATATTTTATGTAATAAAAATCTAGTATCCAGAATATATAAAGAACTCTTACAATTCAATAATAAAAACAAACCCAATTGAAGCTGAGCAAAGGGGCCGGGCGTGGTGGCTCAAGCCTGTAATCCCAGTACCTTGGGAGGCCGAGGAGGGTGGATTACAAGGTCAAGAGATTGAGACCATCCTGGTCAACATGGTGAAACCCCATTTCTACTAAAAAATACAAAAATTAGCTGGGTGTGGTGGCACACGCCTGTAGTCCCAGCTACTCGGGAGGCTGAGGCAGGAGAATTGCTTGAACCCAGGAGACGGAGCTTGCAGTGAGCTGAGATTGTGCCACTGCACTCCAGCCTGGCACCTGGCAACAGAGTGAGACTCTGTCTCCAAAATAAATAAATAAATAAATAAATAAATAAATAAATAAATAAATAAATAAATAGCTGAGCAAAGAATTTGAATAGATATTTCTTTTTTTTAATAGTCCTTTGGGTATATACCCAGTAATGGGATTGCTGGGTCAAATGGAATTTCTATTTCTAGATCCTTGAGAAATCGCCATACTGTCTTCCACAATGGTTGCACTAATTTACACTCCTACCAACGTGAAAAAGTGTCTTAAAAACTACACATGTGTTATCTTACCTCACAGTCTGCTGTCTTTGATTGAAATGAGACTCTTCTTTACAGATTCATACAGAGGTATTCCACAGAGATGCTTTGCTGCTTTTTTGGACAAGCAGCTTATGGCAGATGTAGATTTACACACATAGTTTTGCTTCATCAGCAATTTCCATGGAGGAGTAAGAGATACAAATCAGGAGCCCAGACTGAAGGCAGAGCATTAGAATTCAGGATGGTCTCCCTGCCAGTGAAACTACAGGGATTTTTTAACTGTCATCGCCAAAGGTGACTGACTGTCTTTCTTCTCTCTTTAACTGACCTGAATACCAAATTTTGAATTTCTGGTTCCAGTTGATATTGATCCTGATTAGGCATACTCTTTGTGCAGTCTATAATAGGACATTATAGATATCAGATTTTTTTATTGATCCTCTTTTATGTGCTTACTGGCCATTTGTGTATCTTTTCCATGGAAATATCTATTCCAATAGAGCATTTAAATAGATATTCAATAGAAATATCTGTTCAAATAGAGAGTGAGACCCTGTCTCAAAAAATAAGAAAGGAGCAACAATATTATCAACAATACACACATCTGTATGGTGCTAGAGAGATGTAAGTGCTCTTTGATCAACAGAGGTCAATTTACTAAGAGGAGGAATGAAAGACAAAGGGAAGGAAATTAATAGCCCCTATGCCTTATGAAGGGAAGAAACAGAACTACTTAACCTTCTTCTGAGTGAGAGGAGAGTAGCATTTCAGTCAAAAGAACTAGATTCTACTCCTGTCTCCTCCACTCTGAGTCTCAGTTGCTTATACTGATAATAATATATAGAAATGTTAAGAGACACCTTTCACTGAGCTTTGACTGATGCCTGGCACTCTGGCATGGGCTTTATGCAGGTGATCTCCTTTAATGAGGGATGGTTTTACCCTCTGGAAGGAAATCCTGAGATGATCTAAGTGCATGCATGCATCAGTATCTGGCACATATTAGAATCCCCATGAATATGTATTCTCTCACAAGGGTCAGCTTTCAAATCAGCACTTTGTTCTCTTATTTCCTCTGATGGGAGCCCTTGGAATTAATTTCTCTAAGAAAACTACTCATAATTACCATAGAGTTAAAGAATGAGAGAATAAAGCTCTTATTCTGTCATTGTAATAGAAGTACAGAGACATAAACCAAGGACTGTGATAACACAGAACACCTGTGCCTACCTTTCCTGCCGAGCAGCCTGAGGGAAAAGCCTCAGGATCTCTTCATGGAGGGACTCCACTTGTGCCAGGTTCTTTACCTTCATTTCCAGCAGGTAAACTTTGCCGAATTTGCTTTTCAGGTGTTGGATGGAACTGATACATCTGAAGGTAAGAGAAGGATAAGGTCAAGCAAGAAAACAGAAAAATGTATGACTTGTGATGTTCACCTTCTGGAGGCCGGGGTAAGGCCACGTAGAGATGGGAGCAACCATGCTAGCTCCTCACCACGGGTAGACTGGTGCAGGGAAATAAACTTCCTTTATAGCACACAACCTGGAGGGCTGAGTGCAGGTTTTGACAGATGCTCACCTCAGCCTTCCCAACACCATCATGGCCACTTGGTCACACACCGTCTCGGCCTCTGCCATGTAGTGGGTGGTCAGGAGGGCGCCCCTCTCTATGTTTCTAAAGGTGGCCCGAATTGCCTGCCTAAAGTTAAGTCAAGGGAAAAGGTAAACTCATGGGAACGCTCAAGGTATTTGGATTTTTTAAAAGAAGTTTCCACTGACGCACAGATGAAACATGTAGCGAATTCATACTAGACAAAGAAGGAGTGTGTGTAGGGATGACAGGCATGGAAATAACCAAACTATTGGTTAGAGTATATAATTCAGAACATAGAAAATGATATTGGGTAAAATGCTGTTTATAAAAATACTGAGTTCAGGAATATTTATGAGAATGCAGTGGGAAGAAATAAAATTAGGAAAATTTATTAAAAAGATTGATAATAATGACATATATCCTATAGGTACAAAATGACAGACTCAGAAGTTTCCTAAAACAACTAAAAATATGTCGAAGACTTAGAACGTTTCATTTTTTCTCCATAAGATTTGTATATCAGGTGATGTTGCAGAAAGATTTAAAGCTTAATTATAGACTGATGTGACTGTATGAAAATGTTTCATGTAGGCACAGACACAAAAATTATTTGAGCAAATATTAGGATGAGATAATATAACTTTTTCATCTCAACAAAAGCTGGTTGTGATTTGAAGTCAGATCATTTTTTTCCTAAAATATTGCTTTTCCTGATATTGTGGGAGTCTTTCCCTTTCTCAGTAAATGATTTTGCAGGCCAATTGTCACAGGATCGATACACTCACCGAGAGGTTGCTCATGATAGCAGCTCACCACATTTGCTGCTGCCTCTCTGGGTCCATTCCAGTCAATGGCTCATCCAGCAGCACCACTGACGGGTTCCTCAGGATGCTCAGCACGAAGCACAGCTGCAATGGGAGGAACAGCCCTTCTGGTTCCCATCTATGGCACTTGCAGAGCAACACCAAGCCCTGCCCGTACCTTTCTCTTTATTCCCTCTGACAAGGTCTTCACGGGAGCCTTCAGCTGGTCCTGCAGCTTGAGTGCATCCACTTACCTGAAGGACACAGAGTCAATTCACATGACCCAACACTGGCGAATGTACATGGGAGAAAAAGCAAATCAGGAGAAACACAACGATGGAGAAGATGTTTAAGAGTAGTCAGAGTGGTCATAAATTTAAGCCATCCATGGTATGTTATGAACCTTTCATGGTCATCAACTCATATTGTCAATGATGTCTTTCCATATTAAAAATAATCAGGCTGGGCTGGATGCAGTGGCTCAGGCCTCTAATCCCAGCACTTTGGGAGGCCAAGGCAGGCGAATCATAAGGTCAAGAGATGGAGACTAACCTGGCCAACATGGTGAAACCCTGACTCTACTAAAGTACCAAAATTAGCAAGGTATGGTGGCACATGCCTGTAGTCCCAGCTACTCAGGAGGCTGAGGCAGGAAAATTGCTTGAACCCAGGAAATGAAGGTTACAGTAAGCCAAGATCACACCATTGCTCTCCAGCCTGCTGACAGAGCGAGACTCCGTCTCAAAAATATCAAACATAAGTAAATACAAATCAGGCTGGGCACGATCATTCCCACCTGTAATCCAGCACTTTGGGAGGCCAAGGTGGGTAGATTACCTGAGATCAAGAAGATCAGCCTGGCCAACATGCAGAAACCCCATCTCTACAAAAATACAAAAATTAGCCAGGCATGATGGCAGATGCCTGTAATTCCAGCTACTCGGGAGGCCGAGGCATGAGAATCACTTGAACCCAAGAGGCAGAGCTTGCAGTAAGCACTCCAGCCTGAGTGGCAGAGCCAGAATCTGTCAAAAAAAAAAAAAAAAGAATAATCAATAACCTTTTTTCTCTCCAGGCTCAAAGTGAGAGAAAACAACACTGAATGGAGTTCTAGATGACCAAATTTTCTCCCACAAGCATGGGGTCATCAGTCAGAACACTCCTGTCTTCATTTTGTGTGTATGCCATTACCATAACATCCCCTCAGCAAAGAAGGGGAGTGCTCCCAGCCCCAGGTACCCTGTGATGGTGATTGTCACGTCCCCTTTCCTGAGCCCTTTCATGGCGGCGTACACCTCCAGGTGCTGCCTCACTGTCAGGTTGGCACAGCGTGTTCTCGAGGGCAGTACCCCAGAAAGCCCAGGGTGTTGCCTCCGCTGCTCCCTTTCAAAATCACCTGCACGAAATAAGTTAATTCTCAGATTCTATCCCAAATATTACATATATATATATGTGCATGTGAGCATGTACTTCAGTGATGCCCTTCTCTTTACACACACAGGTGCTAAGTCCACAAATGCAAATAAGCAATCACTTAGTTCTGTGGAAAAGATAGTAAAAACCCACTTTAAAAGTCAGACACTCCTCTGTTGTCCATTGCGGTTTAGACTTTATTACCAATTCCATCACCATGATTGAATTCAAGATTGCTTATTTGAGTGTCTTTGACTTGGCTTCATTCATTGATCCAAACATTCAAAGGAATAGATTCTTGTGGAGAATTCTGTTTTGCCAGTGATAGTTATAATTATAGGTTTTATCTTGCAATAAGACAGTGGTTCTCAGCCAGGGGAATCTTCTTCCCAGGGGATATTCAACAATATCTGGAGATACATTTGGTTGTCACAATTCATGTGTGTATGCTTTGGGGAAACAGTGTTACTGGCAACTAGTAAGTAAAGGCCAAGGGTGCTCCCAAACATCCTACCATGCACAGAACAGCTCCCCACAACAAAAGCTCTCAAGACCATAATGTCAAGATGGACAAATACTGAACTAAGTAATAAACAATATACAGTGCCCTTAGCACTGTATCTGGCCCATAGGAACCCATATATACACCATAGCATTTATTATTTTTTATGAGCCAGGCTATGCTTTATAATAAGAACAACATCTAACGTGTCCTCAGTGCTTGCTATGTGCCAGAATCGAAGCATATGGTATAATTTTAATTACATTATCCTATCTGCAGAACCCCTGTATGTGTGAGGTGTTAGTTTTATCACTGATGTTTTACATACAGAAAACGAACACAAGCATAGATTATGAAACTTGTACAAGGTCACAACAAGGTAAACCTGGGACTTGAAGCTGGGATCTACCTTCAGAATCCAAGTCCTTGACCTTGATGCTATGTTGTCTCCCCCAGTACAAAGAGGGAGAGAACTAGTTAACCTTGCTCCATAGAGCTTTCATTGCAGAGAAGGAAACAGAAAATATAAGTAATAAGTAAATATATAAGTGAACAAATTATAGCCTCTGCTTGTGTTGTTAAGGAAATAGATGTGCTAAAGAATAACAGGGAGGATTTAATTTAGCCAACAGTGTAGTCAGGAAAAGGCATTTTGGTGAGATAAACTTTTAAGTGGTGTGAGGGAGACAGCCAAGCACGTGAGGAGCCAACGGAAGGGCATTCTTGCCACAGAAGATCAAACCAAGAGATCCCACAGTGAGAAAAAATATTTGATGAAGAACATTTCTGAGTTCTACCTCCTCAAAGTCTTAGAGAGCCACAGCATTTGCTGTTCTCATTCTTTCCATCTGGATATCGTTCTCCTCTCCTTCAGGTTCTTCTGGGTTTCTTGAAGAAATTCTGAAATCAAAACAGAGTGATAATTATAAACTTCTCGTTAAAAATCTTGTGTCAAAATTAATGAATTTTTCCTATACTGCTACCAATTTTTTGAGTAGATTCATTCTGAGCACCACATCCTCTCTATTCTTCTACTTGCACCATCTGCTTTTCAAACAGCCTAGTTTCCATCAATGAGCCCAGTGGCGATACCCTTATATCATCTTTGCTTTTTAATGGAAGCTTAATCCTCCTTGTCTATGGTGACAGTTTTCTTTCAAAGAAGAAAGTCATACAGACCCTCTGGCAAAGGATTTTGAAGCAGAGTTGCATGAAGAAAGGAATCTAGAAACTGTAGTTTTGACAACAGATATTTTGGAACTCTGAGGTCTTTGTGAGAACCACATGTCCAAAGATTTGGAATCAAGATGTGTTCCAGAAAATCCAGGATACTCAATCACCAGACCAATGTCTGATCAGTTACTGACCACAGTCATTTCTTGGGAATGTGTGACGGAATCACTCTTTCCTCCCTACTACAGATGTAGTTCTTGTTTTCATCATCCCACCGTTGATTCCTCCTCATTCTTTTATTTCTCCCTTGTGCCATGCTCTGACATTTCTGTTGTCCATTGGTTTCCTAAAACATGGCTGTCATCTTGTCCCCCTTCTCTGCTACCACAAACGTTAGACTTAAGCTTGGTTTGTATTTTGTATGGTAGGCCAAGTGTTCAAGACACATTGGTGTCTTGGTTTCCCGTTATGTAATCTGCAAAATCTTCCCTATTCTTTTCTGTTTTAAGACTCTTCAATATCTAGCCTTACTTTCGTTTTTCATTATCGCCCAACACAAGCCTACAAGGGAGCTTCTGCTCCCTTCATCTCATCCTTGGTCTTATTGCACAGACTACTCTTCCTTTCTGGGTTGGCTTAACTTTTCCAATGCTTATCGATATTTAACTACTATTTTAGAGATTCTGCCTCTTACGTATAACTTTCTTCTACAGTTAAATTATGGTCTTCCTTAATTTTCCAGTGTCTGATGTGTGCTAGTGTGGTTTTCTCTCTAGCTCGTAAGCTCAGTATAAATTCCTATTCTATGGGTTATAAATTTTGTATGTCACAGTCTTTAAAAACCATCCTGTGAAGTGCCTCTTACCTAATTAATTCAGGGTATTTTAAAAGTCCTTAAAGAATGACTATCAAAATGAAACTTGAAATTCAATTTGATTTAATCAACCTGAATACAGGATCCTTTCTCATTGATTTCTTCCTGCAGGTCATTTCCAGGCATCACAGAATGAAAAGGAAAATGAGAAAATGAAGGCAAGGCTAGGGAAAAAGAAAGACAATCAAACTTAGTATAGCTATAAATTCAATGATTTCAATATTGGAATTGATTTAAGGAGTTTGATTATATAAAAATTCAATTTGATAACATTAATTTTTACAAGGCTGAAAGACAATTTATGTAATACTCTTTGAAACTGTCAAAGTTAGCTCCACTGCTATTCAGAGAGAGCCTAACAGAAATATAGTAGTAGCAAGTGAAACCAGTACTACCCATGACAGATGATTGTTGTAAAGATAGGAGTCCAGGGCCAGGCGCCTTGGCTCACACCTGTAATACCAGCACTCTGGGAGGCCGAGGTGGGTGGATCACCTGAGGCTGGGAGTTTGAGACCAGCCTGACCAACATGGAGAAACCCTGTCTCCGCTAAAAATACAAAATTAGCCAGCCATGGTGGTGCATGCCCATAATCCCAGCTACTTGGGAGGTTGAGGCAGGAGAATCACTTGAACCTGGGAAGTGGAGGTTGCAGTGAGCCAAGATCACATCATTGCACTCTAGCCTGGACAACAAGAGCAAAACTCTGTCTCAAAAAAAAAAAAAAAAAAAAAGATCGGGGTCCAGGTCAAAAGCCATCGTGTGTGTGTGTGTGTGCATGCGTGCGTGCACATGTGTTTGTACACATGCTCGTGTCTGTTTTGCTTCAAATGCTTACAATGTCCAAACTTTCTTTATTTGATGCAGTTCAGAGAAACTCAAAACATACGAAGGTTGTGTTCCCTTATGAAGAATGTTGAAAAAAATGTCTTCTTACTATTAGCAGTGCCAGGAATACAATGTCAGATTCTGAAGCTCCTAAATAATCCATGGAGTCAGGAGAAATTGGTAAAATGAACAGTTAGTATATTCAGGTGAACCTTCCCTATTCTATGTCCTTACAACCATTCTACCTGATGCTCCTTTGGGTATCATGTAAAAGTTAATTTCAAACTGTGGAGTATATCTTCTTTACTTCCAATGGGTCTAAGAAATAGTCCTCTAGTTGACTCCATTTAAAAACTCTTTAGGTTGGAATAAGCGAGACTTCCTTTAAAATGCTGTCCTATTCTTATTGTCTTGATGTAAGTCATATTTTTCATTATCACACTGTGAAAACTAATGAGTGGATTCTGCTATTGTGACTACTATAAGTCACATTTTGCAGTGATTGTCATAACACAAGGTCTTGAAAACATGACATGGACTATTTTAAACAGTAAAGCATGAAGGCAATTAAAATTTTAAATCTAAAATTGAGTCTATATAAGGAGATTCATTAGAAAAAAGCTGGGATGCAGATAATTCTGGAAAGGAGAGTACATATGGAAGGAAGCAGGAAAGGGAATGATAGTGAGGACTGTGAGAGAGCTTGATATTTTCTATTCATCAACTTATTTAATATATATTCACAGAATGTATACCATATGGCTGGCTTCATGTTGGTCATACCTATAAACTTAAGCTGTAGGGGAAGAGGAAATGAAGGAAATAAATAAGCAAATAAATATAGTGATAGCTACCTAAGTAAAGTTGTGTATGTGTTAAGAAGGATTCAGGGTTGTATTACAACCTTTCAAAGAGAAATGAATTGTAATCTAGGGTCAGGTCAGAGAAGGTTCCCTTCTGAAGTCATCAGTTAGGGTATGGACAGTGAATAGAATGTATCTAGGTGACAGGTCAGAAAGCATGGTGGACACAGAGAATAGCAGGAGCCAAAACCCTCCATGGAAAGAGGCTGATGTTCTGGGAAACTGGAAAGAAGCCAGTGTGGCTGGAGTATGGTTAGCAAGGTGACAGTGAGATCAGATTAAGGGAGAAAGATACACCTGGGTCCAGATCACTCATAGCTTTCAGACTATGGCAAGAATTTTATTCCTGCTCCTTGGTATGATGAAAAACAACTGAAGGCTTTAGACAGAGAATTAACCTGGTCAGCTTTGTGTTTCTAAGGTATTATTCTGTCACTCTGGATGAGAAATAGAAAAGATTAATATGGATTTACAGGGTGGCTGTTGTGCTCATCCAGAAGAGAGATGATGATGGCTCTGGCTGGTGTATTGTAGGAGAAATGGAGGAAAACAGAAAGATTCCAGGAATATTTCAGAAGTATACTCCGTGACTTCACCATTAATCCGCTATGAAGATGAGAGAAAAAGAAAGACATTGACATTGTGGGGTTGCCAGTTAAATTTGAATTTTACATAAATAACCTTTTGAGTATAAGCATGTCCCATGCAATATCTGGTAAATGTTTATACTACAAAAAAGTATTGTTTATCTGATATTTAAGTTTAACTGGGTATCTGTAATTTTATTTGCTTAACTCTGGCAATCCTAACAAAAATAGTTCCTAGGTTTCAGTCAAGAGTAAAGGAATGAAAGGTGATCTATTATTTATAGAGATGAGTAAAAATGAAGTAAGTAAAAATTAGAGAAAAATATTCCTGTGCTGGTGATGTTTATTCCCAGTTGACAGGAGATGATTAACAATGACAAAAAAGCAAAGGTTCAGATAATGATAAGTACTATACGTAGATTTTTAAGATAAGCTCACATAATACCGATGGAAAATCTATTTCAGACTGGATAAGCAGAGAAGGGGTCTTGGCTGAAACATTTTTGCTGAGATCTGAATTATAAGAAGCCAGCTGTAGAAAGGACAGAAGAAAGAGCAGTCCAGCCAGAAGAAATGGCCAACGTAAAGGCCCAGATGATACTGGCATATCTGAAAAACCAGAAGGAAAAGTGGGATAGTTGGAGGAGAATACAATGAGGAAAGGTAGGACATAAACAAGAGACAAATGAGTCAGGGAATGTTCTGCCAGACACCATAAAGAATTAGAATTTCATCCTAGCTGCAAGAGAAACTGCTGGGGTTGTTAAGGTAATGAGATGATCTAATTTAAACTTCTAAAAGTTTGCTCTGATTGTATGAAAGGAATTTATTACAAGTAAGGAAACCAATGGGTAGCTATTGCAGTGGTTTAGGCAAGGAATGATGACGACTTAGACCAGGAAGAAAATAATGAAGAGGGAGAGAAATTGATGGATTTGAAGTAGAACTTTAAACAATTTCCAATAGATGAAATAAAAGAGATAAAAGAAAGAGACAATGAGAATGCCAAAATTTTATGCTAGAGCAACTGTAGATAATAGTGCCATTTACTGAAACAGGAAAGTCATGAGTTGAGCCTATCTGGTTAGGAAAATAAAAAGTTTTATTTTGCCTATGTGTGAAATATCTATTACTCAGCTAGATGGCGATATCATATAGACTACTATATATATAGAAGTCAAGAACTCTGGAACTAGCTGAATAGGGCCTTAGGACTAAACCCTGGACATTTAGACATCAAGGACTAACATTTATGGGAAAGTTACTATATAACAAGTATGGTTCTAAGTGATTCATTGGTATTATTTCACCGCATCCTCACAGAAACCTATTTCAAATAGATGTGATTAGTATCCCATTTTATAGGTGATAAAAGTGAGGCATGGAGTAACTAAGTAACTTTTGAGATTTGTGCAGTTTCACAATGGAAGGATTGAGATTTGAACTCAGTTTACCCCCCAAAAAGTGTGAGAAAGAGTGACAAGAGCAGGAGGAAGAAGACGGTGAATGTGTGATGAGAGTAAAGGAAAAATAGTATTTTGTATTTCTCATGGGAGAAGTCACTAAAAATACAGTTTAAGGACATAATAAATAAAAAGTAAGTCAAACCCTTCAGAAATATGTCCTGAGCAGCAGTGGATGATAAGGACATAAAGACATAGGAAAGTGGCAGATAAACTCTGTCACAGGCTTCCTGAATTTTATTTTATTTTTTAAATCACAAAAATCGAGCTTTAAAGGGACAATATTTTCCAACAACAAGTCAAAGTGCTGTGGTGAGTGGTCAGGGCTTTAATACTGAGTAGATTTACTACCATCTGGAAAGCAGAAACCACCACTGAGAGATGAGATGTGATTACGTCTGTGGGTAAGTCTTATGAGTAAAATTTTAAGTGAGATACAGTCGAAAGTTGTAATTCCCTGTTAGCAGATGATATCTAAGCTGTCCTTCCTGAGGCTCACATTTGTTTAAGAAAGATAGCATTTTCTTCATATTTGGCAATTATTATTAAAGTGCTTGATTATTCATTGCATCAAGTATAAAAATTAGATTTACCACTTGCGTGTAAATCTATAATCGTAAGGGTGGGGGAAGGGTTCTCTAGATATAAGAAGCATGTGAAGACTTTAACTCTTCTTACTTTGTAGTCACCAGTGCTGCTCATTGCAATGCACGGAGTGAAACAGGCTGCCACCAGTATCCAGAAGAAGGTGTTACTTAGGTACCCATACTCATAATCCATACGCTCCTGAAATCATGTGGAATATGGTGAGCTGATGGCAATTGGGCATCTGTTTCATCTGTACTTCCTTAACTAAATCACTCAAATAAATGAATTGGGCTGATCACTCAAAGCACTTCTCAAGGTCCTATGTGCAACTTCTTACCCACATTCATTTTCAATCCTGTGTTTGCAGCAACTAGGACCTTCTGAACATGTAGCCTGATTTACTTATGAAGAAGCAAATTCAACCAAGTGATATGAATTGGGTAAGGCCACGCAGTTAATAACTTGTTATGGTTATAATCTTACATGCATCGCTTATATACATCAAGGCTGGTGTTTTAAGAGACAATAGAGAGTGTGGACTGTCAATGGAAGGGCTGAAAGAAAAATGGATGGTCAGCACACCCTCCATGTAAGGCATTACATTAGAAAAATCAAAACCCTATACATATTAAAGAAGATTTTAAGTTTTGCTATAAACCTTAATTTTTAAAAAAATTAAATTTTTAATTTTTGTGGGTATATAGTAGCTATGTACCTAGTCTATGTTTGTGGTATACATGAGATGTTTTGATAAAGGCATGCAATGTGAAGTAAGCACATCACAGAGAATGGGGTATCTATCCCCTCAAGCATTTATTCTTTGCGTTACAATCCAATTATACTCTTTTAGTTAATTTAAAATGTAAAATTAAACTATTATTGATTAAAGTCACTCTGTTGTGCTATAAAATACTAGGCCTTATTCACTCTTCACGTAACAATTTTTTGTACCTATTAACCGTTCACACTCTCACTCCCCACTCCCTTTCCTAGCCTCTGGTAACCATTGTTTGACTATGTCCATGAGTTCAACTGTTTTGCTTTTCAGATTCCATAAATAAATGAGAACATGTGATGTTTGTCTTTCTGTGCCTGGCTTATTTTATCTAACATAATGACCTCCACTTCTATCCATGTTGCTGCAAATGACAGGATCTCATTCTTTTTCATAGCTGAATAGTACTCCATTGGAGTATATGCACCTCACTTTCTTTATCCATTCATCTGTTGATGGACACTTAGGTTTCTTCCAAATCTTGGCTATTGTGAACATTGCCATAACCAACATGAGAGTGAAGATATCTTTTTGATAAACTTATTTTCTTCTCGGGGGCAGCAAAGGTGAGATTGATGGATTGTATGGTAGCACAAACTTTAATGTGATCTATCATCAGTTACCTCACTACATTGCAAGTCACCTGATATGATGAGTTTTGAAGTTTCTTTACTTCTCTGTTCTCTTACTCCCTTCTAAAACTTGGCACCCCTCTGAGATCTCACAGCATATAAAACTTGCTTGACTAAGATGTATAACTGTAGATAAGGCCCTGGGAGGGGAAGAAAGGGCACCAAAGACTATAATTCCCCATCTCATATCTTTGCCTATGGATACTGTTGTCAATTTTCCTGATTTGGAAGGCCTCTGAAGCGGGGGAAAATCACAATTCATCTTGACAGCCAGCTTCCTTACTCATGACTGGGCTCATAAATGGCATATTATGTCCATGTCAGATCATATTCCCCCACAGTGAGAGTTTGATATGGCTCAGCCTGATGGGGTCATTCCTAAGCTGAAAGACCCTTGATGCCTCCTGGGTAGTTTGGCCAGGTGAGGACTTGCCAGAGCAGCTGGATGGGAGCGCTTTAGGATACTCTGATAGATGATAAAAATTATTGAGAGAGGTCTGCCGCAAGGCCTGAGCTACAGTGAGCCTTGTGTTTTAGGATCAAGTAGAATAGGCTTACAGAATTGTAAGAGACAATGCCAGGAGCTGGGTGGGGAAACCAGCAGTGGCATATCAAATAGAGAGAACTTGTCTACATATTAAATCAAGGTCAGCTGGGCTGGTGGGTAGCAAATACTCTGTACTGAAGACATCTTTTTAAGGATGAGAATTCAGGTCACTTGTTGATTCTTGGGAACATCCTATTTTTTGTCATCCAGATAATTGACTTGTCTACTCAAATATAATAGATAATGAAACATAGTGACATCTCAGCGGGCTATGGTTTCCTCAGCTGTCTAATAATAACACAAGTTGAGAATCTCTAATCTGAAAATCTGAAATGCTCCAAAATTCAAAACGTTTTGAGTGCCAACATGACAGTATAAGTGGAAAATTCTATACCTGATCTTATGTGAAGGGTCACAGTCAAAACATAGGCACACAACACATAGTTTATTTAAAACATTGAATAAAATTATCTTCAGGCTATGTGTAAAAGGTGCATATGAAACATAAATGAATTTCATGTTTACATTTGGGTCCCATCCCCAAGATATCTCATTATGTAAATGCAAAATCTGAAAAAATCCAGAATCTGAAACATTTCTAGTCCCAAACATTTCAGATAAGGGATGCTCAATCTATAATAGAAATAGTAATAACTATCTCGAAGACCACTTGGGACATTTAAACATGCTAATACATATAAATCACATGGGAAATATCTGCTTTTGCCCTAGAGAGTTTCGAAGGAAGGAGGACTGCTGAAATGTGGCTCGAAAGAATAATGGTATGATGTGCTTAGGAAAAGATAGGGCAACCCCCTTTACACCTCAAACCTCTGTAGCTTTCAGGCAGCACGCAAGAAGCACTCAGCAGTTCTCATAGCTCTTTCTGAGGAAGTGTAGAGGTTAAAGCTGGGCAGAAGTTGCTGAATTGCCTGGAGGATGGACACATCAAACAATGAACAATGTAGACTGGAGAAAGTTTGATCGTACGGACTTTCCTGAAGCAGTCTAAAGAGAGTCTGCAACCCTGAGTGTGTCATCACCTACAGAAGGGTCTGGGGCCAAGCTAAATACTGTCCCAAGACAATTATATGGGTCACTTGGGCTGTGGTGACCACAAACATAGAAACTACTAGCAACAGATATAAATAGAGAATGCATGATATCTCCCCAGCACCATTCCCATAAGAAGAGCTCCATCTCTCCATCCTTCCATTCTGCCTCCAGCACAGCAGTGCTTTACTCAGAAGGGGGGAAAAGGGGATTGTTTTAGAGCTAGGACATCCTCCTTTCTCTATTCCAAGGTGTTAGACTGCAAAGGGGGTTGGAAGAGCAAATCACACCACCACCACCCACCACTTGCCATGCCCCCTTAGGCCACAATTTGATCCTGCAAAGTTTAAATTGAATACAAATTGAAGTTCAGGACTGCACCAGAATGATTCTTCATAATAAAAAGTGACAAAGAAGCTACAGAATATGCCCAGGGTGTCATTTAAACCAGACAAAGGGTGATGAAACATAACAAGATGAAAGAGGTGACCTGAAGACACAGAAGTGCACACGCACATCTCTACCCTGGATCTTCTGCCTCAGAGCATCTAAGCAGGCCTGAAAAATTATATTTTAAACAAGAACTGCCCTGGTTCACATTCACCCAGTCCGCAGATCTAATAAAGCTGAGCATTCTTTAATGGAAACTTCTTTTGATGCATGCCAAGACAAATAGTTTTAATAGCAATAATAATGAGACATACAATTTACTGAGCACCTGCAGTTATCCTGTGCTTATGTGCCTCATCACTTGTTCCTACAATAACTGGTCCAACTTAGCCAGGTGCTCACATTCTCTCATTTACTTCTGAAGAAACTTTTGTGATAAAGTCTTTAATCTTTTTTTTTTTGTAGATTGGTGAATTATAGCCTATAGAAGTCAAGATGCTTAAGAAGGCCACAGTCTGACGTTTAAGTCTGTCTCAACAATGTCCCACTACCTAGGGCCACAGATGGTGACAGATCTAGACCAAAAGCCATAATTAATTGTATTTGCTGTTGCTCCATTGACACCGAGTCATCTGAATAAGGTTATAATGTTGTGTAGTCATTTCTAAATAGTGTGTGTATGTGTATATATATACTACATATACAGTGATTTATATATATACATAATATTGCACACAGATATATATATATTATATACATATATGTACACAAGCTTATTTAAGAATAGGTTCACAAAAAGTAATATAATATTTTAGCATTTCAATAATTTTCTTGAAAACTTAGGATTGCTCAGTATAAGTGAGATGTAATTATACTTACTTTAAAAAATGTGCTTCTGTTAGTCTGAATGTGTTCTGAATAATTAAATATTCCAAGTACCCCATTGCTAATGACATCCAGGAGGACAGGAAAGCAATTCAGCCATTTTGTATTACATGCTATTGAAAATCTGTGATCCTTAAACACAACAAACACCAATTCTAAGTCTTCATAAAGCAAATACAAAATTTAATGAGTGAACGTGTTAGAAAATCATTCAAGTTATGGATAATATAAAAGGCCCGTGCACTGAATGTGATTAGTATCATTATCACTCATATTATTTGATTAATACTTGGTATACTTAAACAATCCAGTATTTTGGTTTCTACCCACCAGAACATCAACCGAGTGGCTATTTATGCCCAAACCTCACAAAACAAAATACTTCAAATGATATTTAGCAGCAACACTATGAAACGCCATAATACAATCTCAGTTTAACCTGGCTATAGACTTCATTTCAAAATGCAACACATTCATTTTATAAGTAAATAATGTTTGGATACTTGAGAAATAGGAAGCAGGCAGAAAGTTGTAATGAAAGCATAGGTTTTCACAAATTCTGTGCTTACTTGTAAAGTCTCTTTTAAAATAACGTGTGTGTGTGTGTGCGCGCATGCGAGCGCGTGTATAATGTGATTATATTTTCCTCAAAGAAAAATATAAGTAAATTATTCATATTGCCTAAAATGTGAGCAGGCTTTGAGGACACATTTTTGCAATTATAAATAAATCAAGTGTATTGTATTTAACCTAATTACCTAAAGCAACGTTTATTGATGTTAAAACTGTTTTGCAGAGTATATTGTAAAATAACGTAAGATATAATGGGGACTATCTTGAAGGTAATTTCTTACTTTATTGTTGGCATTGAATTTATTCCTGAAAATTAACTGTGACAAATCAAAAATGGCCACATATTATGACCTAACAGCTGTGATCTATACATTTAACATAATTATCACATCTTTTCCAGTTGCCTACTGTAGAGATCTCTGACTCTAATACTTACAGGGTCTAGGCAGGTGATATGAATGAGTGAAGCAGTATGCAGACACAGCAAACAGAAAAGCAAAGGCCAAGTCTACATTGCGAAGTTGTTCTCAGTTCCAACTGAGCATGAGGTTTAATTTAATTAATGAAATAAAATCCAATTGACAATAATTATCTAAATAAATTATTAATTATAGCAATGCATTCAACTTAATAAGAAATAAAATCAAATAAATTTCATTAGGTATTGTCTTGCTGGAGGCTATGGGGAAATAATTGTATTCTAGCTTCTTCTATAAAAATAAGAACTATCCCATTTTTTTGTGTGCAGTTGGCCTTTCATGTCAGTTGATATGAATTATTCAAATTATACACCCATGGTCCAACTTTAATGAAATGCAGCAACTGGGGTCCAGTATACGTTTTCATCACCTGACACAATGATAGCGCCATTATAAGATGGGTCATCTGTGCCATTTCTAGTTCCAAAGGCATCCACTTCTAAAGCTACGTTCTGTCACCTCAGCGAATGTAAAAAGTTATCATAGTGCAATCAAGTTAGAACTCAGAATACAGAAACCAACCCAGAACCGCACAGCTTCATGGAAACTGAACAACTGGCTCTTGAATGTTGACTGGGTAAACAATGAAATGAAGACAAAAATAAAGAAGTTCTTCGAAACCAATGAGAACGAAGACACAACATGCCAGAACCTCTGGGACATTTAAAGCAGTCTCTAGAGGAAAGTATATAGCAATAAGTGCCCATATGAGGAGAATGGAGAGATCCAAAATTGACACCCTATCGTCAAAATTGAAAGAGCTAGAGGAGCAAGATCAAAAAAACTCAAAACCCAGCAGAAGACAAGAAATAACTAAGATCAGAGCTGAACTGAAGGAGATTGAGACATGAAAAACCCTTCAAAAAATCAATAAATCCAAAAGCTGTTTTTTTGAAAAGATCAACAAAATGGACAGGCCACTAGCCAGATTGATAACAAAGAAAAGAGAGAACAACCAAATAGATGCAATAAAAAATGATAAAGGGGAAATCACCACAGATTCCACAGAAATTCAAACCATCATCAGAGAAAATTACAAACAACTCTATGCACATAAACTAGTAAACCTGGAAGAAATGGATAAATTCCTGGACTCCTGTGTCCTCCCAAGCCTAAACCAGGAGGAAGCTGAAACTATGAATAGACCAATAACAAGGTCAGAAGTCGAGGCAGCAATTAAGAGCCTACCACTCAAAAAAAGCCCAGGTCCAGACGGGTTCACAGCCGAATTCTACCAGACACACAAAGAGGAGCTGGTACCATTCCTTCTAAAACTATTTCAAACAATCCAAAAGAGGGAAGCCTTCCCAGATCATTTTACGAGACCAACATTATTCTGATACCAAAACCTGGCAGAGACCCAACAAGAAAAGAAAACTTCAGGCCAATATCCATGATGAACATAGATGCAAAAATCTTCAATAAAATATTGGCAAGCCGATTGCAACAGCACATCAAAAAACTTATTCATCATGATCAAGTAGGATTCATCCCGGGGATGCAAGGCTGGTTCAACATACGCAAGTCTATCAATGTAATTCACCACATAAACAGAACCAAAAACAAAAACCACATGTTTATCTCAATTGACGCAGAGAAGGCATTTGACAAAATTCAACAGCCCTTTATGCTAAAAACCCTCAATAAACTCGGTATCGATGGAACGTATCTCAAAGTAATAAAAGCTATTTATGACAAACCAACAGCCATTATCATACTGAATGGGCAAAAACTGGAAGCATTCCCTTTGAAATCTGGCACTAGACAAGGATGCCCTCTTTCACCACTCCTATTCAATATAGTACTGGAAGTCCTACCCAGAGCAATCAGGCAA
This sequence comes from Callithrix jacchus, assembly GCF_049354715.1. Lineage (NCBI taxonomy): Eukaryota > Metazoa > Chordata > Mammalia > Primates > Cebidae > Callithrix > Callithrix jacchus. The sequence goes on from NC_133506.1 coordinate 125,030,485, forward strand.
GAAAAAGAAATAAAGGGTATTCAAATAGGAAAGGTGGAAGCCAAACTGTCTCTATTTGCAGACGACATGATAGTATACTAGAAGACCCCATGACCTCAGCCCAAAAACTCCTGAAACTGATAAGCAACTTCAGCAAAGTCTCAGGATATAAAATCAATGTGCAAAAATCACAAGCATTTGTCTACACCAATAACAGACTTAAAGAAAGCCAAATCAAGAACGAACTGCCATTCGCAATTGCTACAAAAAGAATAAAAACCTTGGAATACAACTCACAAGGAGTGTAAGGGACCTCTTCAAGGAGAACTACAAACCACTGCTCAATGAAATCAGAGAGGACACAAACAGATGGAGAAACATTCCATGTTCATGGTTAGGAAGAATTAATATCGTGAAAATGGCTATACTGCCCAAAGTAATTTACAGAATCAACGCTATCCCCATCAAGCTACCATTGACTTTCTTCACAGAACTAAAAAAAAACCACTATGAACTTCATATGGAACCAAAAGAGAGCCCGCATAGCCAAGTCAATTCTAAGCAAAAAGAACACAGCGGGGGGCATCACACTACCAGATTTCAAACTATACTACAAGGCTACAGTAATCAAAACAGCATGGTACTGGTACCAAAACAGAGATATAGACCAATGGAACAAAACAGAGGCACCGGAGGCAACACAACATATCTACAACCATACAATCTTTGATAAACCTGACAAAAACAAGCAATGGGGAAAGGAATCCCTGTTTAACAAATGGTGTTGGGAAAACTGGCTAGCCATGTGCAGAAAGCAGAAACTGGACCCCTTCCTGACACCTTACACTAAAATTAACTCCAGATGGATTGAAGACTTAAACATAAGACCTGGCACCATAAAAACCCTAGAAGGAAATCTAGGCAAAACTATCCAGGACATAGGAGTAGGCAAGGACGTCATGAACAAAACACCAAAAGCATTGGCAACAAAAGCCAACATAGACAAATGGGACCTGATGAAACTCCACAGCTTCTGCACGGCAAAAGAAACAGTCACTAGAGTGAATCGGCAACCAACAGAATGGGAAAAAATTTTTGCAGTTTACCCATCTGACAAAGGGCTGATATCCAGAATTTACAAAGAACTCAAACAGATTTACAGGAAAAAAAAACAAACAAGCCCATTCAAAAGTGGGCAAAGGATATGAACAGACACTTTACGAAAGAAGACATATATGAGGCCAACAGTCATATGAAAAAATGCTCATCATCACTGGTCATCAGAGAGATGCAAATCAAAACCATATTGAAATACCATCTCACGCCAGTTAGAATGGTGATCATTAAAAAATCTGGAGACAACAGATGCTGGAGAGGATGTGGAGAAAAAAGAACACTTTTACACTGTTGGTGGGAGTGTAAATTAGTTCAACCATTGTGGAAGACAGTGTGGCGATTCCTCAAAGCCTTAGAAATAGAAATTACATTTGACCCAGCAATCCCATTACTGGGTATATATCCAAAAGACTATAAATCGTTCTACTATAAGGACACATGTACACGAATGTTCATTGCAGCACTGTTTACAATAGCAAAGACCTGGAATCAACCCAAATGCCCACTGATAATAGACTGGATTGGAAAAATGTGGCACATATACACCATGGAATATTATGCAGCAATCAGAAATGATGAGTTTGTGTCATTTGTAGGGACATGGATGAATCTGGAGAACATCATCCTCAGCAAACTGACACAAGAACAGAAATTGAAATACCGCATATTCTCACTCATAGGCGGATGACGAAAAATGAGAACACATGGACACAGAAAGGGGAGTACTAATCACTGGGATCTACTGAGGGGAGAAGGGGAGGGCCAGTGGGAGGGGGAGGTGGGGAGGGATAGCCTGGGGAGAAATGCCAAACGTGGGTGAAGGGGACAAGGAAAGCAAAGCACACTGCCATGTGTGTACCTACGCAACTGTCTTGCATGTTCTGCTCATGTACCCCAAAACCTAAAATCCAATAAAAAATTTTTAAAAATTAAAAAAAAAGTTATCAATGCTTGACCCTACCATGAAGTCAAAGATTAAAGGAAGCAAAAATGAAATAAAACAATGGTCAAGTAACATTAAAAAATACATTACATCACACAAAGCATATCATACAAAAAGACTGTCTAAGGATTTTCTTAACAAGAAAGAATTGATGTTCTGGTACTAAAATCCAATCTAACATCGTAGGTATGACAAAGTTGCTTTATCTAGAGCCTAGAAATTTCATTATAATTTGTCTGAGTATAAAAATATGAATTGCTGTTAACATCATAATTCTTGAAGCTATTAATAGTCTGTATTTTTTTAATTTGAAACATTTTTTTCCATAGCCCAGCACAGTACAGATTTACAAAATGATACACAAAGACCTTAGAGATCAGTTAATGATTTACCTCCCTACCTCCTCTTTAGTTGCTTTGTGCAACAAACATTAAGGTTAAGTAAACTTGCAGAATGTAGATCTAAAACAAACTCTACAATGTTGTATTTTTCATTTTTAATTTATTTTCTGTTTGGCTTTATATGTGCTTTCTAAAACATACAGAATTTATTTTTTTCTTGACAGTTTATGTTTTTTGGGGGAAACCCTCAACAAAAACAACATTTAGAAGCTGCATTTCAGCCCCATGTTCATCTGTCTTATTGATGACCAGTAAATGAGTCAGAGGATCCTGTGGTTGGTGTCCTGGTGAGAGGAAGTAAGTATTTGGAGACAGTTCCCAAGAGTAACTTTTCTGATATAACTCATAAAATAGATGTACCAAAAGTTGAGGGATAAAGCTAATACCAAAAAGCAAATCCAGGCAGAAGAAAATGTACAAGAAAAAAATAATTTTAGCAACTTTTCTGGGTTTTTAAGTTTGAGGGGATAATGAATATACTAATAGAAATATATTATCATCAGTAACCAAACATTTGAATCATACTTTGCCCCATTTTCTTGTTTCTAAAATGAAGATGGGTCATATCTATCTATCTTTAGTCTTTTTCTCTCTCTCAAGTGCCAAGTAGGACACCTTGGCTTCAGGTTTATGAAGTCTGTGGATCATGACTCTTAAATCTCTCTTTCCAATCCCTATTTTATTGCCTTATTTCAGCCCTGCATTTCTTTCTTTTTCTACACTACTGAAACTTGGCATATTACTAACACCCATACATAATACACTCTGAATTTTATCCCATCCTGTTTCTAATTTCTGTAAATTACAGTATTTTCTCATTCCCCTGGGCTCCAGAGCTCAATCATTTTCCATCCATGTCTCCCACTTAAGTTTCTTCTCTAATACTTGGAAATTCCTATCTATCATAACATCCTTATTGCTTGCCTCCAAACCTTGTTCTTTCTTCCTCTTCTTAAGTGGGCTTTTATTAACTCCTTCTGACTCTTTTCAATATTGTTCTAAATGTTGGTTTTTATTATCTCCAAATTCTACAATTACCAAACAATTTTGCACCATTACCCAATTAAGCTTCTTAACATTTTGTTCAAATTATGTTGATTACATGTTAAAAATAAAAAAAAAATCTTTATGGTTCCTTATTATTCAAAAAATGCAAACTCTTTAGTTCTATGAATATATTTTTAAAATATTTCTACTTTTTCATATACTCTATGTTTCAGTTAACTCAGATTAACAGTTCTTTAGATTCCTCATGTATCCCCATACTCAGTACTACTCCCTCAGCCTGAATTTCTATCCTCCTCTCTCTTCTTAGCTAAAGTTCCATTTTTCTACACTAAATTCAAAACCTCCCTGAGCTTTTTCTCTGATGCCTCTATTTTGACATAATCTCCCTTCTACTAAATGCCATAGTTTACATGATTGTTTGCTATTTACTGTATGTCTAATCACCCTCAAGGGCAGACTGTCATGTCTGATTTATTTTGATGTATGTCACAATCACTTAATAATAGAGTGTTGCATAGAGGTGCTCACTAATATTGTTGGATGAATGAATGTTCTCAGTGAATGAGCGTTCCTGATGATGAGGTTGAAGCTCTAGGGTACATGTGAACCTTACAGTGGGCTCCAGACATGATCGTGAAGCCAAGGCAGACTGTCATGAAGCCTCAAGACTGTAACGTGGAAATCGTGCCTAAGTTTCCAGTCGTCCAACTACATTAACTCTCACCTGAGTTTCCAACCTGACATTCTGCCCTGTGGATTTCAGACTCGCCAGCCCCTGCAATTACATCATGAAATTTCTTAAAATAAGTATGTTTATATACATATATTCTATTGGTTCCATTTCCCTAGGGAATTCTGACAGCTACAGATTTTGATACTTTGGGGAAAGGAAATGAGGCCTTTAGGATGGGACCTAAGCAGTAATATCCACGTGTTTTTGAAGAACTACTTCAATCCAAAGGTAAGAAAATCTGTGTGAAATTTTATTTTGCTTTTGTTTTTTTATTGCATTTTAGGTTTTGGGGTACATGTGAAGAACATGCAAGATAGCTGCATAGGTACACACTTGGCAGTGTGATTTGCTGACTTCCTCCCCTTCACCTATATCTGGCATTTCTCCCCATGCTATCTCTCCCCAATTCCCCACCCCTCGCTGTCCCTCCCCTATTCCCCCCAATGGACCCCAGTGTGTAGTGCTCCCCTCCCTCTGTCCATGTGTTCTGATTGTTCAACACCCACCTATGAGTGAGAACATGGGGTATTTCATTTTCTGTTCCTGTGTCAGTTTGCTGAGAATGATAGTTTCCAGGTTCACCCATGTCCCTACAAAGGACACGAACTCATTGTTTTTAATGGCTGCATAATACTCCATGGTGTGTATGTGCCACATTTTCCCTGTCCAGTCTATCATCAATGGGCATTTGGGTTGGTTCCAGGTCTTTGCTATTGTAAAGAATGCTGCAATGAACATTCGTGTGCATGTGTCCTTATAGTAGAACGATTTATAGTCTTTTGGATATATATACCCGGTAATGGGATTGCTGGGTCAAATGGAATTTCTATTTCTAGGTCCTTGAGGAATCACCACACTGTCTTCCACAATGGTTGAACTAATTTACACTCCCACCAGCCGTGTAAAAGTGTTCCTACTTCTCCACATCCTCTCCAGTATCTGTTATCTCCAGATTTTTCAATGATTGCCATTCTAACTGGTGTGAGATGGTATCTCAATGTAGTTTTCATTTGCATTTCTCTAAGGGCAATCCCAACCTTTATCTTTTTAAATTAAATAACCACATGATTAAAAATAGTTTCTTTAATTTAAAAACAATTTCTTTGTTTAAAAGACAAGATGGCTGATCGCTAACATCTCGGGATTGCAGCTATCAGTGAAAGCGCAGAGAACTAGAGGACGCCACACTTTCAGACAAATTTTTGTCACTCACGGACCAGATTCCCAGCGGAGAAGCCCCACTGGTCTCCAGCGTGACTCTTGTGGCTGGCGCGGTGGCTCTTGGTGCAGAGTAAATGGGACTGGTTCCCCTTCTGACTGACGTTTGGAGCTCTGGGAAGGCAGAGTCGCCTGTCACGGACTCAGGAAGGAAGCCAGACTGGAGATTCCTGGGCAGAAGAGCATGATCAATCTTAATGCCTCTGTTTTGGCCAGTGCAGTGGGTTGCTCAGATTTGGGCCCTGGGAAACAATAAATTGGACGTCTACTCAGAAACCTAATTAGAAAGGCAGTAATTGTAAAGATGACAGATTGATAAATTTATAACAAAGGGAAGAAACCAGCCTAAAAAGGCTGAGAATACCCAAAATCAGAATGCCTCTCTCTCTACAGGGGATTACAGTTCCTCATCAGCAACGGAACAAGGCCTGATGGAGAAGGACTGTGTTCCATTAACAGAAGTAGGCTTCAGAAGGTGGATGATAAGAAACTTCTGGGAGTTAAAAGAACTTGTTCTAACCCAATGTAAAGAAACTAAGAACTTTGAAAAAAGGTTTGACGAAATGCTAACAAGAATAGACAATATAGAGAGGAATATAAATGAATTAACGAAGTTGAAAAACACAACACGAGAACTTCACAAAATGTGCACAAGTTTTGATAGCCGAATTGATCAAGCAGAAGAAAGGATATCAGAGCTTGAAGACCAACTTAATGAAATAAAATGAGAAGACAAGAATAGAGAAAAAAGGATAAAAAGGAATGAGCAAAGCCTCCAAGAAATATGGGACTATATGAAAAGACCTAATTTACATTTGATAGGTATACCTGAATATGATGAAGATAATGAATCCAAGCTGGAAAATACTCCTCAGGATATTATTCAGGAAAAGTTTCCCAACCTAGCAAAGCAGGACAATATTCAACCCCAGGTAATACAGAGAACACCACAAAGATATTACTCAAGAAGAGCAACCCCAAGGCACATAATCGTTAGATTCACCAGGGTTGAAATGAAGGAGAAGATACTAAGGGCAGCCAGAGAGAAAGGTCAGGTTACCCACAAAGGGAAGCCTATCAGACTTACAGCAGATCTCTCAGCAGAAACCTACAAGCCAGAAGAGAGTGGGGGCCAATATTCGACATCCTTAAAGAAAAGAACTTTCAGCCCAGAATTTCATATCCAGCCAAACTAAGCTTCACAGCTGAAGGAAAAATAAAATCTTTTATGAACAAGCAAGTACTCAGAGATTTTATTACCACCAGGCCTGCTTTGCAAGAGCTTCTGAAAGAAGCATTACACATAGAAAGGAACAACTAGTATTAGCCTTTCTGAAAATATACCAAAAAGTAAAGAGCATCAACATAATGAAGAATTTACGTCAATGAATAGACAAAACAGCCAGTTAACATCAAATGGCAGTTATCCTAAATTTAAATCGACTAAATCCCCCCATCAAATGATACAGCCAAAACCCAACAGTATGCTACATCCAGACACATTTGACATGCAAGGATACACAAAGACTCAAAATAAAGGGATGGAGAAAGATTTACCAACCAAATGGAGAGCAAAAATAAATAAATAAATAAATAAAAAGCAGGAGTTGCAATTCTTGCCTCTGATAAAATAGATTTTAAAGCAACAAAGATATAGTGGTAAAAGGATCAATACAACAAGAAGAGCTAATGATCCTAACACCCAGATACGTAAGACCTATAAAGAGACTTAGACTCCCTAGACTCCCACACAATAATAGTGGGAGATTTCAACATCAGTATTAGATAGATCAACGAGACAGAAAATTAATAAGGATATCCAGGGCTTGAACTCAGATCCGGAACAAGTAAACTTAGTAAACATTTATAGAGCTCTCCACTTTAAATACACAAAATATACATTCTTGTCAGTGCCACATCGCACCTACTCATAGGTTTAAATGAAATATTGGTCAGCCATTATTAAGCACAATTGTTGGCATAAAAGAGGTTTTCAATACCCATTTTTAGAATAAAGCAACATTTCCATTCTCTCTCCCTCTTTTTCTTCCTCTTTCTTCCTCTCCTTCACTCCTTTTTCTTCTTTCTTTCCTTCTCTCCTTTCTTTAAATAAATAAATAAATAAATAAAAAGTTATTTTTTTCAACTCTGTCTCTAAAACAATTTCCTAATTATGTAGTATGTGCTTATCACTTTATTAATATTTATGAGACAAAATAATGTATAGTTTACCAGACAAAATAAGATGTAAAACTACTAATAAAGTTCAAACCATTAAATCTATACAAAATGGCAGAGGAATTAGTATAAGGGATGATTAGAGTCAGATGAGGTAACTCAAGGACTCTTATTTGGAGAAAAGAGATATTAAGCCAGATCTTGCCTGGGGTGAGGTAGTGGGAAATGCTTAATTTGTCAGTGTCTACTCAAAAACCTGACCTCCCAGTCTTGAATTTTCTCTTTGTAGTAATGTATAAGTTTTGCAAAAATTAAGTCTTGAGCATGAGAAAACAAGAAAAAAAATGGAGGCAATGTGATATAGTCATTAAGAATGTGGTCCCCATGTCATGCTAATGCAGGTTCTACTAAAGCTAATTTTATCATTTTGGGGTCCAAAATTTATTCAAATGATATCTGGTCTCTCTTTGTTAAGAATATATAGTTACTCAAGAAAATATTCAATTTTTCAAACTCTACTATTAATCACATAATCTGAAAGGTGCTGAAGTGACAGAGTGGTAAGAAGATCACAATTGACTGATGACCCAAACCTAAAAAAATCAATTTAAAAAAAAGAAAAGGCCAATCTGTACTTACAAGTGCTATCAAGAAAGCCAAATAGGAAGAATACAGTAGCTTCTCTAAACCACCATGGCACATGTATAACTATGTAACAAACCTGCATGTTCTCCACATGTACCCCAGAACTTAAAGTATAATAAAAAAAGAAGCTTAAAACAAAAATAATATCAAGAAGCCTATGATAGAAGATGTGAAGGAGAAGGAAGTTGAGTTAACTCAGTTGAGTACTTTGCATCTTGTCAAGTATTTATTCACTCAATATTTCTTAGCCTTAACTGCAAGGCAGATATTATTACTGCTATTACGTAACTGAAGTTACTGAGGATCAAAGAAGTTAATTAAGTTGCTTAAGGCAACAGTTCAAAATAATGCTTTCAGGGTTCCAGAAAAGAGATTACCCATTAAGGAGAAAAGATTCATAAAATACTTTCAGAAATGGTTAAGACTTGGACATGGTTAAATGGGTTGGAAAAGAACATGTTAGACAGACATCCTTCCTCAATCAGAAACAAGACAACTGAACTATGGAACATACCTAGAGAATAGTGAGTGACTGATTTTAGTTAGAGGGTATTGATTCTATTAGATTGTAACTAGCAGTAATGATGGATTGATAGATTTGATCAGATTAGGCACTTTTGAGTAAATAATGGGGGAATCCATTTAGCCATAAGGATTAAGTGATTTGAATTATTTTTCAAAAAATATTAACATTGTAGTGCAAAATATAGAAAGCCATTCATATCACACCTGTAATTTTGATCCAAAGACTACCATTTACAAGCTGTGTGAGAGTGACAGATTATTAAAATTATCTGAAGTGGTATTTTCACTTGCCAAATGGGGATAAAAACAGTATCTTCTTAGAGTTATTTAAAGGATTAACAACAATAATATGAATATTCTATATGCAAATATATTAGCAAGTACCTAAAACATAGCCAATACTTAAGACATAGTCGACTTTACTTAATAATGATAATAATTATTATCAATAACAGAAGAAAAACACAAAAGGATGGTGAAAAATAAAGTCAGGGAGAATACAGGGTATGAAATTGTCAAGATGAACAAAAATAAACAACTAAAATATGAGAACAAAAAGGGCCAGAATATCAACAAATTACTCTTAGCGAGGAAAACATTGTGAAAATATTTTTCTAAAATTTTATTTAAACCTAGATTAATCATTCTTACATGCTCAATGTCTATAATCTCATATATCCTGCATTCTAGCTAAAAAAGCACCTGTGCCTTAGTTCTACCATAGCTCTCTTAAAATGAATTTGGTGGTTATAGAACCAACTTTGACATATTAATGTTGATACCACCTGCTCCTAGCATTTTCAGCATGTGTCAACATGTCTCCAACACTCAGGGCTGTATCCTAAAGGGTACCCTCTGCCCCATTTCTTCTTCAGGAACAGAGAAATGACTGCGCATTTCAGCCTCCCACTGGATATGAACACCTTCCTGTCTATTTAGAAATAATCAACAGATAAACTACAGGAAGCACTTATTTCTTTACTATTCACAAAATGCAAACCATTAACAATGTATTGCATCAGCATGACACACTGAAATAGATACATTCTAATTCTGGCCATATGTAAACCACTTTCCTTGTCATCCAACAGCTCAAATGATAAATTATGTCAACTTATTATCTAGCATATTGAGAAAAACTATACATCTGAAGAATATGTTTCAGGTAAACCTACATCAAGACTGCCTAAAACAAATTATATCTTTGAGAGTGTGATGTGTAGTTTACAACCAGAAAGCTTCTCTGCAGTGGCCTCAGAATACTTCCATGGGACCAATTACTCTGGGATGCAGAACCTCAAATGAATAAGAGCAAAATTCTCCTGTCTTGGGCATGACAGTTGCAGGGAGATACAGCTGTGGAGCATACCAGTTCATACTCCACACTGTCTCTAATTTCTCACTAAGATACATAAGAGAAACAGAAAATTACCTGCCAGAATGTCAGACTCATCCATAAACTGGGTGCTGAAGAGAATTACTCTGTCTGATTTCCCTGTTTTCAGGAGATTCCATACTTGGTGCCTTGAAAGAGGATCCAATCCAGCAGTTGGTTCATCCAACAGCAAAACCTGGACAGGAGAAAAGTCATAAAGTAATTTCTCCCTTTGAGGTAAGATCCTTTTTAAATTTTATTTATTTATTTATTTATTGAGGTGGAGTCTCGCTTTGTTGCCCAGGTTACAGGGCAGTGGTGCGATCTTGGCTCACTGCCACCTCTGCCTCCCAGGTTCAAGCAATTCTCTGCCTCAGCCTCCAGAGTAGCTGGGATTACAGGTGGCTCTCACCCTGCCCTGCTAATTTTTTGGTATTTTTAGTAGAGATGGGGATTCACCAACTTGGCCAGGCTGGTCTTGATCTCCTGACCTCATGATCCACTCACCTCGGCCTCCCAAAGTGCTGGGATTACAGGCATGAGCCACCGCACCAGGTCAAGATCCTTTTAAAAAGCACTATACTTTTTAAAGTATTTGGGAGAAATTTGTTAGCACTTAATATTTCATTCTAAAAGTTCTCTTACATTTATCATTTATAAATTGTTTGACCTAACAAAATAATTTTATAGTCTTCAATCTGATTTCACCAGTAATTTTGGTTTGACTTGCCTGAGGATCTCCCAAAATGGCAATCCCAAAAGTTAGTTTCCAATTTTGTCCACCAGTTAAGTTTTGAACAAGGATGTCTTGAATATTTTCCGTTTCTAAGTCCTGTACAACTTGTTGTACCTAACCAAATAAATGATATTTAGTCCAAAACCCAGAAAGTTTATTTTTAAAACACTATCATTTTTCTGTTCTTTACAAAGGGTCTTTTTGCTTAACATTTAGATGAGGAATTGTGTAGAAATAACTTAACACAACATTTTCTAGGTAAACAATCTCACTTTCATGACTGTGTAACATCTAATATGCTCACATACCTCTTTCTCTACTTCATGCGGCAAAATCCCTTTTATATTAGCAAGCACCCCGAGGTTTCCATCACAGTAAGAAATCCAAATTGCACACTGGATTGTGGACAAAATCCAGTGAGCTTGCTGATATTTTCTATGTCAGCCATTCCTGAAAGTGTGTGATTATAGATAGTGACTGAACCTGAAAGCAGAAGGCAGAGAGTTACCGTTAGGAAAATGTGTCATGCTTCATTGATTTAAAATGGAAAACACTGTATCAATTATTAGATTCATCTCAACATTGTTTACTTGTAAGGAGTACACAATTAACTGATTAAAAATGTAATGTTCATAATAACATCTGATCCAGCTGGAATACTGCTTAGTAAATGAAGAATCATAAAACTACTTATGACATATTTAAAACAAGAATAACATTTTTAAAAATAGGTATAATACCATTCAATAAAAGGATGAGAAAAACTTCTAAATTTTTATCTTAAATCCCTGGGTGTAATGGGTAATGAAACTACTGGGATTAATTAATGAAAACAATTAATTAAATACATAAGTAATGCATTTGTCTAAGTACTTGTCCTTGGATAACTGTCTTCTTACCTGATGTTGGAATTGATAGCCCACGAAGTATGTTTAACAGGGTGGTTTTCCCAGCTCCACTGTGACCAAGAAGGGCAGTGATCTGGCCTTCATATATGTCAAACACCAGACCTGCCATAATTTTAAAAAAATTATACTCAGAGCCTACATATTAACTTTACATTCTCTGAAATTGTTGTAACATTTTGCAGTGTGATAGATTGAGCTAGCAATATTTGAAATAAAATTGATCTTAAAATTATTTCTTTTAAAACTGAATGTCAACATTTTATGGTGATAAAATGGTCAATATGTTATTGTGCAATTACTTTTTTTATAAAAGCAGTTTTATCAAGAAAGGCTACCTATAATCAAGGGAGCTTTAGTACTGAAGAATAAGATGAGTTGAAAACAAAGAATTTCATGATACTATCATATATCTTTCAAACTCACATGATTTTTAACGATACATCCTACTTTTAAAAATAGTTACATGGTTTTTATCAACTTCGAAGAAACATAATGTGTTCAAATAAAGGAGAGACATATCTGGAATATCTCAGCTTAATCCCTACCAAGAAGTTACAACAGTGAGGCAGTCCTTAAATCAAGCAGCCCTATTAAATAAAATGTTATTTTATTACCTCTCAAATCTTCTACTTTCTCATGCTTCCCTGCTTATTCTTTTGTAAGATTTTTGATTCCGAAAAAAAAAAAGAGGGGAATGTTTTCAGAAAATTGTGAAAATGTACAGAGGATTGATAAGTCAAGTCTTTGAGGCTGAAGCAAAGCCTCAAAGAAAATCTGGGATTCTTCTATTTTAAAGCCTCAAAGAAAATCTGGGGATTCTTTTCTTTCACATGGGCACTGGCAGAAGCAACCAGGGCACCTAATTAGAAGCAGCATCCCTGATCTTTGCAAAATGAATAGGCCAAAATATGAAGAGCACAACCAGCACATAGAAGTATGTTGTTATAAGAATTGTGATAAATGACAGGATAGGAGGAAAGCTGGAGATAAAATAAATGGTGAGGTGATACTATGGTGGAAAAAAGAAGAGAAAAAACACAGCATAATGGAAATATTAGGGTTTTAAAATCTAATCATTGAATGATTCAGAACTGATGAAATCCCAGTTGTGCTACACACTAGCTCTGTTACAAATGCTGTGTACTCAAGACTCATAGAGTTCAGTTCTTCAGCAGTGATGCGAGGATGGCATTAATTACCATACAGAGTTGGCTTGTAGAGTAAAGAATATAACCAGAACACAAAATATTTGGAACATAGTAAACTTCCAAAGAAGATGAGAGAGAAGGAAAAAGGATTTGAAACAAAGAAAGATTTTTAAAAGAGGGCATAGAAACATATTTTATCAGGAAAAACAACTAATGGGTACTAAGCTTAATACCTAGGTGATGAAATAGTTTGTAGAATAAATCCCCATGACACAGGTTTACCTATGTAATGAACCCACACATGTACCCCTGAACTTAAAAATAGAAGTTTAAAAGAAAAGAAATAAGATTTTAAGTGAGTTGAAGGATGACTTACTATAAGCCAGATCCAGTGCATTTTATCCACATTTTTTTACTTACATTATCACAACAAACCAGCAGGTAGGTTGTATTAGCCTGCGTGGGCTGCTATAACAAAATACCATAGACTGGTGGCTTAAGGGACAAACATTTATTTCTTATAGTTCTGAAGGATGAGAATTCCAAGATCAACATGTCAATAGATTTGGCTTCTGATGAGGGCTCTCTTCCTGGCTTGCAAACAGCCGCTTTCTTGCTGTGTTATCACATGGCAGAGAGAGGGAAAGAGTGCAAGCCCTCTTATGCCTCTTCTTATAAATACTCTAATTCCATCAGGAAGGCCCCACCTCATGATCTCATCTAACCCTAATTGCTTCCTAAGGCTTTATCTTCAAATACCATTATTTTAAGGGTTAAGGTTTCAACGTATAAATTTTGAGGGGATATAATTCAATTTATTGAATAGGTACAATCCACTTAAATATGGAAGTAACTGAAGAGGCTGGACATTCAGATGCAATGACATTCAAGTTGAGCATATATGGATTCAAATACTCTTTCTAGATTAGGTAGAATCTACTCTGTGGTTGGTATAATACCCTTTAATTGACATTTCACTTTTCTACTTTCTATACTGAGAGGCGATTATGAGCTCAGCTAGCTTGACCTCTGGGACAGAACAGCCCAGGCTTCAGAACTCTGTGCACTGGTCTGTTGGATGCAGTGCCAGACACAGTAATGACGCCGCAGGACTGGCAGTCTTGAGTAGCCATGCCATAGATAAAATCTCCCACACTTTCCTAACAGTTGCTCCACCTGTTGCTGGAGATAATTTTTCTAGAGCATAAGACTAATCTTGTTATCCATAATTCACATGCCCACTGGGTAAATAAAAACACCTTATTTCATCATTCAAGGTTTTTTATGATCTCTCTGATAGAACCTAATTCGGATATACGCACTGGAAACAACATAAAACTTAGAGTTTCAGCTTAGAAGGATGTCATGATTCTTGAGAACATTGCTATGTTTACATGCTCATAGGGAATGAGAGAATACTGCTCTTGGTTGTATGTTCATATTGGATCTATATTCAGAGACTGTATCATAAATGTTCTAAGTTAAAATATTACTGAAAGAGGTATATCAGAAAGGTATTATTGAAGAGTGAGATGAATACAACATTGAATGATGAACAAGACTTGAGTAAAGATCTGGGGTATTGGAGATTTCTAGCTGTTTGGAAATCAAAGCAACCAGCATTGAATAAAGCATGTCCATCACCTAAGAGGGAAGATAGGTGCGGCACTAACAGTCCCGATTGCTCATGTTTCCTTCCCATCTCTCTCCCGTGCCTGCATCACTTGCCTCTTTCTCCTCATCTAGTTATAAGCCAGGAAGGGAAGATGAGAGGGACAAAGTGAATTACCAAAAAAAGGGGTTGAGAATAATAGCAAGGGAGACAATGGCAGTGTTTGTCACAAAGAGAGCAACTGAGGGAGAGAAAAACACAAAGAGGAGGATGAGAAAGATAATGCGGAAAATGAAAATTTGAAAACTATTTACTTGTGAATGATGGTTATTATACCATGAAATATTGGTAGATGTAAATGCTGAGAATGTGAGAAATAATGAGTAATTGTTCCTTTGTTCCCAATCCTTTGGTGTTTTTAATACTCTTTTAGGAAGAGTTTGCCATTGTTAAACAATAGCCATTATTTCCAATATGATTATTTAAAGTAATTATTAAAGATGTCGCTTGGACACAGTAAACACAATTGCTCTGCAGCTACCTTTGCATGTTATCATCTAGGATGGTAAATTGGATTTTATAAAAAATATAATGCTACCTAACAGCTACCTGTGTCTCCTTCTTACTTTAAGGATAAAGAAATGCCCTTTAATTTTCTAAAGCTTAAATGACACCCACATCTATTGATTTCTTGATCACTTAATTCAATAATCCTGTCAAAATTTATGTGAGGTTTTTTGAAATCATTTTCTCCCAGTGAACTCAAGCTAGATCCCCTTTTCAGAACTTCTACTATAATGAAGGTCAGAAACTATTTCCTACCTTATTTGAAAACCTTACCCAGGGCAGTTTTCAAATTAAGTCACAACTAATGAAATAAATTTTATTTTTCTTTTAAAAAGCAGTGCATATACCTGTAGTCTCTCTTTTTTATGATACTTTTTAGGATATCCATGTTTTCTACAAAATTGCTAATAGTAGTTTACCAATCTTTCCACCAATTACTTGCATTTCAAAGACGTGTTGACAATGCAAAAATAGTATCATTTAGCATAACTGAGCATCTTAGTATTCTATCATTACATATTTGAATTTTACATTTATTCTTACCATGTTCCAATTACTATTAAAATTTTATTATATTTCATAAATGAATAGAGAAATTATATTGTCTTTAATCCTTAATACTTTCTGCCTTTATATTTCAAATTTTGATATATTTATTTATATTCTATTTATATCTATATTCTATTTCTAGATAAACAAAAATTATTAACATTTATGGATAGTTAACATTATCAAATTTTAGTTTATATGCCTTAAAGTAGTGACATAATTTTATTTAATAATTTAATGTGATAAATTCTGTTGCTGAAAAATTCTCTGGTTATTAGCTATTAATTTCATAAAGTGCTGTTGGAGTTCATTTGTTTTTGCTCATTTAGATTTTACAATCATGTGCAAATGTGAGATTGGTCTAAATATTTCTTCTTGTCCCACTTTTGTATTCTTTCTCTTTGCTTTGCTCCAGTCCCAAACAATGAAGTAAGTTCTTCAATGTGACTCTATGCCCCTGTGTGGTTTTCCCCTCTTTGACTTGTTTTTTTATGGAGCAGTCTTGTGATTTCCTCCATTTGGATTAGATAAGGTCAATGCACCAAGAATAATAGTAAATATCATAACACTAATGATAAATTCTGAAATTTCTTACTTGGGAGATTTTAAAATAATGAGTCGTTACTCTGTATCAGTACTCCCAGAAATGATAAAACTTTTCAGAAGGACCCTTCCTTCCCTTCATTTCCCTATTTTCCTTTCTGCCTCTTCCCTAGCACTTACCTAGTATATACAAGGAATTGACAGACAAACCCCAGAGATGCACAGATAAATATGTTTTTTATCTATAGAAATGATAGTACAATCAGGGCGGCATGGTGGCTCATGCCTGTAATCCCAGCACTGTGGGAGGCCAAGGCGGGGGCATCACCTGAGATTAGGAGTTTGAGACAGCCTGGTCAGCATGGTGAAACCTTGTCTCTATTGAAAACACAAAAATTAGCCATGCATGGTATCATATACCTGTAGTCCCAGCTCCTTGGCAGGCGGAGACAGAGAATCACTTGGACCCGGGAGGTGGAGGTTGCAGTGAGCCAAGATCATGTCACTGCACCTGCCTGGGCAACAGAATGAGACTCCTTCCAAAAAAAAAAAAAAAAAGAAGAAGAAGAAAGAAGGAAGGAAGGAAGGAAGGAAAGAAGGAAGGAAGGAAGGAAGGAAGGAAGGGAGGGAGGGAGGGAGGGAGGGAGGGAAGAAAAAGGAAGGAGGGAGGAAGGTAGGGGAAGCGGGGAGGAGGAAAAGAAGGGAGGGAGGGAGCGAGGGAGGGAGGAAGGAAGGGGACAATCAATTAGAAGTAGAAGCTGAAACACATCAATAATTAAGAGTATCATCCTATATTTATTGACTTACGAGAAAACTAGTTACGCTGAGAGAGAAA
The DNA here is from genome assembly GCF_049354715.1 of Callithrix jacchus. Classification (NCBI taxonomy): domain Eukaryota; kingdom Metazoa; phylum Chordata; class Mammalia; order Primates; family Cebidae; genus Callithrix; species Callithrix jacchus. The sequence goes on from NC_133506.1 coordinate 125,047,504, forward strand.
AATTAAAGTCATTCCTCTCTCGTAAATGTTTATTTTTACAGAAGATATAGAATGGAATGCTCAGAGCATGTTGCCTGAATTATTAAGAGGGAATCTTTGTAGAATTGGTTGTAAAAAGTGAAATCGTTACCTTAACTCTTACCTGGGCCATTCCAACAGTGAAAGCAAAGAGGCTAAGAAGACACAAAGTTCATTCCAAAAATGCAGAAAGATGTGCGTACAATGCTGTGATTCCCAGAATGCTCCAAAAGGCAATAAGGAGAAACACAATCAAGCCCGTGAGGAAAGCTTTCTTTATCCACACACTCGTCAGGAAAACTAAAGACACCTGAGAAAAGAGAAAACTTCAGCTGGCATATAATTCTCTGAGAACCATCAACAGCACACACAAAAAGGAATTTTATATTATAAAAGTTTATTTTATCAGTTTTCCACCCCTAGACACTGTCTCATGCAAATACTACAAAGAAAACAAAAGAGGTGAGACCAGAATTATTGATAAATGATTGACAGCAGAGGGAGAGAAAGAAAGAAAGATTGAGATGAAATTCACCAACTCACCAAAGACAGGCTATAGAGGAGAAAAAGGGTGAATACCAACACAAAACCAGTCAGGATGACAACTTGTGCAGATTTTACAATAAGAGCCATTACAGTGGCCATGATAAGGATGAAGCTAGCATACATCAAACCCCAGGAAAGCCTAGCAGAAAAACAAAGCAGTCAGTTAGAGTATTGTTACTTCATCACTTCTTTGATTCATTTATTTAGCAAATGATTTGTGAAGCTTATAATTTATATAAAGAGTTAAGAAAATGCAATAGCTAACTTATCTCCTAACCTCAAGCTTACACAATATAGGAGAAGGTAGGCAATAAACAGATAGAGAAGCAAAATAGATAGCTAAATTGCAAATAAATAAAGCTGTGTGATAAGATGGATATCACCAGGAGAGGTTTTCTGGGAAAGCTTTTCTGGGAAGATATTTATGATGATTTGTCAGCTCTGGACAAGTTTTTCAGTAATGTTTTGTGTAAACAATTTGGACAAAAAGTAGATAACGAAGCAGGGTTCAGCAAACTTTTTTTCTAAGTAGCCACATTGTAAATATTTTCAACTTGGCAGGCCATACAGTTTCCATTGCCATTGTGGCACAAACACAGTCATAAACAATATGTGAGTGATGTGTGGCTGTGTTTCAATAAAATGTATTTATGGACAATAAAATTTGAATTGCATTTAAATTTTCACATGCCACAAAATATTATTGTTCATTGAATTTTTCCCAAGCATTTAAAAATGTAAAAGATATCCAGCCAAACTAAGCTTCATAAGTGAAGGAGAAATAAAATCCTTTATAGACAAGCAAATGCTGAGGGATTTTGTCACCACCAAGTCTGCCTTACAAAAGTTCCTGAAGGAAGCACTAAATATAGAAAGAAAAAACCAGTCCCAGTCACTGCAGGAATATGCCAAAATATAATGACCAACAACACTATGAAGAAACTGCATCAACTAATGTGCAAAATAACCAGCTAGCATCATGATGACAGATTCAAATTCACACATAACAATATTAACCTTAAATATAAAGGGGCTAAGTGCCCCAATTAAAAGACACAGACATCAGTGTCCAATTTGCCAGATAGGATAAAGAGTCAAGACCCATCAGTATCCTGTATTCAAACGACCCATTTCACGTGCAAAGACACATAGGCTCAAAATAAAGGGATGGAGAAACATTTACCAACAAATAGAAAGCAAAAAATAAAAGCAGAGGTTGCAATCCTAGTCTCTGATAAAAAAGGACTTTAAATCACAAAGATCAGAAGACACAAAGAAGGCCATACATAATGGAAAAGGGATCAAGGTAACAAGAAGAGATAACTATCCTAAATATATATGCACCCAATACATGAGCACCCAGATTCATAAAGCAAGTTCTTAGAGATCTACAAAGAGACTTAGACTCACACACAATAATAGTGGGCTACTTTAACACCCCACTGTCAATATTAGACAGATCAATAAGACAGAAGACTAACAAGGATACTCAGGACTTAAACACAGCTTTGGACCAAGTAGACCTAATATATATCTACAGAACTCTCCACCTCAAATCAACAGAATATACACGTTCTTCTCAGCACCATATAGCACTTATTATAAAATTGACCACATAATTAGAAGTAAAACACTCCTCAGCAAATGCAAAAGAATGGAAATCATAACAAACAGTCTATCAGACCATAGCGCAATGAGATTAGAACTCAGATTAAGAAACTCACTCAAATCTGCACAATTACCTGGAAACTGAACAACTTGCTTCTGCGTGTCAGCTGGATAAACAATGAAATGAAAGCAGAAATAAAGATGTTCTTCAAAACCAATCAGAGTGAAGACACAACTTACCAGAATCTCTGAGACAACTTTAAAGCAGTGTCGAGGGGGAAATTTATAGCAATAAATGCCCACATGAGAAACAAGGAAATATCTAAAATTGACACTCTATCATCAAAATTGAAAGAGCTAGAGGAGCAAGATCCAACAAAAAAAATCAAAAGCTAGCAGAAGACAAGAAATAACTAAGATCAGAGCAGAACTGAAGGAGATAGACATGCAAAAAACCTTTCAAAAAAATCAATAAATCCAGGAGCTGTTTTTTTGAAAAGATCAACAAAATAGACCACTAGCCAGACTAATAAAAAAGAAAAGAGAGAAGAATCAAATTGATGCAATAAAAAATGATAAAGGGGATATCACTACTGATTCCGTGGAAATACAAACTACCATCAGAGATTACTACAAACAGCTCTATGCACATAAACCAGAAAACCTGGAAGAAATGGATTAATTGCTGGACACTTGCACTCTACCAAGACTAAACCAGGAAGAAGTTGAAACCCTAAATAGACCAACAACAAGGGCTGAAGTTGAGGCAGCAATCAGCCTACCAACCAAAAAAGTCCAGGTCCAGAGGGTTTCACAGCCAAATTCTACCAGACATACAAGGAGGAGCTGGTTCTATTCATTCTGAAACTATGCCAAACAATACAAAAAGAGGAAATCCACCCTAACTCATTCTGTGAGACCCACATCATCCTGATACCAAAACCAGGCAGAGACTCAACAAGAAAAGAAAACTTCAGGCCAATATCCATGATGAAGATTGATGCAAAAATATTCAATAAAATACTGGCAAACTGAATGCAATAGCACATAAAAAAGCTTATTCATCACAATCAAGTAGGCTTCATCCAGGGATGCAAGGCTGGTTCAACATACGCAAGCCTATAAACATAACCCATCACATAAACAGAACCAAAGACAAAAATCACATGATTATCTCAATAGATGTGGAGAAGGCCTTTGACAAAATTCAACAGCACTTCATGCTAAAAGCTCTCAATAAACTAGGTATAGAGGGAATGTATTATAAAATAATAAAAGCTATTTATGACAAAACTACATCCAATATCATACTGAACAGGCAAAAGCTGGAAGAATTCCCTTTGAAATCTGGCACTAAACAAGGATGCCCTCTCTCACCACTCCTATTCAATATAGTATTGGAAGCTCTAGGCAGAGCAATCAGGCAAGAAAAAAAAAAATAAAGGGTATTCAATTAGGAAAGGAGGAAGTCAAATAGTCTCTTCGCAGATGACATGATTGTATATTTAGAAGACTCCATTGTCTCAGCCCAAAATCTCCTGAAACTGATAAGCACCTTCAGCAAAGTCTCAGGGTACAAAATCAATGTGCAGAAATCACAAGCATTCCTATACACCAATAACAGACTTAAAGAGAGTCAAATTAAGAATGAACTAGGGAGGCTGAGGTGGGAGGATCACTTGAGCCCAGGAGTTTGAGGCTGCAGTGAGCTATAATCATGTCTGTGAAAAGCTATTGCTCTCCACCCTGGGCAACAGAGTAAAACTTTGTCTCTAAGAAAAAAAAGAAGTTAAAATCAATGATAGAATCTAAACTGTTATTATGATTACATATCCATGTTTCTATCTCCCCCAGTACCAGTGTCCCTGGAGTAAAGTGCCTGTGTTCTACTTGTTTTCTGATCCCCAGTACTTAGTACAATGGTTTGAATATGGAAGTTGTTCCGTATATGTTGCCTCATTAATGAAGTGAATAAATGACAGAATAGAATAATCCATTAAATCACCATCTATGAAAATTCAAATTTAATGTAGTTAGATTCCTTTAACTTTATACTCATTTCTATGATAGCAGCATGAATGGCAGCTTGAAAAGCTACAAAGCCTTTCTCCCAGAATGCTGCACCTTCACACTTCATTTTCCATTCACTGCTTGACAATGAGCTTTAGAAGAACACACCCTTTATTATGGAATAATACAATCTTGGCTACAGAAAAAAAACAAAATTTCAAATGTTTCAAAATGCAAAGTCCATGATAATACAGTGGATGGTAAGTCCTCTCAGTTGAGATTTGCAGAGTATACCCAAAGAGAATATAGCAGAATTACTTTACAAATTGTTTTTTTCTGAGACACAGTCTTGCTCCATCATCGCCAGGTGCCAGGCTGAAGTGCAGTGGCACGATCTCAGCTCACTGCAACCTCTGCCTCCCGGGTACAAGCAATTCTCCTGCCTCAGCTTCCGGAGTAACTGGGACTACAGGTGTGCACCACCATGCCCAGCTAATTTTTGTATTTTTTAGTAGAGATGGAGTTTCACCATGTTGGCCAGGATGGTTTCGATCTCTTGACCTCATGATCCACCCGCTTTGGCCTCTCAAAATGCTGGGATTACAGGCGTGAGCCGCCACGCCCGGCTACGAATATTTTTAAGACCAGTTCTCAATGAGTTTTCATTATATTTTATAATTCTTTCCATTAGTCAAGAATTCTCTCCTTGAGCTTGGCTCTTCTGTGGCTTATGTCAAGAAAGCACTAAACTTTAAAAAAAAATGGAAGTAAATGAGTAAGATCATTTTGTTCAGGTGTTTTTTAGGAGTAACTTAGAAATAATAGTAAATATACTTTTTAATAAAACAATGTACTTAAGTACATAAGTTTCATTTAATAAATATGAATATCCTTTATGTTCAGAAGAAATTAAAGGTATATTGTGGTTGTATATGTTTGTGTAGTTTCACCTCTGCTATTCGTCATGTCCCCTGTGGCTACTCCTATGATAGCAACAAAAAAGTATATTTTTTCTTCTATAAAAGTTACATGAATGGTATCTGTGCTCTTTCATCATGGAGATTCTATGTCCCCAAGAAAACTTCAAATGATATGAGAAGGTATCAGTAAAGATGACTCTCACCACATCTACTGAAGAGTTCAAATCCAATTCATCCGTGCTTTTTTTCATCAGGCCACCCCATAATTGTTCTTCCTGCCATGTGAAAAAAAAAAGGAATAGTTAAGTAAGAAGCTCTCTACCTGGCCATATTCAATTACATTGAGGTTATTTTATCTTAAAGCTATTTCCTTCCTAAAGGAAGTGCTGGGCCTAAATAAGACATGGAGGGGAGGGGAGTAGAAATTTCTGATGTTCTAGATAAAATCAGAAATGTATAGCAAATATTTGTGTTGCAAATATAATATACCCTTCCAAATAAATTATTTAAACAATGTATTAGTCTGTTCTCCCATGCTATAAGAAAATATTGAGACTGGGTGATTTATAAAGAAAAAAATTTAATTGACTCACAGTTCTCCATGGCTGGGGAAGCCTCAGAAAACTTACAATCATGGCAGAAGGTACCTCTTCCCAGGGAGGCAGGAGGCTGAATAAATGCAAGGAGGAGAAATGCTAGATGCTTATAAAACCATCAGATTTCATGAGAACTCACTCACTATCAGGAGAATGGCATGGGGGAGCTTCCCCCATGATCCAATCACTCCCACTGGGTCCCTCCCTCAACACATGAGGATTATGGGGATTACAATTCAAGATGAGATTTTGGGTAGAGACACAGCCAAACCATATCAAACAATAATTTAAGGCACAATAAATTTGAAATAATTATTGGCATTGGAAATTCCAATGGTATTTGAATTTCAAACAATCATTGGTATTGGTGTTGGTATTGGTACAAATATTGATATTGGAAACACTAATACATCGATTTAAATTCATATGAAAACAAACCTATCTAAAGTTGGAATATACGCTGCAATTATAGCACACATTTTCATTTGGAAGTGGTGTCAATATAGACAAATTTCCAAAGACAGCATAAAACTGTTGCATTTAGATAGTGTTTTCTTAAGAGACTTTGTTTATTCTAAAATATATATTGTAAATGGCTGATGTTACTGATCTAACCCAGGCCATTTAACTCATACAATTGCATCCTTCTGGTGTGATTCAACAAGTTCTTTTGTCCTCCATATTTCCTAGAATCCAGTGCCTAGATCCAGAGGCTTAATCAGACTCAGGTCTATTCCTTTTTGCCAGCCTGTAGGTGGTGGTGTGTTGTTTCATAAGAGGCTCATAATTTCTAATTGTCTCTTTTTGAGATATTAGCAACTGTTGACCCTCAGTGCCTAGGTCTATTAATTCAATGGGAGTTTCAAAATGGTGATGTTGTATTTCTATCATTTCTTTTTCATTTACTGATATGAAACATTTATAAAATAATATTTTCCATGATCTATTTGGTTATGCAATAGTTAGTTCACATGGGATATATGCTTGAAGTTTCTCTTTATTTGCAATTTTCCAAAATAAAAACTCATCACAATAGGCTGAGTATTTCTTATCTGAAATGCTTGAGATAAGAAGCGTTTTGGGTTTCAATTTTCTTTTTGGATTTTGTAATATTTTCATGTATATAAGAAATCTTGAGGATAGGACCCAAGTCTAAATGTGAAATTCATTTATGTTTCACATACATCTTATACACATAGCCTGAAGATAATATTATACTATATATAATATATTTATATAAAGTCATGTGTAAAACTCCCTTCCTCAAAATGTGGGGATTACAGGTCCCTTCCTCTATATGTGGGGATTACAATTCAAAATGAGATTTGGGTGGGAACACAGAGTCACACCTTATCATGAGGTCAGGTATGGAATATTCCACTTGTGCATCATGTCAGTGCCCAAAAGGTTTCAGATTTTGAAGCATTTCAGATTTTGGGTTTTAGAATTAGGGGTGCTCAACCCGTATCATCCTCTAAACGTAAAACAGTTAGTTATATTTTTCATAACTTGACGAACACATGGACCTGTGCCACATTGGCTGCTGAGTTCTTTTGGCATAACCAATCAGGTCTTGATGGCTCACTAAGCTAGCTGGAATGACAAGGTTTTTCACCTTGTAAATGTCCTGTCCTATATCTTCTCAGGTTTTAAGGTTACATGGGTGAGAGAATGAGACTATTCTATACATATTTATTTAGTTTATCATACTTTACACATTTAACAGCTCTAATAGCATTCCAAATAAAAACTAGTAATATAATTTCTGAATAAGGTTTCGGTTGCTATTGTCAAATTGGTCCTCTCTGCTTTCTGGTGGATAATTACAAACTCTTATGTTTCTTCAGGGGACTGGTAAGAGTTTGGGTTGATGAGGGGAGGAGAAGATGGCGCTATAGGAGCAACTCAGGATTGCAGCTCCCAGTGAAAGTGCAGAGGGTGAGTGGATGCCACATTTCCAGACGGATCTTTATTGCCCACAGACCAGGAGATTCCCAGGTGTAGGAGCCCCATGGGCCACCAGCGCGGCTGTTTCAGCCAGCGCTGCAGCGCAGCAGCACTCCATACAAAATACACTGGTCTGGTTGCCCTGTTAAACCAGCAATTTGAGATTTGGGAAGGCAGATTAGCACATTCATCTGATTAAATGGGACTTAAACAGTAAGCCAGGCCAGGAGATTCCCAGGCAGTGACATTGTTTCAGCCGGCTCAGTGGGTCACTGCATGGGAAATCACACAGATCCCGGCACCCTTTCAGCAGGCGACTGAAACACCTGGGAGAGAGTCAACCATTCAACTTAAAATAAAAAAGGCTCTGAGGCAGGGAGCCAGGTGATCAGGCTCAGTGGGTCCCACCCCAACAACAACAAAAAACAAAACAGCAATTGGAAATGTTTGGGGTTGAGAGTTTCAGGGCAAGCATAGCTGAACCCAGGATGGTGCAGCTTGGTGCAGGAGGGGTGTCTACCATTACCAAGGCACTCCACCCCTACAGAGGTACTCTGCCATTGCCGACGCAGCCTGCCGTTGCCGAGGCAACCCGCCATAACAGATAGAGTCTGCCATTACAAGGGTGGGCAACCATCACCACAGCAGTTCTAACCATACCCATATAAACAGGACTAAAGGGAATTACACACAGAAGCAGGGTGGAGACCAGAGCAGCTCAGCATAGCCTCGGCAGGCAGGCAGTGACTAGACTGCCTCCTTGCTGAGCAGGACAGTGCAACAGATATGCATAAATAAAGCCCTAACTCTCCGGGACACAGAACCTGAAAAAAAAAAGGGGGCTTTATGAGTTCTGCTGCAGCAGACTTAAACGTACCTGCCTAACAGCCCTGAATGAACAACGGAGCTCACGGCTCAGCACTAGAGCTCCTATAATGTGCAGACTGTCTCCTCAAGCAGCTCCCTTACCCCCATATATCCAAAGAGTCACCTCACAAAGGACTAATCAGACTGACATTTAGCAGGCATCATTCTGGGACAAAGACAGCAGAAGAAGAAACTGGTAGCAACCCTCACTGTTCCGCAGCTGCTACAGGTGTTCCCCAGGCAAGCAGGGCCTGGAGTGGACCTAAGCAGTCCTACAGCAGAGGGGCTATACTGTTAGAAGGAAAACTAAGAAACAGAAATACTTCATCATTAACAATCTGGACGTCCACTCAGAGACCCAATCGGAAAGTCAGCAACTACTCAGACAACAGGTGGATAAATCCACAAGGTTGGGAAGAAACCAGCGCAAAAACGAGGAAAACATCCGAAACTGGAACACCTCTCTTCCTACAAGAGACCACAACCCCTCACCAGCAAGGGAACAAAGCTGGATGGAGAATGAATGTGATGAAATGACAGAATCAGAATTCAGAAGGTGGGTAATGAGAAACTTCCGTGAGCTAAAAGAACATGTTCTAACTCAATGCAAAGAAACTAAGAACTTTGAAAAAAGATTTGAGGAAATGATAACAAGAATGGACAACTTAGAGAGGAATATGAGTGAATTGATAGAGCTGAGAAACACAACACAAGAACTTCGTGAAGCACGCAAAAGTTTCAACAGCCAAATTGACCAAGCAGAAGAAAAGAATATCAGAACTTGAAGATCAACTCAATGAAATAAAATGAGAAGGCAAGATTAGAGAAAAAAGCGCAAAAAGGAATGAACAAAGTCTCCAAGAAATGTGGGACTATGTGAAGAGACCTAACCTATGTTTGATAGGTGTACCTGAATGTGATGAAGAGAATGAATCCAAGCTGGAAAATACTCTTCAGGATATTATCTAGAAAAATTTCCCCAACCTAGCAAGGCAGGCCAATATTCAAGTCCAGGAAATACAGTGAACACCACAAAGATATTCATCAAGAAGAGCAACCCCAAGGCACATAATCATCAGATTCACCAGGGTTGAAATGAAGGAGAAAATGCTAAGGGCAGCCAGAGAGAAAGGTCAGGTCATCCACAAAGGGAAGCCCATCAGACTCAGAGCAGACTCTCGGCAGAAACCCTACAAGCCAGAAGAGAGGGGAGCCAATATTCAACATCCTTAAAGAAAAGAACTTTCAACCCAGAATTTCATATCCAGCCAGACTGAGCTTCAGAAGTGAAGGAAAAATAAAATCCTTTGCAAACAAGCAAGTACTCAGAGATTTTGTCACCACCAGGCCTGCTTTACAAGAGCTCCTGAAAGAGGCACTACACATAGAAAGAAAAAACCAGTACCAGCCATTCCAAAAACATACCAAATGCTAAAGAGCATCAACAAAATGAAGAATCTGCATCAACTAACAGGCAAAACAGAAAGCTAGCTTCAAAATGGCAGTATCAAATTCACACATAACAATATTAACCCTAAATGTAAATGGGCTAAATGGACCAATCAAAAGACACAGACTGGCAAATTGGATAAAAAGCCAAAATCCATTGGTGTGCTGTATCCAGAAATCCCATCTCACATGCAAGGATACACAAAGGCTCAAAATAAAGGGATGGAGGAAGATTTACCAAGCAAATGGAGAGCAAAAAAAAGCAGGAGTTGCAGTTCTTGTCTCAATAAATCCAAGAGCCGGTTTTTTGAAATGTTCAACAAAATAGAGAGACCACTAGCCAGATTGATAAAAAAGAAAAGAGAGAATAACCAAATAGATGCAATAAAAAATGATAAAGGGGAAATCACCACAGATTACGCAGAAATTCAAACCATCATCAGAGAATATTACAAACAACTCTATGCACATAAACTAGTAAACCCGGAAGAAATGGATAAATTCCTGGACACCTGTGTCCTCCCAAGCCTAAACCAGGAGGAAGCTGAAACTATGAATAGACCAATAACAAAGTCTGAAGCTGAGGCAGCAATTAAGAGACTACCACACAAAAAAAGTCCAGGTCCAGATGGGTTCACAGCCAAATTCTGCCAGACACACAAAGAGGAACTGTTACCATTCCTTCTGAAACTATTCCAAATAATTCAAAAAGAGGGAACCCTTCCCAAATCATTTTCTGAGATCAACATCATCCCGATACCAAAACCCGGCAGAGACTCAACAAGGAAAGAAAGCTTCAGGCCAATATCTATGATGAACATAGATGCAAAAATCTTCAATAAAATGCTGGCAAGCCGATTGCAACAGCACATCAAAAAGCTAATCCACCATGATCAAGTAGGATTCATCCCGGGGAATCAAGGCTGGTTCAACATAGCAAGTCTATAAATGTAATTCACTACATAAACAAAACCAAAAACAAAAACCACATGATTATCTCAATTGACGCAGAGAAGGCCTTTGACAAAATTCAACAGCCCTTTATGCTAAAAACCCTCAATAAACTCGGTATTGACGGAACGTATCTCAAAGTAATAAAAGCTATTTATGACAAACAAACAGCCAATATCATACTGAATGGGCAAAGACTGGAAGCATTCCCTTTGAAATCTGGCACCAGACAAGAATGCCCTCTCTCACCACTCCTATTCAATATAGTACTGGAAATTCTAGCCAGAGCAATCAGGCAAGAAAAAGAAATAAAGGGTATTCAAATAGGAAAGGAGGAAGTCAAATTTGTCTCTATTTGCAGACGACATGATTGTATACCTACAAGACCCCATGGTCTCAGCCCAAAATTGCCTGAAACTGATAAGCAACTTCAGCAAAGTCTCAGGATACAAAATCAATGTGCAAAAATCACAAGCATTCCTATACACCAATAACAGACTTAAAGAGAGCCACATCAAGAACGAACTGCCATTCACAATTGCTACAGAGAGAATAAAATACCTAGGAATACAACTAACAAGAAACGTAAAGGACCTCTTCAAGGAGAACTACAAACCACTGCTCAAGGAAATAAGAGAGGCCACAAACACATGGAGAAACATTCCATATTCATGGTTAGGGAGAATCAATATCTTGATTCTTCCTAAAAATGGCCATACTGCCCAAAGTAATTTACAGAATCAACGCTATCCCCTTCAAGCTACCAATGACCTTCTTCACAGAACTGGAGAAAACCACCTTGAACTTCATATGGAACCAAAAGAGAGCCCGCATTGCCAAGTCAATTCTAAGCAAAAAGAACACAGCGGGAGGCATCACACTACCGGAGTTCAAACTATACTACAAGGCTACAGTAATCAAAACAGCATGGTACTGGTACCAAAACAGAGATATAGACCAATGGAACAGAACAGAGACATCACAGGCAACACAACATATCTACTACCATACAATCTTTGATAAATCTGACAAAAACAAGCAATGGGTAAAGGATTCCCTGTTTAATAAATGGTGTTGGGAAAACTGGCTAGCCATGTGCAGAAAGCAGAAACTGGACCCCTTCCTGACACCTTACACTGAATTTAACTCCAAATGGATTAAAGACTTAAACATAAGACCTGGCACCATAAAAAATCCTAGAAGAAAATATAGGCAAAACCATTCAGGACATAGGAGTAGGCAAGGCCTTCATGACCAATACACCAAAAGCATTGGCAACAAAAGCCAAAATAGACAAATGGGACCTAATCAAACTCCAGAGCTTCTGCATGGCAAAAGAAACAGTCATCAGAGTGAATCAGCAACCAACAGAATGGGAAAAAATTTTTGCAGTTTACCCATCTGACAAAGGGCTGATATCCAGAATCTATAAAGAACTAAAGCAGATTTACAAGAAAAAAACAAACAAGCCCATTCAAAAGTGGGCAAAGGATATGAACAGACACTTTACAAAAGAAGACATACATGAGGCCAACAAACATATGAAAAAATGCTCATCGCCACTGGTCGTTAGAGAAATGCAAATCAAAACTACATTGAGATACCATCTCACACCAGTTAGAATGGCAATCATTAAAAAATCTGGAGACAACAGATGCTGGAGAGGATGTGGAGAAATAGGAACACTTTTACACTGCTGGTGGGAGTGTAAATTAGTTCATCCATTGTGGAAGACAGTGTGGCAATTCCTCAAAGACCTAGAAATAGAAATTCCATTTGACCCAGCAATCTCATTACTGGGTATATATCCAAAGGACTATAAATCATTCTGCTATAAGGCCACAGGCACACGAATGCTTATTGCAGCACTGTTTACAATAGCAAAGACCTGGAACCAACCCAAATACCCATCGATGATAGACTGGACTTGGAAAATGTGGCACATATACACCATGGAATATTATGCAGCAATAAAAAATGATGAGTTCATGTCCTTTGTAGGGACATGGATGAATCTGGAGAACATCATTCTCAGCAAACTGACGCAAGAACAGAAAGTGAAATACTGCATGTTCTTACTCATAGGCAGGTAATGAATAATGAGAACACATGGACACAGGGAGGGGAGCACTATACACTGAGGTCTATTGGGGGGAATACAGAGGGGACAGCGGGGGGTTGGGAGAGATGGGGAGGGATAGCGTGGGGAGAAATGCCAGATGTGGGTGAAGGGGTGGAAGGCAGCAAATCACACTGCCATGTGTGTACCTATGCAGCTATCTTGCATGTTCTGCACATGTACCCCAAAACCTAAAATGCAATTTAAAAAAGAAAAAGTTTCTTCAGGACCATCAGATCCTTATTGTTTCTTTCTCTTTTTTTTATATTTAAGTTTTGGGGTACATGTGCAGAACACACAAGTTTGTTGTTCCTCTTTGTTCTCTTCCTACACCCAGAGAGAGAAACCACACCAATCTTGCGGATTTTAGAGCTTTGTTCCACCCACATATATTTTGTGGTGCAAGGAAACATGTCACCTCTTTTCATTGTAAATATTGCCTGTGGGTTTTTGAAATGATGTCTAGTTTCTCTCTCAATATTTATGCATTTGAAATGTTATACTGTCATTACAGTCCAATGTTTCCTGAATCTTATCATAAACATACATTTAAATAACCCTGTACTATCTCATTTTGGTATGTACAATTACAAGGATAAACTATTTCATATGGAATTTCCTAAATTGGACACTAATGAACAAACTACAAAAAATTTCCTTGATACCGGGAAGGAATATACATTAATGTTGTTAATAAACTACAAAATTGAACATTCAATGTAACTTATGAAGGAAATCTCAAAATAAATGTTTGTCTTTTGCAAATAAGGAAATTACTATGAACCACCAAGGAACATACCTTTTAGGAATGGGGCTGAAGCCACTTTGCTCATTATGTCTTCGGTAGTTTTGGATTCAGGTGCAAATGCAATAACATAATTAGTATCATTAAATTATCTGCATGTCCCAGATCCATTGAAGGCATTTGAGGAGAGTCATGAACTTGATGTAAATTGGAGAAAAATAGGTACAGAAACAGTACCAGAAGAAATGAAAAAAGCCATTCCTATACAGCAATAGGAGAAAAAAAGAAGCAAACTGATAGGTGATATACCTCAGATCAATCATCCACAAAAAATTTGAAACACTTAATTCTGTTATTTGGCATACATTCCATTTGTTCTTTCTCCTAGCTTTTAAATATCCTGATTTTCTTTTGTCCATTAATCTGCATATTTTAAAATAGGCACATTGCCTACCAAGAGAGAATTGTAACATCATTTCTAATTATAATTGAGAATCTAAGTTTACTGCACTTTAGTGTAAGTGATAAAGGGTGGATTAGTCTGTGAATGGCCTAATAGTTTAGTCATGTTAACATTTTAGTGACAGTGATAAATAAATAGTAGGTGACATGGAATAGGTAACTAGCTTCCATCAATAGAAGCAAGGTTATATTTTTACCTTCTGTTGCTAGTATACAGAAGAAGATAGTCCCAAAATATTGCTCAAAAAAGAATTTTAAAAGTCTTTGTCATTGTGACCACATTCTGGAATTGGAAATAACACAGAATACAATTGAAACCCAGTGATAAGAACCTAATTACTTAGTTATCATTCTACACATAAGTTCTTTTTAAAATAGCTACATGTCATCATCATGTGATCCTTTTTTAGCTATGTGTATTGGTCTAGGTCTATGTTTATTTCTATTTTTATGTCTATTTCTATGTCTATGACTATTTCTATCTTTATAGAAAAATAAATATAATGTGCAGATATAAAAGAGGTAAAAATTTAAAAGTAAAATACCTATACAGAGTGGGATCTCAAATTTTACATTTATATAATCTTTTCCCTATGCAGGAATTGTTGTATGCTTTATTCCCTGCCGATCCAAGCATTCAATACATATTTGTTGCATGAACACACACACACACACACACACACACACACACAAGTTGATAAGATCAGATGTTAATATAACCTTTGAACTATCAGTATTTTATGAGTGATTTTATTATAATTTTCTGAGTTTACTAAAGTTTTTGCACAAAACACATCTAATCATTCTTATGGTCAGAAGAAAATAGACACTATTTTAACAGAAGTAAAAGCTTGCAATACCATTTTCTTTTCCCGTTTGTTTATATGACCATTATTTCTTTCAACCTGACATTGTCTGTGCCTATAGTGACAGTGTGTAGAGGTGCTACAATTTGTCTTTTGATTGTTTCTTAAATTTTGAATTCCCTGCCTCTTTTTTACTTTGGCCCTGAACTTCTATACCTATGCCTTCATGAGATTCAAATGGGCTCAGAAGTTAAGAATTGTTATCTCTGCCATGTAAAGATGTGTCTTTATTTTTCAAGTATTTCTGAATTTGAGTTCTTTAAAAATGCCTCTAGTAAGACATAAAGCAATAATATATATTTTAATTTGGAAAAATAAATTTTAATTGAAAAAACAGCAAAGCCCAGAATTTGAAAAAAAAAAAAATCTAGCTTGTTAATTTGAATACATATATGTGCAGTATTAAAAAATGAAAATAAAGTGTTTATGTTGCCTGAGAAAGTACTTTTTCATCCTCCAAATATGAGAACACATCGACTCTGAATCATACCAACAAGGTTTGCCTTCTCATCCTCCATTTTTTTGAGACAGTTCTTGCAGAGAGGAGCCCATGTTTGCTGACCCACGCTCATGCATCTCTTGCTCATTTTGACCTGTTTCCTTTAAGACAGAAAAAGAGGCTGGGTGCGGTGGTTCAAGCCTGTAATCCCAGCACTTTGGGAGGCCGAGGCGGGTGGATTACAAGGTCAAGAGATCGAGACCATCCTGGTCAACATGGTGAAACCCCGTCTCTACTAAAAATACAAAAAATTAGCTGGGCATGGTGGCACGTGCCTGTAATCCCAGCTACTCAGGAGGCTGAGGCAGGAGAATTGCCTGAACCCAGGAGGCGGAGGTTGCGGTGAGCCGAGATAGCGCCATTGCACTCCAGCCTGGGTAACAAGAGCGAAACTCTATCTCAAAAAAAAAAAAAAAAAAGACAGAAAAAGAGGAAGTAAATGTGAAGGTCTGAAGTAGAAAACATTGTGCAATCAAACATAAAAGAAACATTGCAACAGCTGTGTCCAGTTGCATGCCTGGAGAAGAAGAAAGCCGAAAGGCTAAAATAAAACATGAGGCATTGTTTAAACTCAATATTTGAAAGAAATAAGAATTAAAACAACTATCAGATATCGTTCCTACATCATTGGATTGAGAAAAATCAGAAGAGTTGTGTTGCTAGCTCCTCAACTGTGGGTGTTGTCAAATTGTCTAATGGGGGGAAAGGACATTTCTGCCCTGTTGTTCCGGGTACAAACTTACACAGTCACATGCGTGATTCGTTACTCATTCATTACTACTTAGAAATATCCTACCATCCGTCAATTCTGCTCCTGAGTATGCAGCCCAAGGAAATTCTCACATGAGTTCATGAGAGGAGCAGTTCAAGGATTTTCTTTATAATGTAGATTACTGTGGCATGGTGTTATAAAGCAAATTTTTATGGATACAGTCCAAAGATTACTATGTAGGATTCAGGCACATTGGATTGGCATACACCCATCCACGTGAAGAGATCTTAAAAATATAGCTCCAGTTCAAAGGAAGAAAGAACAAGAAGGTTGGGCATTAGGTCACAATATCATTAATATCAGTTCACACTGATATCAATTCACATGTGATACACATTTTCCAAAAATATCCAGGAATTAAAGGATCACCGTTTCTAACACAATAAAAAGGTTATCTTTGGAAGTGGGAAATAAGAATGGAGTTTGGGTGAAAAGTGGGAATTGGAAATTAAAGAAAATAAGTAATCAAAACAAGATGGGAGCTTTGTTTGAATCAATTATTTTGTGTACCATGAACTTAAGAGATTGTTTAACTTTTACCCAGGAAGTCATGTCTAGCCACCAAAAAATAATTACAGGCTGTGCACAGTGGCTTATGCCTGTAATCTCAGCACTTTTGGAGGCTGAGCCAGGAGGATAGCTTGAAGCCAGGAGTTAGAGACCGGCCTGGGCAACAAAGTGAGACCCCACCTCTATCTTTTAAAAATCAAAAACTTAGCGAGGAGTGGTGCCTGTAGTCCCAGCTACCGGCTTCTTGGGAGGCCAAGGCAAAAGATTGCTTGAGCCCAGCAAGATTGAGGTTGCAGTGAGCCATGATCATGCTACTGTACTCCGGCCTGTGTGACAGAGTGAGACCCTGTCTTAAAAAGAAATAGAAAATTTAACACATACTAGAAGTCAAAAAAAAAAAAAAAACACTATAAGGAGAGGAAGTATTAGAATCAGACTCAGATATGGCAGAAATATTGCAATTATTAGACTAGGAATTTGAAGCAACTATGATTAAAATACTAAGGGCTTCAATGGATAAAGTAGACAACATGTGAAATACACGGCAGCGGGGGTGGGGGGGGAGGCCACACCTGTTTCTCTGCATAAAACACTTCTGAAAACAAGTGTGTGGGCTTTCTCCACCAAGAAATGCTTCACTTTTCTGTGGACACCAATTGGGTGACTTAAAATTCAATTCACTTCAATTCTGACACTGTCTACTTGGAGTTACAGCAGATCCCACAGATTAAAGACTCAATCCCAAAAGACTGCCTCCCACTGCAGATGCCAGTCACAAACCTGGGTCTTCTGTACTTCTGACTGATTGGCTGTACATTAGGGGTTCCCACAACCCACTCCTTGGGTTTGATAATTTGCTAGAGTGACTCACAAAACCCAGAATAACCATGTACTTGCTATTACAAGTTTATTACAAAGTTTAAAACTCAGGAGCAGTCAAATAAAAAATATGCATAGGGCAAGGTATACAGGCCAGGACGCCAAGCTTCCATTAACTCTGGGTGTACCACCTTCCCCGCACCTTGATATGTTCACTAACCCAGAAGTTACCCAAACTCCTTCAGTTAGGGTTTTTATGAAGGCTTCATTACATGGGCATGATTAATAAAATCATTGGCCAATGGTGATTAATTTGAACTCCAGCTCCTCTCCTCTCCCTGGACATCTGGCAATGGGGCTGAAACCTTCTAATCACATGGTTGATTCCCAGGCAACCAGTCCTATCCTGAAACAATCTAGGGGATTTCAGCCATGACCTCACATTAACACAAAAACACTCCCTTCACTTCAGAGATTCCTGGTCTTAGAAGCTCTGTGTCAGGAACAGGGACCAAATATCACAGCAAACACTATTCTCATCACCCCTATGACTCAGGGAATTACAAAAATTTCAGGAGCTTTGTGCCAAAACTAGGGGTCAGAGACAAAATATATACTTACTATAATGTCGCATCATGCAAGAACAGATGGACAAGGCAAGGAGGGAGATAAAAATTCTAAGCGAGAACCAAAAATAAATGCCTAATATTAAAAAAATACTATCACAGAAGTGAAGAATGCCTTTGATCTTTGATAAGCTTATTAGTAGACTACACATAGCTGAGAAAAAAAAATCCAAAACTGAAAAGTAAACAAAAAAGACTGAAAAAAAAAAAAACAGAGCAGAATATTTAAGAACTGTGAGGCAATTAAAAATGTGTAACATATGCCTAATGGGCATACCAAAAAGAAAGAAAGGAGCAGAAGAAATATTTTTAAACAGTAATGACTGAGAATTTCTCCAGATTATAGCTAGACACCAAACCATAGATTCAGGAAGTTCAGAGAGCACCAAGCAGAATATTTGCTCAAACAACTGCACTAAGAAATATCACTTTCAAATTACAGATAATCAAAGATAAAAAATTCTTAAAGAAGGCAGAGGAAGGAAGAAAACATCTTTGCTATAGAGGAGTGAAAATAAGAATTTTATTTAACTTTTCTTCAGAAATCATGCAAACAAGAAGAGAATAAAGTATTTAATGTGTTGAGAGAAAAAAAGTCACCAAATTAGAATTCTACTCTTAGTGGAATTTACTTTGAGGTATTATTCACAAAAGGTGAAAGAGAAGTGCTTTCTCAGACAAACCAAAAATGAGGGAATTTGTTACCAGTAGGCCTGCCTTGCAAAATATGTGTCAAGTTATTTCAAAAGAAGTAAAATGCTATGTCACAAATTTAGATCTAAGGCTGCGCACAGTGGTTCATGCTTGCAATTATAGCACTTTGGGAAGCTGAGGTGAGAGGATGGCTTGAGACCAGAAGTTCAAGACCAGCCTGGGCAACATAGGGACCCTACAAAAACAAAATTATTTAAATTAGTGAGGCATGATGGCTTATGCCTGAGGCCCTAGTTGCTCAGGAGGCTGAGGTATAAAGGATCACTTGGGCCTGATAGATCGAGGCTGCAGTGAGCTCTGATGGCAACTTTGCACTCCAGCCTGGACAAAAGAGTGAAACCCTGTCACAAAAAAATAAAAAATAAAAAATTTGGTTTACATAAAGAAAGAAAAAGCATTAGAGAAAGAAAGGATAAGTGAATGTACAATAAAAACTTTTTCTTATTTTTAATTGATCTGTAACATAATAGAAAATATTAGCATTGTGTTCAATTGTGTATACTTATGTGTATATATGTATATAAATGCCACATATATGATATATATATTACATTCATATATAATGTTCATGGGTGCTTATCTATAAGTGAAATGAAGGACAGTAATGATATGAGACCCTGTCGCCTAGGCTGGAGTGCAGTGGTGCAATCTCGGCTCACTGGAACATCTGCCTTCCGGGTTCAAGAGATTCTCCTGCCTCAGCCTCCAGAGTAGCTGGGATTACAGGTGCCTGCCACCACACCCACTTATTTTTTGTATTTGTAGCAGAGATGGGGTTTCACCATGATTGTCAAACTGGTCTGGAACTCTTGACCTCAAATGATCTGCTTGCCTCAGCCCCCCAAAATGCTGGGATTACAGGCATGAGTCACTGCGCCTGATCTATTTACTCTTCTAAAGAAGCTTTTGAATCAGTTTACGAATTCAAAAATAATCCCATGGGAGTTCAAATATGGAATGACACTGATTTTATACCATAATGTATATCTTTTAGCAACTACATATAGCATTTATTATGTCTAAGCCACATTTAAATATTAAAACATTTAATATGCATAATAATCCCATGAGGTAGGTATTATGCTAATCAGCCCATTTTACGGACCAGAGAGGTAAGGCCCAGGGAGTTATATAACTTGCTCAAATTCACACAGACGGTGAGTAGCAGAAAGTGGTTTAAAATTCAGACCATCTGCAGAGTCTATGAGCTCAAATTACAAATGCTATGCTGTTTCATTTGCACATCTCTGTTTGTTCAATTATTCTTACTTTATGTGCACATATTTTACAATTTTCCTTGTCTTTTGCTTCATTTATTTTGCAGCAATATTCTCCAGTGCCAGAAACCTTATAAATTTCATGTGATGTGTTTTGCACTAGTCTAAAACATTCCTCTTGGAATCCTTGCTAGCTGTTTGTAAGGAGGACTTGTTACCCCAAGACTTGTGTGCAGCTCTTCTCAACACTACAAAAACAGAAAAACTTGATCTACAAAGAGAGAAGGATGAAGTGATCCAGCTGCCTGATAAAGAAAGACAGAATGTCTGCTTGTTTCCCAGGGAATTTTATCTTCTTGCTTTCCATTCTTCTCTGCCTGCATGTGGGTTTTGTTAGATATCCTCCAAACATTTCTGTTTCTTAAAAATATAATAAACAAATTCTACTTGATCTTCTTTTGTGCTTTTTTTGCCTTGAAATATTATTTGTGTGATATATTCCTGCCCTCCACTTTTATTTGCAATTTGTATTTCTCAGATATATTTTTGACAAACTTCTATTACCTGCCTAAAGCATGCCTCTTGAAATAGTATAACTGCAATTCTCTTTTTACTTTACCTGCAAATCTTTTGCTTTCCATGGACAGGACAGGGAAGGGGATATAAGTCCTCAGATTACCCAATCCTTTCCTCCAGTCATCTTATTTTGTTATCTCTTTAAATTACACTTTCCTGTTATTTCCTGTTTCTATACTGTGTTTTCTCTGTTCCTTTTTTCAAGTTCCCCTTTTCCTTTTTCCCTACCCAACATCTAGAAAGTTCTGGATTAGTATTTTGTTCTACTATTATTACCCTCAAATGTTAACAAACCTATCAGAACCTACACAACTCTGGCAACATAAAAAATCAGCATGTATCTCTATCAGTTTTTCTCCTCCATCTTCCTGCTCCTTATAGGATAAACCCATTAGCATATTTGAACCTAAAACATTAGCTCTACTCCTTACTGACTGCAATGCAGGGCAAGTAACTTACCCTCGGACCCCAGTGACTTACCCAGGAAGCTTCAGTTTCCTCATCTGTGAGATTCAGAGGACACAATAATATCTAATAAGGTTGTTTTAGAATTTAAAATTTAGGATTGGGGTGGAGGGGAAATGGTACAGAATAAAGGAAATAACATATGTAAAGTATTGAGTGTAGTATCTTGCAATGAGGGATGACTCACTAAATGCTAGAGATTATACTCTCCACAGCCATGTTGAAACTGGACATTACAGGCATTTGTAAATATTACCAGCCTGATTAACAAAAACTAGTACCATCTTGATAACTTACATATTTTTCTTAGTGTTGTCAAGCATACTTTAATATAATTTTTGGCCATTTTTAAATTTTTTTAACTATAACAAATATCTTCATTTTCTCCATCTGTGTTTTTGTACCTCTGTTATGCCATTATTGTTTTCTGTTTTTGTTTATGGCTCTGACTGAAAATGTCTTTTATCTCTCACTTTAAAAATAGCATGTTATTGCTATTGCTTTCTCATCCAGATAGGATGATAAAAGCACTTTGGGTACTCTTAAATTTGAGGTATGTTCTTTTTATTGCAAAGATATTTTAGGGTTTTCTCTTTAAACACAAGTGTAGGAAATCTCACAACAGTGTGCTCAGGTATAGTTTTTGGGTTTTGTCCTACACGGCACTTTTTGTTCACTTGCGATCAAAGAACTTGTGCCTCCTTTTTAAGTTCTTGGGAAAATTTAGCTAATACTTTCTTCAAATATTGCTTCCCTTCTAGTCTCTCTAGTCTTTTCTCTTGAAAGTTTATTAGATATTGAGTAATGTTGTCCCTGTCTCTATCCTTTGCTTATCTACAATCTTGAAATGGGAAATCAATCCATTTCCACATCACATATAAACTACCTTTCTGACATCAATTTTTATGATATCATTCCCATGGCTGCCTTGACTGTGTCCTGGTCTCTTTCCAAATGTGCAAGGATATTTTTTTAAATTATCTGGTCCTTTCTACTCTTTCCACTCTTCTCTTGCGTTGTCTCCTTCAACTCTAGTCAGATACTTCTACATAATTTTCCTTTTTAATAAGTACATCATGTTCTAATTTACATCTCTTTGCTCTCCTATAATGAACTCCTGCTTGCAACTGGATTTCTTTAGTGACTACATCTATCTACCCAGTTCATACTTTTCCTTCAGGTTTCAGCTCTGATCTCTTCTCCCACAAGGGTGTCTTCCTTGCTGATATGGTTTGGTTGTATCCCCCACAAATCTCATCTTAAATTATAGTTCCCATAATCCCCATGTGCCATGGGAGAGATCTCATGGGAGGTAATTTAATAATGAGGTCAGTTACCCTCATGCTGTTTTCATGATAGAGAGTGAGTTCTCATGAGATCTGATGGTTTTACAAGGGGCTTTTTCCTCTTTTGCTCAGCACTTGTCTTTCCTGCTGCCCTGCGAAGAAAGATGTGTTTGCTTCCCCTTCTACTATGATTATAAGTTTCCTGAGGCTTCCCCAGCCACCATGAACTGCGAGTCAATTAAACCTCTTTCCTTTATAAATTACTCAGTCTCAAATATGTCTTCATTAGCAGCCTGAGAATGAACTAATACCCTTGCCCTCATCACATATGGGTTCCATGCCCCTTCCAGGTGCCCGTAGCATGCTGTGGTTACTGTTGTTGTACCTTACTGTCTTTTAGGCTAATCATACTCATTTCTCTCCAACCATAGGTTGTAAACAACTGAATGGTACAAAATTATCACTGCTTGTGTACCTCACAGAGCCTGGAACATGAAGATTGCTCAATAAATATGTTTTAAGTTTTAAATGTATAATGTTGAATGTGAGGTAGGGAAGTAAAAAGAAAAAGGTATCTTTTTTCAAGAAGCTTAGTTATAAAAGAAAGGTTGTAGGTTGGATGGTAGTTTAAATGAGTTGTTTTTGTCAAGGGAAGGTTTTTTTTTTTCTTCTAAGACAACATTTAAGAAGGGAAAGTGCAGAGGGGAATGCTGAACACACAGGAGAAATGCAGTAACAGGTGGAGTGCTGCTTTTTTGGAGGGGCTGGATAAGAAAGGTTTGGATCAGAAGGGACAGGGGTTTTCTTCTCTGTCACAAGAAAAAAAGGAACTGCCAGTGAAAGCTGAGAGAATTTAAAAACATGACAACATGAAGTAAAGATTTCAGTCCTCAGGGTTAAGTTATTTTTCTGTGAAGTAGGAAGCAAATTCTAAGAACAAACCAACAGATGTGCTAGGCACTTGATACTGTGAGGAGTCTTAAAATAGGTGTCAAGGTGAATGGAAGATTGCCTTAGACAGGTCAGGAACCCTTAAGTCCTGCTGCCTTAAGAAGTGTTCCTTGAAACCAAAGGAAAATTTGTAAGGTTTGTCTCTGAACTGATGGCTCAAAATGACATATTTTTAAAAGTCATTTATCATTAATTGAAATCATTGATGGATCAAGAAAGGCATCAAAAGCTACTCAAACTGCTAAACAGTGGATGACTTAAAAACTTGACCAAAAAAAATGCTTTGCCCGTGTAAGAGAAAAGCCATAGTTACTGAATAAACTGCGTTATTCATACCCAAGATATCAGTACCAACACAAAATTAGCAATGAAAAAGAAAAGAATTGACATATTTAATGCTACATTTTTGAATACTTTTGCTTTTTTTTTAACCAGTGGTAATTTGCTTAATGCATAATTAAATATAATTTAATATTTTTTAAACTTACATTCTTCAACTTTGCAGTTATGAAAGAAAGTCATTGTGCCCTGTAATCCCAGTACTTTGGGAGGCCAAAGTGGGAGGATCATTTGAGTCCAGGGGTTTGAGACCAGCCTGGGCAACGCGGGGAAACCCTGTCTCTACAAAAATAGAAACAAGTCAGCCAGATGTGGTAGTACATACCTGTAGTCCCAGCTATTCCAGATTGGTTGAGGCCTAGAACCTGGGAGGTGGATGTTACAGTGAGCCAAGATCATGCCACAGCACTCCAGCCTGGGCAACAGAGTAAGATCCTGTCTCAAAAAGAAAAGAAAGTCATTTGTTTATACAGGTTTTTGTTTATTCTTACTTTATATAAGACTAATTAGTAAGTTTGGGCTCCTCAAACATCACCAACAATTACAATTACATTGCAAGTTATAGTCAAAAGTTTAGAGGCTTCACAGAGCTCATTGGGTTTGAAAAAACTAAACATTGCTGCCAATACATTTCTTGTCAGCTTCTGTTGTGGGCAGTATAAAAAAAAAAGCATTTATTTTGTTATAGTAGATGCTCATCCCTGTGCAGGATACCTAAACGAAAACACTGGGAAATCTTAGCTCCTTATCTCATAAACCAGAAAAGCTACATCCCACTCCACAGTATTTGGGGGCATTAATTCTTTCTATATTTGTTTTAAGATGTTTGATTAAATTAATATATGTTTGATTTTGCCTAGGTCTTTTTTAGCCATGTAAATTATTTGCCATTATATGGGAATCTGAGGTGTTCAGCCTTTTTATAAACATTCAGTAAAAACTTCAAACAAACATGTATTTGATTATCTAAAAGTATTGTTTCCAATATACAATCATTACTCCTCTGAGCCCATCCTGTGGGTATTTTATGTAATTTTTCTAGTGTATTTATCATACTACTTATAAAACTTAAGAAGATATCAAGCCATTTACCTTTCAATTTATTTGCACCAAAATATCACACAGTGGTATCTTATAGGATAATAGCAAAATTTTTATTGCTATTTCTATTGTTGAACTATGCTGATGGAATACTTCTTCAACAAGGATAACATAAAACAGTTAAATAAGAAGTAACAAAAGCAGAGATCATATAAAAGAAAAATAAATACCCACATGCCAGAAATGAAACAAGAAAACAAAACTAAAAAATTGCTATTTTAAGCCAGTAAATTTTAAGGTGGTTTGGCAAAGGCTGACAGATAAACCAACTAAAATATAATTCATGTGTAAGGATAAAATAGATATATCTTTACCCCCAAAAAATGAGATTTCTATTTTATGAACATCTCTGAAAGAAGTACTAATAAATATTCTCCAAGAAGAAAAATAACTGAACCCTGAAAGAAGTCGTTGAATACTAGCAACCAATAAACATATTAGTGAACTAAATAAATATTGATTGTGCAAAGTAATGATGATAATGACTAATGTACAGGGGCAATGTCACAGTGTCCACACTGCACTGTCCGCAGTGCAGGGGGCAGTGTCATAGTGTCCACACAATGGACAACTTAAGTGTCAAACAGCAGTCATACGGGAGGAGAGAGGTGTGATCGGAGCTAAGTTCCCCAAAAATCTTACAGTTTAGGACGAGGACAAAGATCTGATTAACTTTAGAACTGCACTCTTCTATAAGGTAGCCATTAGCCCCAGGTGAGTATTTAAATGCAAATTTTAATTAATTTTTAAAAATCAATAAAATTTAAAATTCAGGTTTTTTTGCCCCCTACATATAAAGAGCTTGGAAGTCATTATTCTCTTTCTTGCAGTCAAGAAAAAAAGCTAAACAAACTGAAAATCAGTGATGTTTCTTAGGCCCATCAGAGACTGAGGTTTCAGGGCAAACTACAACCCTAAAATCCAGAGAAACAAGTAAATACAGAGAATCACAGCGAAGATCAACTCATCTGGAGCAAAAGTCACTAGAGCCAGAAGTTGGTAGGATGCAATGCATAAATGCTAATTTTGATGAATTGCTGGAGGCTGAGTGTGGCCTGTAGTGAGGGGAGACATTCCTGGGTCAGTACCATTAAGGGGCAGAAGCAGGTGGGTGTAACTGGAGAAAGGCAAAGGCTGTGGGGCTCAAGGATTCATTCACCACTAGTTCTGGTACCAAAGCAGGGGAGGAGGGTCTAACGTCCCACTTCTATCCTCCATCTGTTGCTGCTACTTCCTGTTGGATTGATCAAACGCAACTGGAATCCAGGCATCAAAGAAGAGAATTGGTGATGCAATACACAGTGGTCAACTTCTTCTAGAAGGGATGTGTTAGAGAAATAGAGAGTAAAGCCAGCACTATATCT
The DNA here is from genome assembly GCF_049354715.1 of Callithrix jacchus. Taxonomy (NCBI): domain Eukaryota; kingdom Metazoa; phylum Chordata; class Mammalia; order Primates; family Cebidae; genus Callithrix; species Callithrix jacchus. The sequence goes on from NC_133506.1 coordinate 125,073,847, forward strand.
CTCTGTAAAAGAGTTGAAATATTTTAGCTTTTTTCCATTTTCTTTTGATCCTTTCTTTTGTTTTATTCTAATCTTCCCTTTTTATATTCATTAATCTTCTCTTAGACATAATCCTAATGAAACTCAAGTTAATAGCTTCAAAAACAACTATATTATAATATTTTTAGCAAACTATGTCCATTGTAATACTTTTAAAACATTTATTCTACATCTGATATTGTTTATTCAGTATGTTGTAAACATTTCCACAACACTTAACAAAATTCAATCAAAAATACAAGCAAAGATTTCATTATATTGTTATATAAAACTGTTATATGCATTGTCTTGTCATAGAGTTGAGCAAGACAGGAGAATTTATTGTTTGAATTTTAGAAATAATTTAAATAAATTCAGCCCTCACTATAAAACAAATTTACATTTATAAAGCACTAAAGGTTTCAGAAGGAACAAATTATAGGTTATTTTTCACAGGTTTGGAAATGTAACTCTTCAGATACAATTATGATATATGTAAAATATACAGATGAAATATTTAATTACATAAAATGCTTATATAATAGAAGAAAAAGATTAAAGTGCAAATACAAATGAACAAAAAATACAAATAATTAAAAAATAAAATGCATCATCTGGGCAAGATGGCCGAAAAAAAACAGTTCCAGTCTGCAGCTCCCAGCAAGATCAATGCAGAAGATGGGTGATTTCTGCATTTCCAACTGAGGTACCTGGTTCGTCTCACTGGGTCCGGATAGACAGTGGGTGCAGCCCATGGAAGGTGAGCAGAAGTGGGTTGGGCATTGCCTCGCCCAGGAGCTACAAGGGGTCCAGGAACTCCATCCCCTAGCCAAGGGAAACCTTGAGGGACTGTGCCTTGAGAGACGGTGCTACACTCTTCCCACAGTCTTTGCAACCCATAGACCAGGAGATTCCCTTGAGTACCTACACCACAAGGGCCCTGGGTTTCAAGCATAAAACTGGGCGGCCATTTGGGCAGACACTGAGCTAGCTGCAGGAGGTTTTTTTGTACTTTCTTCACAGAATTAGAAAAACTACTTTAAATTTCATATGGAACCAAAAAAAAGCCTGTATGGTCAAGACAATCCTAAGCAAAAAGAACAAAGCTAGAGGCATTATGCTATCTGACTTCAAACTATACTACAAGGCAACAGTAACCAAAACTATGGTACTGGTACCAAAACAGATATGTAGACCAATGGAACAGAACAGAGGCGTAAGAAATAACACCATACATCTACAACCATATGATCTTTGACAAACCTGACAAAAACAAGCAATGGGGAAAGGATTCCCTATTTAATAAATAATTCCCAGTTGGGAAAACTGGCTAGCCATATACAGAAAACTGAAACTGGACCACTTCCTTACACCTTATACAAAAATTAACTTAAGAAGGATTAAAGATTTAAACATAACACCTAAAACCATAAAAATTCTAGAAGAACCGGCCGGGCACGGTGGCTCACGCCTGTAATCCCAGCACTTTGGGAGGCCGAGGCGGGTGGATCACGAGGTCAAGAGATCGAGACCATCCTGGTCAACATGGTGAAACCCCGTCTTTACTAAAAATACAAAAATTAGCTGGGCATGGTGGTGCGTGCCTGTAATCCCAGCTACTCAGGAGGCTGAGGCAGGAGAATTGCCTGAACCCAGGAGGCGGAGGTTGCGGTGAGCCGAGATCGCCATTGCACTCCAGCCTGGGTAACAAGAGCGAAACTCCGTCTCAAAAAAAAAAAAAAAAAATTCTAGAAGAAAACCTAGACAATACCATTCAGGACATTGGCATGGGCAAAGACTTCATAACTAAAACACCAAAAGCAATTGTAAAAAAAGCCAAAATTGACAAATGCGATCTAATTAAACTAAAAAGCTTCTGCACAACAAAAATAACTATCATCAGAATGAACAGGCAACCTGCAGAATGAGAGAAATGTTTGCAGTCTATCCATCTGACAAAGGCCTAATACCCAGAATCTACAAGGAACTTAAACAAATTGACAAGAAAAAACAAACAACCCCATCAAAAAGTGAGCAAAGGATATGAACAGACACTTCTCAAAAGAAGACATTTATGCAGCCAAAAAACATGAAAAAAAACCCTCATCATCACTGGTCATTAGAGAAATGCAAAATAAAACCACAATGAGATACCATCTCACACCAGTTAGAATGGCGATCATTAAAACATCAGGAAACAACAGATGCTGGAGAGGATGTGGAGAAATAGAAACAGTTTTACATTGTTGGTGCGAGTGTAAATTAGTTCAACCATTGTGGAAGACAGTGTGGTGATTCCTCAAGGATCTAGAACTAAGAACTAGAACTACCACTTGACCCCAGAATTCCACAGTTGGGTATGTACCCAAAGATTATAAGTCATTCTACTACAAAGACACATGCACACATATGTTTACTGCAGCATTATTTACAATAGCAAAGACTCGGAACCAACCCAAATGCCCATCAGTGATAGACTGGATAAAGAAAATGTGGCATATATACATCATGGAATACCATGCAGCCATAAAAACCGATGAGTTTATGTCCTTGGTAGGAACACAAATGAAACTGGAAATCATCATTCTCAGCAAACTAACACAGGAACAGAAAACCAAACACCACATGCTCTCACTCATAAGTGGGAATTGAACGATGAGAACATATGGGCACAGGGAGGGAAACATCATACACCAGGGCCTATTGAGGTATGGGGGGCAATGCAAGGGATAGCATTTGTAGAAATACCTAATGTAGACGATGGGTTCATGAGTTCAGCAAACCACCATGGCACGTGTATACCTATGTAACAAGCCTGCACGTTCTGCACATATATCCCAGAACCTAAATTATAATAAGTATAAAAGTATAGTAGGCAATGGTTAGTTTCTCAACTCTTGCTTCTCTTCCCTGTCTATTAGTCTCCTGGGGGACTATTGTTGCCATCTTTATGTCCATAACTACTCAATATTTAGCTCCCACTTAAAAGGAAGAACATGTGACACTTGGTTTTCTGATCCTGCATTACTTTGCTTAGGCTAATGGCCTCTAGCTGCATCCATGTTGTTGTAAAGAACATGATTTTGTTCCTTTTCATGGTCGAGTGTATTTTATGGATGGGTGTTCCTTTTTATTCCAGGGTATAAATGTACTACATTTTCTTTATCCAGTCCACCACCACTGGGCATCTAGGTTGATTCCATGTCTTTGTTATTGTGAATACTGCTGTGATGAACATACAAGTTCATGTGTTTTTTGGGTAGAATTATTTATTTTCCTTTGGTTATATACCCAATAATAAGATTGCTGGGTCAAATGGTAGCTCTATTTTAAGTTCTTTAAGAAATCTCTAAACTGCTTTCCACAGTGGCAGTGTTCCCCTTTCTCCACAGCCTTGCCAGCATCTGCTGTTTTTTAACTTCTTAATAAGCACAATTTTGTTTGGCATAATATGGTATCTTATTGTGGATTTGATTTGCAGTTCTCTGGTGATTAGCAGTGTTGAGCATTTTTTCATGTTTGTCGGCTGCTTGTATGTCATCCTTTTAGAAGTGTCTGTTGGTTTTTGCCTGCTTTTTAATGGGATTATTTGTTTTTTGCTTACTGCTATAAAAGTTCCTTATAGATTCTTGATATTAGACCTTTGTCAGATGAATAGGTTGTTAATATTTTCTCACATTCTCTAGGTTGTATGTTTATGCTGTTGATAGTTTATTTTGCTGTGCAGAAGCTCTTTAGTTTACTTAGGTCCCACTGAGCCATTATTATTTTTGCTGCAATTGCTTTTGAGGACTTAGCCATAAATTCTTTCCTAAGGCAGATTCCAGAATGTTGTTTCCTAGGTTTTCTCATAGGATTCTTATAGTTTGAAGTCTTACATTTAAATCTTTGATTTATCTTAAGTTACATTTTGCATATGGTGAAAGGTGGGAGTCCACTTTCATTATTTGGAACTATCCCAGCACCATTTATTAAATAAGGAGTCCTTTCCTAATTGCTTATTTTTGTCTTTTTGTCAAAGAACAGGTGGTTGTTGGTGTATGTCTTTATTTCTGGGTTCCCTATTCTGTTCCATTGGTTTATATCTCTGTTTTTGTACAAGTATCATGTTGTTTTGATGACTGTAACCTTATAATACTGTTTGAAGTCAAGTAATATGATGCTTCTGGCTTTGTTCTTTTTTGCTTAGAGTTGTTTTGACCATTCAGGCTTTTTAATATAAATTTTAAAGTACTTTTTCTAACTCCATGAAAAATGGCATTAATAGTTTGGTAGAAATAGTGTCAAATCTGTAGATTGTTTTGGGGAATATGGCCATTTTGACTGTATTTAATCTTTCAATCCATAAGCAAGTCATATTTTTCTATGTCATCTGTGATTTCTTTTCTTTTCTTTTTTTTTTTTTTTTTTGAGATGGAATATTCCTCTGTCACTCAGGCTGGAGTGCAGTAGTGCCATCTTGGCTCACTGCAACCTCTGTCTCCCGGGTTCAAGCCATTATTCTTTCTTAGCCTCCTGAGTAGCTGGGACTACAGGAACAATACCTCACCCAGCTAATTTTTGTATTTTTAGTAGAGTTGGGGTTTCACCATATTGGCCAGGCTGGTCTCAAACTCCTGACCTCAAATGATCCGCCTACCTCAGCCTCCCAAAGTGTTGGGATTACAGGTGTGAGCCACTGTGCCTGGCCATCATCTATGATTTCTTTCGGCAGTGTTTTGTGATTCTCCTTACAGAGATCTTTCACCTCCTTGGTTAGATGGGTTAGATGTATTCCTAGGTATTTATTTTTTGTATGGCCATCTATTTGGATGCTTTTTCTTTTCTTTTCTTGCCTCATTACTCTGGCAAAGAATTCAGTACTATTTTGAATAGGAGTGGCGAAAGTGGGCATTCTTGTCTTGTTTCATTCTCAAGGGGAATGATTCCATCTTTTGCCCATCCAGTATGATGTTGGCTATGGGTTTGTCATTAATGGCTCCTATTATTTTGAGGTAGGTTCCTTCAATTTCTATTTTGTTGAGGGTTTTTATCATGAAGGGATGTTGGATTTAATCATAGGCTTTTCCCACATCTAAAGATATACTCATATGATTTTATTTTTAATTCTCTTTATGTGGCAAATAACATTTATTGGTTTGTGTATGTTGAACCAAACTTGCATCCTAGGAGTTAAGGCAACTTGATCACGGTTAATTAACTTTTTGATGTGCTGCTAAATTCAGTTTGCTTATATTTTGCTGAGGATATTGACATCTATATTCATCAGGCATATTAATCTGTAGTTTTCTTTATTGTTGTTTCTTTGCCAGATTCTGTTATTAGAGTGATGCTGGCTTCATAACATGCATTAGGGACTAGTCACTCATCTTTGAATTTTTAGAATAGTTTCGGTAAAATTTCTCAGCTTTTCTTTGTAAGTCTGATAGAATTCAGTTGTGAATCCATCTGGTCTGGGGCTTTTCTTGGTTGGTAGGTTTTTCATTACTAGTTCAATTCTGAAACTTGGTATTGGGCTGTCAGGGTTTCAATTTCTTCCTTGTTGGATTTTGGAAGATTGCGTGTTTCCAGAAATTTATCCATTTCCTCTAGATTTTCTAGTTTGTGTGCATTGGAGTGTTCATAATAGTCTCAGAGGATCTTTTGTATTTCTATGAGTTGTAATGTCACCTTTGTCATTTCTGATTGCGCTTATTCGGATCTTCTCCTTTTTTTCTTTTTCAGTCTAGCTAGTTGTCTATCAATCTTGTTTATCCTTTCAAAAAACCAATTTTTTTGTTTCACTTATTCTTCATGTGGATTTTTGGGCCCCAAATTTTTTTAGTTCTGCACTGATTTTAGTTATTTATTTTCTTCTGCTAGTTTGGGGTTATTTTGTTCTTGTTCTTCTGTTCCACCGGGTGTTATGTTAGACTGTTAATTTGATATCTTTCTAACTTTTTGAGGTAGGTATTTAGTGCTATAAACTTCCCTCTTAACACTGCTTTTGCTGCATTTCAGAAATTTTGGTATGTTGTATTTTCATTTATTAAAAAAATTTTTTTTTCTGTCTTAATTTAATCATTTACCCAAATGTCATTCAGGAGAAAGTTTTAAATTTCCATGTAATTCCATGATTTGGGGAGATCTTCTTGGTATTGATTTCTGCTTTTACTCCACTGTGGTCTGATAATATGGTTGGTATAATTTCAATTTTTTAAATGTATTGAGACTTGCTTTATGTCTGAGCATGTGGCTAATCTTGGAGTATTGTGTGCAGACGAGAAGAACGTATATTCTGTGGTGATCAGTGGGGGTGTTCTCTAGATGTCTGTTAGTTCCAATTGGTCAAGTATCAAATTGAAGTCCAAAATTTCTTTGTTAGTTTTCTACCTCAACAGTAAGTTTAACACTGTCAGTGGGGTGTTGTAGGTTTCTACTATTATTGTTTGGTTCTCTAAGTCTTTTCATAGGTCTAGGAATCATCGTTTTATGAATCTGGGTGCTCAATATTGGGTGCATATATATTTAGGACGGTTAACTCTTCTTGTTGAATTGAACCCCTTATAATTGTGTACAATATGTGAACACCAAAAAAATCACAGCAGGAGTACTCTTGGTCTTTGAAAAGTTTTTGGTAATATTCAGAATGAAATAACTATTTTTAAGGGAAGAATAAAGTTATATGTCAAATTGACAGATATTTTAAAATTAAATAATATAAAAGATATGTGGAAATATATAGATATACATACATGCACATACACTTACATAAGAGAGAAATTATTTTAAAATAATATCAAATCCCAGAAAACTATTCAAAGATGACAAGGAAAATTAGCACCCCCTGAAAATAGTAAGTTAATAGTGTTAAGAGTATTCAAATTTTAAAAATCTAAATAAATATTACCATGAGTCCCTTTATTTTTGAAAAGTATATTTGATCTACTTTTCAATGTGTGTGTTTGTCTATTTGTATGTCCAAGGACCTCCTAATACTTGTGAGTTTTAAAGCAATTTCTGGAACATTTTCAGAATACTCTTGAGTTGTACTTGTACATAAAAGAAAACCTGTATACCTGTTGTATCATGAACTGGTATGAAGTTGCCATTGGAGCTCTTGGCTACTGAACATACCCTTCACATATTTCAGCAAGAGAATGTTTTAGTAAAAGATAAAAAAGTCATATTTTGTAAAATTCTAAGTTTATAGTTTTATTTCCACAATACTCAGTCCCCGACTTTTTAGGTAACTTTACTAATAATTTGTATTGCCTTTATCACAGGTTTGTTGTCACCCTTATGTTTTAGAGAAAGAATAATTTTAAAATTTATTTACTTATTAACTAAATATACAAAATATTCCTGATGTTAATATTAAATGATCTTTAAAACATACATACTATTAATTATCACATAAAACACAGGACATCAACAAAAAAATTATTAGGTTTGAGGTTTTAAGGTTCATCTGAATGAGGGAGGAGTTTCCATCTCATAGTTGTATCAACTTCTTCATCAAAATTTTCCACTTCCTGCTCTTTAGAAAGCTCTAAGAATACCTAAATAGGAGATAAAGAAAAAGGAAAGGAAAAAGAGAGATTATCAAGTTGTTGGTCTTCCCAATGAACAGGAAAATGCATGTTTCTTTCATGTGAAATTTACCAGGATGACACAAAGTCAAATCAGTTGACTTACCTTTTCCAATGTGCACTGAGAGAGGCTGTATTCTTCCAAGTTAAAGTTATGCTTCACTGAAGAATAAATAAGACTAGTATTAATAGTAGATGCTTACAATTTATTACCAATAATTTTTTCAAAATCATAAAGAATTAAAATGTAAATCATAAATATAAATAGAAGATAAGGCTGAATAAGCAAGTGCTTGAGTTAAGGACAAAATAAGGAAAGCCACACAGATTTAATAGAAATATATACCATATTAACACTGATATTATAATTTTCCAATATTATGTTTCAATAATATTTGTTTTGGTATTGAGTGCATGTCTTTGGAAGCTATAAAAGTTCCCTGAAGAACTACATCACTGATTAAAATATTCTTACACATGAGGAAGATCCTATCCCATTCTCTTTAAGAAAACTCAATACTCCCTTTAGCCAGTTCATCTGTTATATTATCTCTGCTGGACTTCCCCACCAAAAACTCTGCATGACACTTGTCACCAGATTCACATAGCCATTTATACACTAATTTCCACCATTTATATACTAAGAATCTGCTATGTGTGAGACAGTCTTAGATGCCAGAAATAGAAAAGTAAAGAAAACAAATACTCCTGTCTTGATGTAGTTTGCATTTTAGTGAGATGAACTAGTAACATTAAATACTTAAATATACAATAAATATTTACTTAAACAATATTTACTTAAATATACAATAAATATTATACTTAAATATACAATAAATAAAGTAACATTAAACACTTAAATATACAATAAAGTTAATGGCAGTGGCTTAAATAAAAATAAAGCTGGTAAAAATAAATACGGAGCACTAGGCACTCTTTTTTTACCAGATGGTAAGAAAAGGCCACAGTAATAAGTTAATCATTGAACCGACACCTGAAAATGTGAGGAAGAAGCCTGGATGTTTGGGAGGAAGAATTTTGGGAAGAAGGATTAGCAAGTACAAAGTCCTGAGGCAAGAGCTTACATGTCTGGCAGCAGTTAGGAAGCACTAGAAAGTCATCTGTCTAGCATGGAAGGAACAAAGCAGAGATGTATATTATGTCAAACACAATTAGCCAGGTACTGTTCTAGGCACTTAAAATATTTACTCATTTAATCCTAATAACCTGGTCAAGTGGGCCCTAATAGTATCCATCACTGTAGAGATGAACCATCTAGATATGCAGGAAATGAGTACTTCACCCAGTGTCACAGCTGGTAAGCAGCAGTCCTGGGCTGAGAACCCAGAAAGACAGGCTCTAGAGTTTGAGCTCTTCACCATTATGTTGTGCTTATAAATTACACCATGATGTTTTGCTGTTGTGAATGATTCAGCTGAAAGCAGAGAAAATGATGTCAGAAGAGAGAATGTGGACAAGTTCAATTCACCAAGAGGAGTTACACACAATGCAGGGGACAGTCGAAGCTATCATTCAAACAGGAAGGCCAAATACACCTGCACAGACACAAGGAGGTTGATGGATGAATGGAAACTTTCTCTGTTGCTTCTGTTTTATTAGTGAAATATAAAGCAAGGGAATCAACTGAGGGAGAAAGTGGGAAGGAGGTGGATAGGCAAGGCAAGGAAAAAAGGGAGTAAAGTAATAATTTGGGACACTTAGTGTGAATGGATTATATACATGTATGCAAAGCAGGCCATGCTAAGGGGCTTTTAGAGGGGAATGTCATGGCTTCACAGTAGGAACAGTCAAGCACGTGTTTCCTGCAGCTTCAGTTCCTGCACTGCAGATTAACTTCTTTTCATAGTCAGATTAACCTAAATTGGGATTAAATCCCACCATTACCTGCCATTAGAATTATTAAAAATCATGCCCTACAGGCCTATTTTTAAAAGCTGTTATGTAATTACCTTCCATTAAATTATTATTTTAGTATTAGTTGATTCTTCAAAAGATTTATTTGAATGTTGTCACTCTTACCTGACTCTAATTTGTGAAAGGTCTGTGATAGAGGGTAAACATCTGCCATGGGCAGTTTATAGATTAACAAGGAGGAATGCCTGAAAATAGGAAAATGTCATATTCAATTTTGAGTTTCAAGGGGAGAAAATGAGCATCAAGGTCAATATTGATATTACCAACAATTTTCTTCTTAAAAGTAATGCAAATTAATATATGGCTTAAATATGAAATCACAGCATCTAAAAAAATAATTTTTGGTATCTGGTTGTTGCAGACAACTCTTCTAGTAATACTTCAGTGTAATTATTTATGTGCTCAGCTTATGCAAAACCTTTGCTTGTTGAAAACCAGATATTCTAAACTGTTCCCTTTGATTAGTTCAAATTAGGTTGGGAATTAGCCCCAAAATAAATGTTCAACTTTGTCATCAGAGAGCTAATTCATTTTTTTAATGAATAAATTTTTTCTTTATTTCTTGTATTTCCAGTAATTTGCATTATAATTATGATGGCAAATATGAACACTTAAACAAAAGTAAATTCAGAAATATTTTGTAAAACCATAAATAGTGGCAAGTCTTGGAGATGGAGGTTGATAGTGGCAAAAGATCTGTAGGGAAGACATTTTTATTTTGAAGACTCTTTCTAGGCCACAAGGCCATCCAGAAGTAAGGAAATCAATAGAGCTGGGGCTGCCAATCAGAGAACCTCAAATCTCCTTGATTTCTGCCAATCAGAAAATTTCAAATCTCCTTGATTTGCCCTCCTCCCAGAAGTCTAACTTGTAAAGAATAATATGAGGTTCAGAGAATGGGAGATAGCAGTAGAGGAAAGACATAAAACACTTTAACTAATACTTCTCTGACCTCTAAGGAAGAGCCGGAATTGGTTTTGGGCATCTTGTTTCTGTGTGCTATTTTTGGCTGTGAATCCTCATGCACTATTCCCAGCTTATTCCCAAACAGGGATTTTGTGCTCCCAGGTGGCACTAAGGTTGACCAGATGTCCAGGACTGGCCCTCTTCAGATCATCCTCTGTTCCTTCTGTCTTATCATTTTTGATCTTCCCACCAATATCAAAACCACTTCTCTGATTTGTAACACTAAATGTCTGGAAATGGGACTAAGTTACATGTTCTGATATCTATTTTAGAAAATTTAATTATATTTACACTATGCTAAACTAAAATAGTAGTTTTTATGTCCTATTTTTTGATGTGCTGATATCTCCATGGGAATTTCAAATTCAGTTTCCACTCCACCTTCTTGCCCTCTGCCAAAATAACATTCAGACATACACAAAAACACACACATACAAATATGTGCACATGCGTACACACACACAAACACACACACACACACACACTCCTTTCCAGTCTCCATTGGAAAGGTATGAAAATTCCATTAAAGAGAGACTCTTTGATTATCTCAATTGCCATTCGTTTCCTATGGGGAGAATTTGCCCTCAATATTTACATCTTTTAAATTTTAAATATTTATATATATTAAGCATTTCTGAGGAGGCCCAGGAAGGGTGCCATTGTGGTCCTGTGTGGGTTCGAGTCATCAGCAGTTCTTTCCCCCAAGTCTTTCCAAGTCCCCCTCTGGAACTGGGAATCATCCTGGGATGGTCGAGGAGGGTGTACCTGGGCTGCCTCGGATGACACAGCTTCCTGAGTAGGTCTCAATCTCTTAGAATCTGGAATACTGAACAAATCAGTTTCTGATGTCCCTAACTTTTATTATAAAGTCAAATCACTATGAAGTTCTCACACAGCAAAAAGGAAACCAGTGAGTGGATAAAGCCTACGTATTTCTTCATAATCAAAAATCTGTTTCCGCATGGAGGTGCATGCCTGTAATCCCAGCTACTCAGGAGGCTGAGGTAGGAGAATCACTTGCCCAGGAGGTGGTGGTTGCAGTGAGTCGAGATTGTGCCACTGCACTTCAGCCTGGGCAACAAGAGCAAAACTATCTCAAAAAAAAAAAAAAAAGTCTCACCTTTCCTGTCTTCCAGCCTGTGGGAAAAGCTTCAGAATCTCAGTGTGGACCAAAGTCACTTGAGAAGGTTCCTTCACTTTTAGCTCTAGAGTGTAATTCTTGCCAAGTTTGCTTTTCAGGTGTTGGATGGTTCCAATGCATCTATGGGCAAGAAAGAGAATATGTTGGAAAAAATACTCCCCTAATTTTTTAATGTTATTCTTAAATGTTAAGTGTAGAAGAAAAGGTGTCACCAAGGAAACCAAACAGAAGGCCTCCAGCCATACACAGAGATTTTGCCCTTTCCATAAGAAATCTCATTCTGAGCATCAAATGCAGGCTTTGAAGAGACACCTACCTAAGCCTTCCAGACACCATGATGGCCACACGGTCACACAAGGCCTCTGCCTCAGCCAGGTTATGGGTGGTCAGGAGGACACTCCTCTCTGTGTTTTTAACAACTGCCTTGATTGCCTGCCTAAAGTGAGCAAAAAATTAACAGTATTTAAAATAACAAAGTGCAGAACAAGTACAAGATAACATACAATATATGAATCATATTCAGATCCAAATACAAAAAATAGTGCAATGTAAATACTGGCTAGACTTCTGATAACAAAGAAAATTTTTAAGTATTTTTAGATGTGCTAATCACATTGTAGTTGAATGAATAAAGAGAAGACTCCTTTATCTTCTGGAGGTACTAACTGAAATATTTATAAATTAAAGAATATGTAGCTTTGTATTTCCTTTAAAATAATTGTAGGATGGAGAAAGGAAGTGGGTGGAGATGAAAGGAGATTGGTTCTATTGATACCTGCTGAAACGGGTTGATGGGAATAATGAATTCATGAGCGATTCTCTACATTTGTATAAAATTGCCATAACAAAGTTTTTGTTAAAGTTGGAAAAGTATTGTACAGTCAAAATATGAAACTAGATTGAAGATTTTATTAGTCCAAAGGGTAAATCCTAGACAGGAAAGTAAGAAGAAGAATAAACCCAAGAAAAACTGGAGGAACAATTTGACATGTCCCATTAAAAAGGAAAAAAAAAATAGAAAAATTGTGTCAGGAAGTTAATAATCTCCAAGGAAACACAGTAGAAGAAAAAAAGGAGCAAAGAATTATAGACATCTCAATAATTAAATGGCAAAATATTTTTGTATTTTAACAGTCCACATTAAAAATCTAAAACTCCGAGAATATGCTGGGTTTTTTTAACCTGAATATCACGTGAATATGATGCAGATTAGATCATCTATTGGTTAAATATTTGTTTTCCTGATAATATAAATTATGTCCACTGAATCAGGAACCAGTGGGTTTGAGGGCCAATTTTCCAAGATCAGTTAAAATATGCAACCTTCCCTAATGCACATGCTTGCAGCTCTGGGCTATAATGATGCTTACCACATTTGCTGCTGCCCTGTAGGGTCTATGCCAGTAGATGGCTCATCCAGGAGCAAGACAGGTGAGTTTCCCAGGAGGCTCAGCACAAAACACAACTGCAATGCAGAAAAACACCCGTTTGCTGCCACACCACACCAGCTCTCCAGAGAGCATCACACACCACACATACCTTTCTTGTGGTTCCTGCTGCTAATTTCTGCACCGGAACATTCAGCTGCTCATGCAATTTGAAAGCACTTGCCAATCTGATAGAAGACAGATGGAGAACATCTGGTCAAGAGAAGGTTTTTGGAAAATCCAAGCACACAGAACAGTACCAGTATTGGAGAGAAGTTTAGCAATATTATTGTCAAAATCCTAACTGATGATTAAAAAAAAATAGATTGGCTTATTTTGGAACATGAGTTTTTTGTTTTTGTTTTTGCCTCATAAACAGTTTTAAGGAAAACTAGAATTCTGAATGAGAAACTGAAAATGGATGATTATTTCATTTCCAGGTTTTTTTAAATTAGAAAACTGAAATGGATGATGATTCACAGTGTTTTGTTCACTTATTCCTTGTCAATAATTTTATACAATCATTTTTTAAAGATCTCTCATTCAGGGATGCAGGAAGTCAGGTCTTGACCCTCATCCCTGCTCTGCCACTGACACCCTGGAAAGGTGGAGATACCATATCCGCTTCGCATTCTTTATTAGCGAATTCATCATCAGTGCTACAACCTCCCTGCCTTCTGACACAAAGGAATCGCAGCTCCCATCTGTACCTTGCGATGGCGAGCCTCGCGGCCCCTTTCCTGAGCCCCTTCACGGCAGCATACACCTCCAGGTGCTCCCTCACCGTCAACATGGGCCACAGAACGTTCTCCTGAGGGCAGTACCCCAGGAACTTGAGGAACTTGCCGTCCCCGCCATCCCCCTTTCGATCCAAAACTGAACTGCAGCCTTTCAGTTCCACCTTAAAAAACAAAAGAGCTTTAGAAAGACATGCAGCCTTTTTTCCAATAGTGCAATTATTCCAGAAACCGACACATATAAGCGCCTAAATTGTTTAGGCATCAAATAAATACTAAAAAATTACTTCATATATTTATTACAGAAAATGATTTAAAGTACTAATATAAAAATACAGTTTTGCATGCAAAGAAGAAAAGAGACCTAATAAGCTCAAGTGGTTTCTGAGAAATTGATGAGGAAATGTATTGGTTTCTGGTAATCTTCCAAGTCCTTTTATAAACACCTGATGCCCAGTAAAAATTTAAGAGGGGAAAGAATAAAATTTATCCAAAGGTAAAAAAAAGTATAGTCTTACAAATACATAATCTACATGTATCATAAAATTTCTATTTTGGAAATGAAAACCATTTCCTCACTACCTCGCCAGCAGTTGGCTTTGTGATCCCAGATATCATTCTAATAGATGAGCTTTTACCAGCACCATTGGGTCCTAGCAATCCCAAAATTTCACCTGAAAGAAAGAATAGGACTATCAATATTGGAAGTGAAATACTGAACAACATAAACCTTTTGCTCCGATGAAATCTTCTGAGACCTCTGCACCCTTCAGTTAGTACCATTTTGAGATTTATAACATATATGTAATCCATGTCACCAAAGCATGTCCTTTATTTTCTGTAATTATGCCAAATGTTACTGCAAAGCTTGTGAATTTGATGTCAATACATCTGTCTTTTTCCCCCCAGATTACTTGCTTAATTTGGAAATGTGCCCAACTGTTTTCCATAATAGATGTCTGATGCACTGAGTATGTGTATGAATGATTTTCAAATGTGAGAAGTTAGAGATATTTTCTTCATCCCAAATTCAACCACCTGTTTCCAAGTTACCATCATCTTTCATCTCAACTGATATAAAAACCTCTGAACTTGCCCACCAACCCAAACTGGCAAACAATAGCTAGTCTGTAATCTTTTCAAAATATAAATTAAATATGACACAAGTCCACTAAAAATTCTACAGTGACATTCCACTAACTTGTATAAAACACAAACTCATTGCTGTTTTCAAAACTCTACCTAATCTGGCTCTGCTCAGCTCTATAGCTTTATCCCTTCTATTTGTGGATGCACCCACTAGCCTCTGGATTAGAGAGTCAACCTTTATAAATGTGTCTGAGCCTTTGCCCTCACTGTTTCCTCTACCTGGATATTTTTTGCCTAGTTCCTTCATAATCGCATTTCCAGAGTCTCAAACACTCCCTGGCATACTAAAAAATATATACGTTGAATAAACGAATGAATGCTTCAACAAGTAAAACTGTACCTATGACACGGAAGTTTAGTAGGTAGTTCTAAAAATAATGGTGAGTTTTAAAAGTGATGATTACAGACCTTCTTGAACACAGAAAGAGATATTTCTTGCTGCTATTTTCTTCTTCCTCTTTAAAAAGCAACTTTTCTTCTGGCCTGCATATTCTTTGTGTAGACAGCTGGCAGTTATAACAGGTTTCTAGAAGAGATGACAGCATAGTTTTCCAATTTCAGAGACTTTAGGTCCCTGCTGGAAACTTTCATGCCCTCTGTCATAAACCAAACTGTATTTTGAGTTGCGAGTAATTCATGCTGCTAAATGTATTATGCATTCATTGATGTAGAAAATATCTCTTGCTTCTAAATGGACTAAGCTTCACAGAAGCCTAGTTTTATGGAAGCAGCTCATTGTCTTGCCAGAAGAGGAGTGGCTAACCTCATGAAACTATCACATCTAAGTCAAATAGAGTAACCCTTAACATTTTAATCTCAATTTAGCATTCTTCAACAAATCTAACTTAAGTTCTTTAACTCATGAGGTCTTTATTGGTCTTGAAATTATAGTCCTAACTTAGAAAGCCCACTTTTCTCAAAAGAAAAATAAAACCTTTAGGCTTCATGCTCTTTTTAGCTTCAGGGCATTCCAAAGAAGCGAATTGCCTTGATTATGCAGGCACTTCTTTGGAGTGTCTTGGACTCATAATACAAAAATGCACCAAACACCAAACTTTCAGAATGAAACCCAGTGCATCAAATTATGTTCTTGGCAGTTCTTAAATTCCTCCATTAACATCCATTTTGTCCCTGGCTTTTTTTTTTTTTTTTTTTTTTTTACCTCATCCACATTTGAAGTGGTCAGAGCAGTTGCTGTTCTTATTCTTTCTGCTTGAACATCTTCATCTTCATCTGTGGGTTCTTCTGGATTTGGTTTAGCATCTCTAATTTGGGGGGAAATTCTATGGAGAAAATGAAATGCATTACATGTGGCATTCTAGATGTTAAAAGATGTGTTAAAAATGAGCAATCCTGTGATTTTATTATTGTCATCTTCCCTAATGTGCAGGTGATGATATGATGATGACTGTCAACATTGCTTCTGCTTTTGCCAAGAACTTCTGCCCCACTAGCCAGAATCCCTTTCTTGGTGTTGTTGACATTCTTCCAGCAAAAATCTTTGACTCTTTCAGATCTGTCAGCAAGTACTGCTTCATTCTCTTTAAAATTCATGTCAGTCTCATTTCCTCTACTCAATCTGAACCCATCTTCATAACATCAGATTTTTTTTTCAGCATCATTCGCTGTTCATCCTTTCTATAGCCCTCCATTTTAAAAACACTCAACTATGTTGCTAAATCAATTCCTTCCCATCTTTTCTTTTCAAGGATGCACAATTATCTCTGATGAGAGAATGGCATATTTGGGTCTTTATTAAATTTTTGATGGAGTGAAGGTTTCTTACAGATGCTTATAGCCAGAACTCTGCCTGGGAGTTCTAGTTCTTGGTAGCAAGGCAGCAATCCACCTTCTCTAATGAAAATCAACATGTGCTTCCATTGTAAGTATCTGTATTAACAGGATAATAACATAGACATCATCTAGGAATGTTAAAATATGATATTATGTATAAAGTTAAATTTCATCCCAACCTGAAGACAGGATCTTTTCGCATTCTTTTCTTTCCATATTTTAGTTCCATGCATCTTAGAACAAAAATGAATAGCAAAGCCTGAAAGTAGGGCTACAAGCAAAAAATACAGTTACATTTAGGCAGAAGTTCACAAATATTATTTAAATATTTGAATTAAGTTGGCAGTATTTTGTCCTTAAGTAAATAGTTGTGAATCATTCTCATACATTAAGGAAGAAATGTAGCTATACATTCGCAATCCAGGTTAATGAAACCTGTCTCCTTTCTTCTCACCAATCACATTAAATTTGTAAGTAAATTCTATCTGCTCTATCTTCAAAATTATCCATAACCCAATTATTTCTCACCCCTACTCGTGCTACTCCCATCTAGGCCTAAGTCATTATTTTGTCTCACCTGGATTGTTGTAACCCCTTCTTACCTGGGCTATCTCTGCCCCTCTTCCTCTAAACATCTGTTTTCAACACAGTATCCAGAGCTATTTTTTAAATACATAAGTCTGAACTTATTACAGTGCTTAAAACCCTCCAATGACTCCTCTTCCATCACTCAGAATAGTCAAAACCTTTAGAGTAATCTAGATTACCCTGTATAACCCTTTCTCCTGGCCTCACACTTTATCCCATGACTTCTGTGGCTATCTTTCCTATCACTCTTCCCTGGTCATTCAGTCACAACCACCTTGGCCTGACTGACCCTGGATTGAGCCAGGGTCACTCTTGTCACTTTCTACTTAAGTGCTCTTCTTGAAGCCTTTCCTGACCACCCATCTGACAACATATATATTATCTATTTAATTTATTATTTGCCTCTTTCCACCAGAATATAAGCTCCACAAGGGCAGAGACTTCTGTCTATATTTCTCCTGTGCCTAGAAAAGTACTGACACATAGGATTCAAAGACAGTAGTTCTCTTCAGCCTGAATACACCAAAACAATCATTTCCCTTTCACTTTTATTCACTTCTTGCCTTTTTATCTATTATTCAAAAGAATTAAATTATATTGCATCTCTATTTTTCACAAGCTCTCTCAAATTTAGAGAAGAAACAGTAAATAGGATAAGCAAACAAAAAATTAATTTAATATTAAACTTTGAACACTACAGCCCATCCAAGCATGTAAAATGTAACTCTAAGGTTTGGAAACATGTCTGAATGTAATTGCTTTATCTAAGATCATCTTAAAAACACTTTTAAAGTGGCACACTTGGGACAAGATCAAATTGTTATAGTGATTGACAGTCATCAAAAAGAATGTGTGCTAAGGTGGAAAGGTCTTACTATGCAGCTGACTAGAAAATCAGTGACACTCAATTCAAAATGTGCCTCTGGAAATTCTCTCTGGTGTGGCTGCTCTCTCTGAAAAGACAAAA
Source organism: Callithrix jacchus (assembly GCF_049354715.1). Taxonomy (NCBI): domain Eukaryota; kingdom Metazoa; phylum Chordata; class Mammalia; order Primates; family Cebidae; genus Callithrix; species Callithrix jacchus. The sequence goes on from NC_133506.1 coordinate 125,092,140, forward strand.
CAAAACATACACACACAAATGACAATTCATCTGCTTTATAATCTGCATTTAAATAATATAAAATTTATATATTGACTTTTCACTCATCAAGCTCAATTTCTCTGTGTGCACTAGTGACAAAATAATTCCTCATAGAGAAGGAGAACCTCCTACTCTACTCCTGCTTTCTCTCAATAAGCAAGTAACCTATGTCTGTTTCTCTCTTCCAATTTTTTTTAAAAATTTGTTTTAACATTTGCAGAAAGTCTACTGAAAGCATAGCAGAGAGAAGAGTTAGCACTGGTAAAATTTCTTAATATTAATTCTTTAATATTTTTCTTAAGTGCCCCAGACAAGACTTTTTAGAGCCCCTTCTTAACTCAATGGTGATTATTTTCTCATCATAATAATTAGTTCCAGCATGTTATTCTTTCTTCATCAATCAATTCATTCAGATAGTTACTCATTCCTCATAAATAGTACATGATAGCTCTAGATGAATATATTTCACCTTGTGAAAGGTCTACTTAGGAGGAAAATGCTTTAAGCAAAGGGATTAGTTTCTAATCAAGAACTTCAGGCATTGCTCAGCCAATGGAGATGTATTTTTGCAGATGGAAGGCTTTTTCAGTTTGCCAAGGACACCCCTGATTATGGAAGTCCTCTTTACTTTCCTTAAAGCCATTTCCTCCAGGATGGTACAGAGCTCCAAAAAGTATGTTCTCTACTGAATTATCTTGCCCTGGCATCATCGTATACTTTTTTCCACTTAAATCACATTCAGTTTCTTTAATGCCTCCTGGCTTTTCCTGCTTCAAGGCCTTTGCTTTCCTCTGCAGAACATGCTTACTTTCCTGTCCTATTAATTAATTCTTATTCAGCCTTTAGCAATGTATTTAAATATAACTTCCCCAGAAGAATTGTCTGACTTGCTAGAACATAACAGCTGTACATTGTGTGACCTCCATTGGCACTTTGCCCTTGTCCTTTGTAACTTTTAAGTTCCTTGCATTGACTTGAGTAAGTTTGGTCTGTCTTTGCCTCCAGTAAGCTTTGGGAAAGTCAGGACTGTGCTCTCTTGCTCATCAGGTGTCCTCAATTACTAGCACAGTGACTAACATAAAATAGTATTTCTATATATTTTTGAATGATTGAATGGAATCGCATGAGTTTATCCTCAGGGGGTAACAAATACCTGTCACACCAGGCACACTTTTTCTCCCAAACTGGCATTAGATTTGAATAGCATTTGACAATGCCTATATTTTGCAAAGTGAATAGGGAAAAATTTTAAATGTTTTATTGAGATTTCTTTTTGCATGTGATAAAATTCACTCATTTTAAGAGTAGAATTGAAGGATATTTAGTAAGCTTAAAGAGTTGTGCAAGCATCACCACAATTCACCTTTCGAACATTTTCATCATCTCCCTCAAAATCCCTTATGCCCATTTGCTGTCACTCCCCAGTTCCACTACTTTCTGTCTCTCTTGATCTGGGAAAAGCACTTTAATATGCTTCATATTCAAAATTAATAACACAGTTGTTAACATTTCTTACCATTTCCAAAAATGTTTGAAATCCAAGCAAAGTATACGAAGGAACCAATACTATGGTGGAAATCAATACATTTAGGTCAGAATAATTGATTAAAGTGATGGTAAACATGTTGAGGGAGGCCTACAAGGCAAGTTCAAATATGTTGTTTCAGACATACTCAACCCATTGATATTCTGTAAAACATTTAAGATACAGGTGTTCTCATGATGTATATCATAATGTTCCCATATGCAGATATACCCATTTAGTCATGATAGTTTCTCCTTTTAGAGGGAGTAGAGAAGGAACTTTTGTTAACAAGAATATATATGATCCTCAATAGAAAACTCTTAATAGATAAAGACTGGCAACTAAGATGAAAGCTAAAATGACCAAATAGGCTTCTTGAGCCAGTGTATTATTAAATTTAAGCCAAGACAAGAGGATAGAGGAGTTACCTTTTTATAGCTAAAGTAACAATATTGCTAATGAATGAAAACCTATATATGTTGAAAGTTACATAGCAATTATACAAAAACAAACAATCCATACTGCCTCTCGGCTAGACTACTGTGGAGCTTTCTCATTGTCCTTCCTGCTCCATTTCTTTCCCATACCAAACAAATGACTTTTCTGAGATTGCGTATTTTTATTGTGATGGATTTGCCTTATTTAAGAATTTTTTTATTGGCAAATTGGAAGGAATAAAGATCATTGTTTATTTTTCTGTTTTAAGGATCAATTGATCAGTCAAATATGTATTGAGCACTACCCTTTGCCAGATCTTATTAATGTACTGATTATAATAAAAATAGAATCATAATTGCTAAATTCACTAAATATTACATAAATGCCAGGTATTAATAATTTAGTATGAATTATTTACTGTACTCCTCATAACTCCATAATGTAGTTACTTTTATTATCTCTCTCCCTTTATATGTGAGAAATCTAGGGTTCACTCTAAGTCCTTTAGTTCATTTAGCTGACTCCTCTTATTCTACTAGAACTCCAAATTTCTACAATTTCTTTCTTCTCTTCTCATCCACTGGGACAAGAGAGGAGTCTAAACTTTGACAGTGTCAGAGGATACTCCAGAACTCCATGTGCTAAGATCTGTTACTATATCTCCACCACCCAGCATAATAGGCTGAACAGGTACTTCTTTATCAGACCGGGGTCTAGAGTACCCATGAAGTACCACAACCCTGGGGGTACAGATGTCCACTGGACTCTAGAAACAAATTAACTGCTGATTGTGGCTTCACTGAGCGATGGAGAGACATTGCCTACACTATCCTTCTGAATGGAGCCCAGATCACCAAAGGACAACTGCACTGAATATCAATATACAATACCTTCTGACATACAATCCTGTGAGGAGTAAACAAATTACCTTAGTCCTAGGATTAGCATGGTTTAAGTTGATACTAGCTGCATAATGAAAGATAAATTCTCACAACATACATTTTCAATATATATTTATAAATAAATTATAAGTTATTTGTTTGAAAATGCAAATTTTAGGGCAAATTGCTTGAGATCTTTGTGAAAATGTATAATTTTGAAACTTTTTAGCCTACTGAAATCAATATGTGTTATTCAGCACAAGTTATGCATCGGTATCACCAACCATGCTACTGTCTCATATTTTTTAACGTGAGGAATGACATTGACATAAGGTTGACTGAATAAACTTGAATGACTCCAAGTTTATTCCTGAGCCTGTCACTATTCTTCGTGTTTTCCTAAGTTATTTAATTATTTCCTCTAAAAATTAGGTGAATCATACTAGACAATTTTGATTTTTTTTCAAGTCTGACATTCCACCATTCTAGAAATTTGTAGATGCCATTCAATGATAGAAAAATAAAATAAATAAATACACTGAAATAAATAAGTATAAGAAGGGCAAAGAAAAACTAATCAGATATTACAAATATGCAGATATGTATTGTACTACTACACTGTGGTGTAATTTTGTTTTTACATTTTGAATAGTCTTTATTTTGCAAAATGTACCTTGCCTCTGGGATATGGTCTTGCCTTATTTGAATCCATAACAACTTAAGCATAATTGGCAGCAAAGGATAAAAGGCATGCAATAATAAGTATATGTGTTTTGATTTTTAAAATACAGTGTTTCTCAGCGTCATGTTTGATTTTCTTCTGTGATCTTTTATTTGTGACCATTTTTTTCAAATCACAGTGAGAACACCTAAATCACCACATTAGCCCACAAGCCTAAGAAAGAAGCTGTTCTGCATTATCATGACTTTCCTTAGAAAGAACAAAGTCAAATTTCTTCTCTTGTCCATCTATTTACTTGCTGCTCTATATACAAGGGGAATTCATAACATGATAATGCATATGCTATCTTCTGCCATGTTTTGAAGGAAGGTTGCTTTCATTGGACTCTCACTCCTTACACTGCAGTGGGAAAATGGTCTCTGCTCTTTAAGCCTGTGTACTGTTTTGGAAGATTCTGACATATTCAGTTATAGAAGATCTGTCACAGTCTATGGAATTGATGCACAGATTTGAACTCCTGGAACCTGGCTAAGAAAATCTTGTCTATAATGTTTTCCAAACAAAAGCATCACTACGGAGCCTGCAGCCATGAGGAAATCATTACTGCTCAGCTTCTCTACTAAAAGCTAAAAGGCAAGGGCTGAGGTATGTTTCTACCACTGATATTAAATGCTCCCTTGTCTGAGAAACTTTCAACTCTATACAAACTGGGGTAAGTTGTGAGTATATGGTAAACCAGGGGCAACTATTTCATGTGACGCATAGCAAAAATTTGTCCATCTAGATGTGAATTTTGGAATGATTTCTCTGTAATAAGTGACAACACAAAGAGTAGGAAAAGCCACCAAAGGAACCACCATTCCAGGATGCTGTTTACTTAAGACTGAAGGACAAGCGGCTGAAAGAGCATCTCACTCAGTTTTCTGAGTGAGGTAACCCTAATGTTCTTTCTGTAGCTTCTATACTTCAACTGGATTGTGCTAATGGTGGTGAAAGATCTAGTTACAGACACTTTTGCAGAAAAAAGAAATACAACTCAGAGAAGTCAAACCCAAGCTCAGTCCACTGAGAAGGAACAACAGTTACCTGCTGGCCAAAAGAGTCCCAGACTAGTTTTTTGTAGAAGCCAGTGGGAAGTATAGGTTGGTGCAAAGTAATTGGGGTTTTGCCCTTATTTTAAATAGCAAAAACCACAATTATTTTTGCAGCCATCTAATATTAAATATATCAATTCTTATAGATTATCTTTGTTTGGGTTCAAGATTCCCATTCCAAGAGTTGAAAGCTGTTTCCCAGATAGACATTCAATCACCAGTTGAGGATATCAGTTAATGGAGGCCTGAAGTGTAGGACCCAAGGTACTCTGGTGTCTCTAGAGTTTCAGTAAACATTTCCACCAAAGTTCTCCTTGATTTTGGACAAGCTCTTTACTTTTATACTAATAAGTAACCTGGCATAAGTATAAAACATCTTTGGTATCTGAAGCTATTAGCAGCTAATGTTAAGAGATACCTTCTTGAACACTGTAGAGATGGATTGTGTTGTCAACTGTTAGGAAGCCAGTTTTTGTTCTAGTGTTGCAGGAAGCCCTGTATTCTGAAGGAGACATAAACTCAACAGGATGTTGTAGACATGAGGTCTTCTGTAAGAGTCTCCATAAATTCTGTTCAAAGCATGCCACCTTTTTTCTTCAGAAATATTATTGATTCAGTAACAGCATTACACTTTTCTCTCTTTTCTATGGTGTAATTTTAAAGTATTATTAATTTTTCCTACTTCTTAAGGCAAACATCTGTATTTAAGATTACATTGAAAGTTTAAAAAATAACTCTATTTCACTATTTGTATGTATGTATATGTACTTACAAAAAAGAAGCAAAATGACCAAAGGCCACTGTTTTTTCTCCTTCTGCGAAAAATAAATGATATGACATACATCAGGAAGACAAGAGAAGCTGCATAACCAGGAGTAACTATAGCCTGAGGAAAATACAAATAATAATATAGTCAAAAAATAAAATATTACAGAGGGAAAAATTAATTATAAATTTTAAAAACCATCTTATCATACATGCACTTTGCATGTTTTATGTTTTGGTTTATTACAAAATATGAATTAAAACATCTTAACTACATAAAATAACAATTTTAAATTTATTATTAATTACTTTATGGAATTTGGTTTATGTACTGTGCTACTTACCAAAGCAAGCACAATTTCGCTTGTAATATAAAGGTACTGCATGTTTTCTATGTAGACAATCAAATACATTGAAAGGAGAATTAAAATGAAGACATTAACGTCCACTAGTGCCTGCCCACACCAGTAAGCAGAAGTGTAGAGGCCCGAAATCCATAGCTGAGACTTTGCTTTTTTCTGATGAAAAAAAAACAACAGAAGTGTACATAGATTTAATTAAAATGCAACTCCAAAACAAACACAAACACATTGGAAGAATTTTTTTAAGATAAATATAATCTAATCTTCTAATAATAAAAAAATTATGCATATACTGTTTTGTAACCTGAGGCTTATAGAGCCAGTTTCATGGTTTATAAGCTGTCTACTTTAAAAAAATGTATATTGTGACAGGCTTGACTTGCAACACTACTCTAGCTCATGAATAGAAAAATAGACCTCATAATGTTCATGTCATTAAATTCTATGAAAAGAAGTATTGGCCAGGCCTGGTGGCTCACACCTGTAATCCCAGCACTTTGGGAGGCTGAGGTGGGCAGATCACAAGGTCAGGAGATCAAGACCATCCTGGCTAACATGATGAAAATTAAAAATACAAAACTTAGCCAGGTGTGATGGTGGGTGCCTGTAATCCCATCTACTTGGGAGGCTGAGGCAAGTGAAGTACTTGAACCCAGGAGGCAGAGATTGCAATGAGCCAAGATTGCACCCCAAGATTGCACTCCAGCCTGGTGACAGAGTGAGACTCTGTCTCAAAAAAAAAAAAAGTATTATTTTGTGACATGGAGGACAGAATACATTTACCTTTGTCTAAACATCTTGGAGAGTTACTGGCTCAGGATAGTGAACAATGATAGATTTAACTGTTTTGTCTGGATAATGGGCATAATCAAATACAAATACAGAATTGCAATTTCCAGAGTGGAAAAGAAATTCAAGTCTTAAATTTGGCCTTCGATTTCAACATCAATGATTTCCTTCCTGTAGTTGGGAAATAATGTGGTCAAAAGGTTTATAATATTTCCCTTTGAAGGTTTAGATTAACTGGAGTCTCTGAAAAATCATTGTACTTTTCAGGTGACTTTGGAATAAAAAGCATTTTGAGTTTTTAGAAGTAAATTTTCTGACTTGCTAAGAATAAGGTTTAACTGCAATATCTAAATTAAACATACATTCCAACGTTTTCCTCAGAAGAAAACATTTTGAACACATAGCATTCAAAATACAGATATTGAAATTCCTGAAACTTCTTTCTCCCGCTTTTTCTTACCTTGTAATCACTGATGCTGCCCATGGTGATATAAGGAGAAGTGCTACATAGAACCAAAATTAAGAAAATGGAACCATCTGGCAGCCCTGTTGCAAGTCTTACATGGCTCTGAAAATATAAAGGGTAGCTTAAAGTAGTGAATATTTGTTAAATGAAACAAATAATTATAGCCACAAAAATGTATTTTTTGAAATGTTGAAAGATCAAAATCAAAGTAAAGGTGTAGCTCATCACCATCTATGCACAGAGGTGGGAGGGAAAATGACTTCTGATCTTCAACTCAGAGAACAAAGAGGAGTCAAAAGTCATTTAGGACCTACTTCTGAGGATATTTCCATGAAGAAATTGAAAGCAGGCTCTCAAAGAGACACCCGCACATTCATATTCATACCAACAATACTCACAAGTGGAAGCAACACAAAAGTCCAAATTAATGGATAAACAAAATGTGTACGTATATACAAACAATGGAATACTATTCAACCTTGAAATGGATCACTTGAGGTCAGGAGTTTGAACCAGCCTGACCAGCACGGTGAAACCCCATCCCTACTAAAAATACAAAATCATTCAGGCGTGGTGATGGATGCCTGTAATCCCAGCTACTTGGGATGCTGAGGCAAGAGAATTGCTTGAATCCAGCAGGCAGATGTTACAGTGAGCTGAGATCACACCATTGCACTCTAGCCTGAGTGACAACAGCAAAACTTCGTCTCAACAAAAAAGGAAGAAAATTCTGTCACATACTACAACATGGATGAACCTGAAAAACATGCTAAGTGAAATAAACCAGTAACAAAAAGACAAATATTCCACTTATATAAGGTATCTAAACTAGTAATATTCACAGAAACAGAAAGTAGGATGGTGGTTTCTAGGATGAGGGAGGGGGAAATGTTTAATGGGCATCAAGTTTCAATTCTGCAAGAAGGAAAAGTTCTGGAGATCCATTTCACAACAGTGTGAATATACTTCATACTACTCAACTGTACACTTGCAAACAGCTAAAATGGTCAATTTTTTATCATGCATTTTTACCACAACAAAAAAATAAGAATTCAGAAGTTAGGACCTTTGATGAACATATAATTTAGGCCTGAGCAACATGTCTTTCTCAGCAAACCCAGAAATGGAAACCTCACTAGCTGAGTGGATGTGTTCTGAAGCTCAGAACTAAGAAGAAAACTTGTTGCTGCTGATCTTACCTTCAGGGAAAGGAACTTTAAATCATTACCCCCAAATCAGCATTCATTTGAGGCTAGGCCCAGTGGACACCTAAGCAGCATCTAGGACCACCTCATGGATATAATTAGAGGACAGCAGCATGAGCCTGTCTCAAAAGAATTCTGCAATTCTTTAACTTTATTTAGAGCTTAGAGGGCTATGTCTATAAATTCCGTTTTTCATCATAGGAATGAGGGAGGAAAGGTGTGCACCAGGGGGAAGTGGGAGTGGGGAACAGGCTGCCTTGTAGAGTAGCTACGGGCCTCAGTCCATTTGGATCCTGAGCAAACACAATGACATTAGGAAACTAAGGAACAGAGAGAAGGGGTAATCACTGTCTCTTTCTGTTATTCTTCTGGTTCCACTTTCTGGAGAATTCCCTTCAGATGCTCCTTCCCTCAAGTCATCCTGTGCAGCAGACCTGTTTACATGGTCAGTTGGTCATCCTCCACTCACGGAGGTATATGTCTGTCACGAATATCTCAAGTACTGTATATTTTTTCCCTGTTGTCCCCATGGCTTGCAGAAAATCTGCACTTGCATATACTCCCAGCACCCCTGATTCAGTGAAATTAAGACTGAACTTCACACTTTTGTCACAAAATGGACTTTCCTTTGGATGGTTTAGTTTCTAATCCTGCTTACTGATGTTTCAGACTTCTGGAGTGAAGTTCAGATGGAGCCATTTTTGAGAGACCCCTGTTGGTATCAGGCAGGGTCTAACCAGCAAACTGTGACTACCTTAAGTGCTTAAAATAGATTACAGTTCTTTATAACATGATTAGATGAGTGATGAGCATTCCACAAGGATGGTGAAGTGAGAAGCAAGCCACTGTTGCTTCTGGGCCTCAGAAACAACAGAAAGAGGTGATGTGACTGGAGCCCAAAGTAGGTAGTCCTCTGCTCTTCTGTCTCCCATCACTGCTTTCTAATGCCTAAACTGTCTGAAGCCATACTATAGACAACTGACACAGAATCACAGAATCCAGAGCAGCTGGTGTGTGTTAGACTCCCTCCCAACATAAAGCAACTATGAGTAGGTGAAGAAATAAATCAACAGACCCAGAACTGGCAGGTTCTCCTTCATATTAGTCTGTCTATTATACATTTAGTCAATGGAGGGTCCACTAAAAAATTATATTAGATTTATATGTAACCAGGGTTACAAGTGTTCTGATTTCTAAGTCAGTGTTTTCTTTCTTCTGTTTCTCTCTCTCATATATTTCCGCAATCAAGCTTTTCAAAACATTCCCTAGAAGACTGAAAAAATACTGAAAAGTATTCCCTCATGAGAATTACCTGATAACTTGGCAAGAAAAAAAAATCCTGTTGTGTTTCTATAACCCATTCAAAACATTAGGACAAAATAATAATTTTCAGGCTTAACAACCACTTATGGATATTTAAAAGCTAAAGAGAAAAAATAGGCTACTTGTCCAATTCTTAATTTTTTAGACTCAGTAAATTCAGTACTTACAATAGGAAATGGGCTTGAATCAATTCGAATATGTTGTGTGTGATTAAACATGTGAAGTAACCCGTTGCTGATAATATTCATAAGGACTGGAAAACAGTGCAATCTCTTGGTATTACACACAATTGAAAATCTATAATCCTTAAAACAGAAACAAATAAATAATGTTAATGCTAAATTCTTAAAAAAACAAAGGCAAGGTTTATGCATAAAATATCCTAACAGTGCCATATGCTTGCCATGTGTCCATCTTCAAGTTAACTAAACTTTCTGAGTTTTACCTTCCTCATCTATGAAAAGCAGATACTTGTTATAGGGTTTAAATGAGACTATATTCATGTACATTAGGCCCTAACACAGAGTCTGCAGACACGAATATGAATTTTTATTAATATTACTAATTTTAGATAATTTTGTCTCCATTTTGCTGATGGGAAAATTTCAGTTAGTGGAGTTTAAAAGTCTCCTTGACAAGGAGACACTGTCAGTTTATGATAAAGAAGCAGAGGAAGATCGGGCATGGTGGCTCACGCCTATAATTCCAGCAGTTTGGGAGGCTGAGGCAGGCAGATCACATGAGGTCAGGAGCTCGAGACCAGCCTGGCCAACATAGCAAAACCCCATCTTTATTTAAAAATACAAAACTTAGCCAGGCGTGGCGGTACATGCCTGTAATCCCAGCTACTTGGGAGACTGAGGCAGAAGAATCCTCTGAATTCAGAAGGCAGAGGTTGTAGTGAGCTGAGATCACACGACTGCACTCCAGCCTGGGTGACAGAGTGAGACTCTGTCTTAAAAAGAAGCAGCAAAAGAAATGCTGGTCTTCTGGACAGGAGATAAGCATGGAATTCATTAAATATTCATGCTTACACTGCCAAAGAAGCATTCCCCCACTTCCTAAAGCAATATCTATGTACTTCATGTTTAGGAAAATGTGCATGCAACTATCAGGAGATTTATTGTTTAAATCTTGCCACTAATTCACATAGTAAATATGTGAAAGAGGTAACATAGTAGCTGACAAAGTAATTTCCCAAACTTGGTATAAAAGGATTACATTTTTTATAGTTTATCTAGTTTAGATAGAACTGAATTCAATAACACATCTTCAACAGCTTTTCTTTTTTAAAAAAATTTACTTTGTAGCAAGACATAAAGAATAGCTTCAATTAATTAGGCCCCTTGCTTTTATTAGAATGCAAATAAGACTGAAGAGTTCTTAAGATTAAGATGTATTTTTAGTCTAAGTGCCATGGCTTATGCCTGTAAACCCAGCATTTTTGAGAGGCCATGGCGGGAGGATCACCTGATGTCAGGAGTTCAAGCCCAGCCTGGCCAAGATGATAAAAAACCTCTACCAAATATACGATAATTAGCTGGGGATTGTGACACCTGCCTGTCATCCCAGCTACTTTGAAGGCTGAGGCAGGAGAATCACTTGAACCTGGGAGGTAGAGATTGTAGTTAGTTGAGATCATGCCACTGCACTCCAGCCTGGGCGACAGGGCAAGACTCTGTCTCAAAAAAAAAGAAGTATTTTCAATAGTCTTGTTCTCTGATGAATCTCTATAGCTTGACTCTTTTACCCAAATTGACATATGCTAAGGTGGCAGGCTGAGAATACTTTTTTCTCAGGGATTTCATGTACATATTATAGTATTTAATACATTTCCTCAATATATAAAAACTTTATTCAGGTAGTTAGCTACTGAATAAAATTATTTAAATCCATAATTATATTAGTTGATAATTATAAGCTATAATATTTTTATTGAGTCTAAATAATATAATTAAATTTAGATTCTTTCAAACGTAAAAATTATCTAATTCAAAACAAAGCTAAGATAGAAAATGTTTTATAAAAACTTGGGTAAACATCACAGTTTGTTAAATAACAACCCAGAATGTTTTTCTGAGTCAGGTTGCTGTATACTAGCTTTAACTTTCTGCAATTTTAAAACAGGTAAAATGTAGTAGTTTTTTTTCCATAAAAGCAAAAAGGCAAACATACCTTCTGTTTACCAGAAACTATAATAGCTCCATTGTATGAGATGCCATCAGTACCATTTCTGTTTTCAAAGTCATCTACTTCTAAAAGTATATTTTGATGCTTCAGTGACTTTATAAAATCTTCAATATTTGATTCTAAAATGAAGTTAATAAGAGAAGGCCATAAAAAAGCAAGAAAATACACATTAAACTTTTAAAATAAATCCTATACATAATTCAAGTTAGTATTATGGGATACTACATATAAGTATCTTTCTTTGGGTATCACAATAACACTGACCCATGAAAGAGAAATCGCTCTACCACCTCCTATTTAACAAATCTTAAGCCACAATTAATTAGCTTTATAAATCTGTTTAATGAAAATTAACATGTGATCATAAAAATAAGCTAATTCTATTGTATGGCTTTTGATAAAAAACAATATTTGAATTGAATAATCTGAGGTGATACAATAATTTTATGAGGAGTACTTCAGATTGTCCAGCCTAAAACAGCCAACTTTTCTCTCTCCCTTATTCTTTCAAATAATAGACAAGTAAATATATACATGTCTGTATAACACATATATATGTTTTACTTTATTTTAAATGTTCACATACATATTACATACATGTATATTATATAAATATAATCTTTCTTAGGAAATGGAAAAGGATGCCATTATCAGATCAAACTTTTGGATACGGCCCTAAAGAAGAAAGCAGATGAGAATGTCTGACAGAGAGATACAAGCTGAGAAAAATCCACAGCCTAGAGCACACAGGAGCAAACGACTGAAGGTAAAACCGATTTCCAGGATACCTCAACTCAGAGTGAATGAATGCAAGGAAGTAAGGTGGTCTCTGAAGCTATAGTCAGGGTCATAAACTAACCTGGAAAAAAGATAACCAGTCAGGCCCCTCCCCACGTTCCACACAGAACAGACAGCAGCTGCAGTTGTCCCCAGGGTAAGAGTCCCACATTTACTTACTAAGAGACATTATCTGAGGAGCACAGCTGGGCAAACCTGATGAAATGAATAAGAGGAAAAGAAGGATTTTTTTTCCCTTGAAATGGGAGTTTATAGAGGGCTCTGGGATTGGAAAAATAAGGCCAAACCCTAGATGAATTAGGATCCTTTCACCAAGTGATACAGGGACATGCACATAGAAAATAAGCTTTCCATGCACCTTGAACAGCCACACACCCCACTCCACCTCCACAGTCACTTGAGGTAGAATGCCATATGGTGACCCACATTCACCTAGGCAGTTGGGGATGCTCACATCTGAGAAAAGAGGAACAAATTTGCACAGAAGTTTCAAACTTAAACCACAAAACACCTAAGTACAGAGACAAAAATAAATTAATTAACACAAGCCCATTGTCCTCAAGAGTGACTGAAGAGAAAAAGACAGACCTCATTTACTTATCTTATGAGCTCATAAGTAAAGAAACCTTTCTAGATCTCAGAAATTAAGCTTACAATTAGCATTTAAGGTAGCAAGGTGAATAAACTTTACTTTCCAAAACCCAAATGGAAAAGAAGAAGAAGAATGAGAAACAAAAGAAAAAGACTATCTTCGTTTAAAGAGCATACACTGCAGTCCTGAATTGCAAATCCATGGGAAAAATCAAATGAGTGAGGAACTCTGCAAGAGAAGACTCTTACTGTGATTTTTTAAAAAACATCTGAGGTGCTAACATAAAATTGCTTCTTCAAAGTTAATTAAGCAGTTAGAAAAAAATAAATTACCGGCCAGGCACTGTGGCTCACACCTATAATTCCAGCACTCTGGGAGGCCAAAGAGGACAAATTACTTGAGGCCAGGAATTCAAGACCAGCCTGGCCAACATGGCAAAATTCCATCTCTACTAAAAATACAACAACAACAAAAAATTAGCCAGGCATGATGGCACATGCCTGTAATCCCAGCCACTCGGGAGGCTGAGGCAGGAGAACTGCTTGAACCTGGGAGACAGAGGTTGCTTTGAACCAAGATCACACCACTGCATTCCAACCTGGACGACAGAGCAAGACTCTGTCTCAAAATAAAACAAAAAAACCAACTACCCATTGTTTGGGATAACAAAATAAAGCATCTTCCTGTATCTTGTACTTAATGAAGTGGCATGGGGGATAGATATGCCATCTTCACATAGTAACCAGTGTGTATTAAATTTGTGGTATAGGATAGTCTTCTGTATAACAAAGAGATCTCAAAATACAGTGGGTTTGCCAATATAGAAGCTTATTTGTCATGTAATAGCTTAGGATTTTCAGGTAGACACCTTTACTCTCCCAGGTTATACAGTGACCCAAGTTCCTTTTCTCTTGTCCTCATCATCCCTCTCATCTCCGAAATTAGAGTAAATATGCACTGTTACTCATAGGCGTTTTCTATAAATGAAGTCTAAATATACATTTTCTTCTTTTATGATTTACTTTCCCCCAGTCCTGTGCTATTCAGCAAGAAACACATAACTTATTTCTGGATTTAAATTTTATTTTACTTTTCACCTGTGTTATTGATGATCAACAGGCTGGTACGGGGTTCTTGGGGAAGTTGTCCAGGAGAGAGAAAATACAATTCGGTTTTAAATTCCCGATCACTCTTTTCATTTAATATAGCATAAATTATATTTTCCACAATCAAAGGGAATGTTGCAATTCCAAATACCAATAATCTAAACAATAAAGAAAAATTAGCATATGACTCTCTAGTAATTTTATTTATTTAGTAAGACATTCCACAAATATTTGTTGAGGGCCAAACCTGCCTTATGCCAATCATGATTCTAGGTGCTAAAATTCTGAAGGTAATACCCTGGCATGCTACACAGTACCAAAAGGCATTACTATATAAACAGCAGGTTATCAAACCATGAAAACAAAACACATCTGCATGTATAAGCCTAATCAAGTGTTAACATACAGGTATTCCCACTGTCAGAAAAATTAAATGCTGAATTTATCCATCCCAAGGCAGGAATGCCAGATGTTGTGTTCTGGTTTTAAATTATCTTCTGGTTTGAACCTCTTTTGTAACTCGTAATCTAACAAAAATCACAGTACTCTGCTACTCACAGGGTCAATAATACTTTGGTCTGACGTTTTAACTTTAAGAAACGGAGCCATGCCATGGCACAGACTTGCATTCTCCAGAGGCCCATGTCACTCACAGCTGTCTGCATTTCAGAGAAGGAAGAGTGAGCCAGCTCCATTTCATTGAGGCTTTCTGAGTCTCTTATCATCTCCACTTGTTCGAAATCTATACACATGTACACAAACACACATGTTATAATATTAATGCCATACTGGGGGCATCACAGATTTTCCTTAGTAAAATTAAAAATAGTATTACATGGCCAGGCATGGTGGCTTATGCCTGTAATCCCAGCACTCTGGGAGGCTGAGGCTGGCAGATCACCTGAGATCAGGATTTTAAGACCAGCCTGGCCAACACAGCAAAACCATGTCTCTACTAAAAGTACAAAACTTAGCCAGGCGTGGTGACAGATGCCTGTAATCCCAGCTCCTTGGGAGGCTGAGGTAAGAGAATCGTATGAACCCAGGAGGCTGTGAGCCGAGATGGCACCACTGTACTCCAGCCTGGGAGACAGAGCAAGACTCTGTCTCAAAAAAAAAAAGAAAAGTTTTACATTTGCTTTTATTTTTATAACCAATTCAAAGGAATTATTTAGACAACATTTTTCAGTATTTATTAAGTTTATACTTCACCACTGCTATCTATATTTTCTTTCTATAGTTAAGTTTTATAATTGCCAATGGTGATAAAAAATTAAAATTTTAAATAAAACAAAGTTTTAGAATGCTTGTGGTTACAGTACAAAAAATATAAGAAACATGTTATAATGTCCATATTCCATAGTCAGTGAGAAAATACACTGAATTCATACCAAAAGAATTCACAAAAATGGTGATCTCATTATGCCGAATCTTTAAAAAGCAAAGAAATTCCCAAGAGTATCATTAATCTAAGGGATTTTAAGAAATCTTCTACATAAAAATAGCCATTCACTACCACCTAAATATCTACTACTAAGGTATCAATCACTTAGTAGTGTAGGGGAAAGATCATCAGTGCTGAACTACCAGATCTGTATATAAATCCAACATCTGTGACTTACAAGTGGCATGACTGGGGAAGATCACTTAACTGCTCTTAGGTCTGATTTTCTTATTTGTAAACTGGTGCCAATGAAGTGTCTTAGAAAGGTTATTATAGGAAGATAATGTTGAAGGCATATATATTAATGTATATCCATACATTAATCTAAGTGTCTGGCATAAGAGGAGCTCCCCAATGACAATGAATACTTTCACCCATTAAAATATACAAGTGTGGATACTGAGAATTCTCTCCACTAAGACCTTAGTGGAATTTTGTATATTAATAAGTTAAGAGCAATTTTTATTTTTAAAAAATCTGTTCAGACCTCATTCCATAATTAAGAGCCTTTCACAGCCTGGCGGTATCTAAGAAGCAGGGAACATCTGAGGATAGAAAATATTTTCCAAAAGGAAACTTGGTAAATACTCCATGAAGGGATCTGCGATCCGTCTTGGTAATGATGGTAAGAAATGACAGCCCATCTCAAATAGCAAAGCCAAATTTGGAATGAAATTCTTACTTTGAATCACCCATAAAAAATTATAAATACTAATTTGACACATGATCATTTGGGAATTGGTTTTCTGTGAATTATACAAATGGCTTTACCTTGTTCAATAGTTGTCTGTCCTTCCAGTTTCATAAAGACTTCATTCAGAGTTGACATGGAAATGTCATAACCTGTCACTCCCTGGCTACAACACTTATCCAGATCACTGAAAAGATCTAAGGCAAAAAATATGAATAGATACTTTGAAAAACCACATCCATCAAGAATTAACCAAGTAAATTAGTACTTATTTAACAGATGATACATAATATTGTTCAGAAAATTATGTCTTTGGGGTATCACAGTGGTCAAAAGCAAAATTTCATTAGAATACTCTCCTTCTCTGAAATGACTAAGGAAGACCTCTTCCTCTGTCCTCAGACTTCTCTGCAGAAATATGAACAATCAGAAAGACCATTATCTTCTCACCTCCACACTGCAAGCCCACATGTATCTCTACTTATATTCTGGGTCTTCTTTCCATATGTGTCTTTCAATGGTTTCTCAATGCATTTAAAATAAAAATCAAAGTCAATAACACAGCCCCTGAAGCTCCATAAGAGCCCATCTCCATCTATCCACACAACATTACCCACCCCCATTTGCCATTCTGCTCCCTCACTCATTTTCCTCCAGACATCCTCCTCTCCCCTCTACTTGAGTGCTCTTAACCATTTTCTTCTTGTGGCCTCCAGTGACCACTTTTATAAACCTCAGCCAGACACCAGACATCACTCTAACTCACCTGGCTTTGTTTATTATTTTAGTATACAATTGCAGAAAATTTTTCTTTATTTTGTGTGTCTGCTTTCCCTATCTAGTTAGATGTAGGCTCCATGAGAGTAGAGACACATATGTCTTATGTAATGCAGTATTTCTAGTCCCTAGAGCAGTGCCTTTTATTTAATATTTCTCAATGCACATTTATTGGGTAGCTTTTCCATGGAGATACTTGGATGAGACTGCAGGACTCTAGGAGAAGACTCTTAGATGCTACTTTCTACTTTGGGTGGGAAGATAGGCCAAGGACATTATTGAGAGGAACTAGGTGGATGAGACTGTAGCAAACACTGTGTTTCCCTATGACCTGCACATGGCAGCAAAGGACCTAGGAGTCCCATGTCCTGAAATGGACATAAGCATGCCATTAGACTAGCAGAGTCTTGGATCTGTGTAAAGAGGCTGCCATGAGCCAAGATGTCAACACCAGAGACTCTGGCAAGGTAACATATTCCAGTGGTGGTACCAACATATAATTCCTTATTCTTCTCTGACCAAAAAAGAAAGTGGACCAGTTGCACCTCACAGGGCCTTAGTCCAAGTACAAAATAACATGGCATAGTCCACTTGGTCTGAGAAGAACACTATCTTCTATGCTACTGCAAGAACATAAAGAGCTGCCATATTTGGGGGTGAAGCTAAAATCTAAATTCCTGAGTATTTGCCTAATGAAACCAAATCATTCAAAAGAGCTTGTTTAAGGTAGGTCTATAGGAGTTACAACTTTAACAAACTAAATGTTTAAACAAAAGGGAAACTGTTTAAATCAGAAGAGACTGAAATTAAATTTCCTCATTTGTAAGATAGGGCAAATTATAGCACCCACCTCACAGAAAGAACAGTTGTGAGAACTAAATGAGTTGATATACACGAAACCTTTAGAACAGTGCCTAACATGTAGAAAGCATTGCACAAAGAGTTAGTAATCTTTAGGATTGCATATCAAACAAAGTCTGAGTGGGTGCTGCTACCCAGTTGACAGGGAACCCATGATTGAACACTTTTGTAGACTGTATTGTTTTCCTCTGCAAGATAATAGATGCACAATTAAAATAGGGTAATCCTGCCTTATCCACAGTTTCATTTTCCACAGTTTCAATTACCCACTATCAACTGCTGTCTGAAAACTTAAAATGGAAAATTCCATAAAGAATTCATAAGTTTTCAGTTGTGTGTCTTTGTAAGCAGTGTGATGAAATCCTTCGCCATCTCACTCCATCTTTCTTAGATTCAGGACATGAATCATCCCCTGTCTATAATATAGCAGAACTATATTATACTCGCCTGTCACTTAGTAGCCCTTTGGGAAACCAGAGCAACTGGCATGGTATTATGGTTCAAGTCTCCCCTATTTTAATAATGGCCCCAAAGTGCAAGAGTAATGATGCTGGCAATTTGGATATGCCAAAGAAAAGCCGTAAAATTCCAAGTCTTTGCTATTGTAAATAGTGCTGCAATGAACATTCGTGTACATGTGTCCTTATAGTAGAATGATTTATAGTCTTTTGGATATATACCCAGTAATGGGATTGCTGGGTCAAATGGAATTTCTATTTCTAAGGCCTTGAGGAATCGCCACACTGTCTTCCACAATGGTTGAACTAATTTACACTCCCACCAACAGTGTAAAAGTGTTCCTTTTTCTCCACATCCTCTCCAGCATCTGTTGTCTCCAGATTTTTTAATGATCGCCATTCTAACTGGCGTGAGATGGTATCTCAATGTGGTTTTGATTTGCATCTCTCTGATGACCAGTGACGATGAACATTTTTTCATATGATTGTTGGCCTCATATATGTCTTCTTTTGTAAAGTATCTGCCCATTGATAATAGACTGGATTGGAAAAATGTGGCACATATACACCATGGAATATTATGCAGCAATCAGAAATGATGAGTTTGTGTCGTTTGTAGGGACATGGATGAATCTGGAGAACATCATCCTCAGCAAACTGACACAAGAACAGAAAATGAAACACCGCATATTCTCACTCATAGGTGGGTGATGAAAAATGAGAACACATGGACACAGAAAGGGGAGTACTAAACACTGGGGTCTATTGGGGGGAAAAGGGGAGGGCCAGTGGGAGGGGGAGGTGGGGAGGGATAGCCTGGGGAGAAATGCCAAATGTGGGTGAAGGGGAGAAGAAAAGCAAAGCACACTGCCATGTGTGTACCTACGCAACTGTCTTGCATGCTCTGCTCATGTACCCCAAAACCTATAATCCAATAAAAAATTAAAAAAAAAAAAAAAGAAAAGCCGTAAAATGCTTCCTGTAAGTGAAAAGGTGAAATTTCTCAACAAGGAAGAAAAAAATCCTATGCTGATGCTAAGATTTATGGTAAGAATGAATCTTCTGTCTGTGAAATTGTGAAGAAGGCAAAAGAAATTCATGCTACTTTTGCTGTTGCACCTCAAACTGCAAAAGTTGCAGCCACAATGCATGGTAGGTGCTTAGTTAAGACAGAAAAGGCATTCAATGTGTAGGTGGAAGACATAAACAGAAATGTTTTCTGATTGATGGCAATTAGTTTGTTCTATGCACAGTTTCAGGCATTAACTGGAGGTCATGGAACCATATATTCCCCATGAATAATGGGGGACTACCGTACAAAGAGAAAACTGTAGCAGAAACCTTTATGTCCCACCAACATCTCTTCTGCATTCCCCTGTAACAGTAAATGTGCTTATTCAAAACACCTGCCTGAAGTCCTTTTTCTGGACTTGGAAGTATTCTAAGCTCATTTTCAGAGTAAACCAGAAGGATAAGGACGTTAATGCTCTTGTAGTCATCCCTTAATCAACAATGGGGAGGAATCAGTGGGTAAGAATTGCAGCTTAGTCACCCCTCTGGTGACAAAACGCTAAACCCACTTCATTTATTTCCCTCCAGTGGGCATTGCACCTCAACTGCCTCCAGAATTCAGACATCCCTAGCTGCCTTCCCTTCCCTGGCTCCTGTCCCCATTATCTGCTGGTGCTTCCAGAAAGCAACCACCCAATAAATTAATGGCACTCAATCCTTCATCTTGAGTTCTGCTTCTCAGGCGGTGAAACCTAAGACAAAATCTAAATTCATTAGGCAAAGAAAATTATTATAATAATAATGTGAACATTTTTTCCCAAATTTCATTTCATTGTAATCTTATGTAAGTTACCTGGAAATGTATTTGTCCTTTCCAATGGCAAAGTATATACAAGCTTTGTTTTGTTTTCTGTTTTTAATTTAGCATCGGGGATGTGATGAGTAATGAAGAATGTTATTTGTTCTGGATTGCATATTTCATTCCTATACAAACTAATATTTAAAAGAAAAGATAAGTCATTTGCATTTTCTTCACTGCTACCACAAAAGAAGAGCTTTTATTGAACTGTTAGGCCCTACTTTACTTGGCTTTATGGAACAACAAAATGAGTAAATAACAACATGATAGTAATCTATCAGTTTGAAAATCTTACAATCTATATATAGAAATGTATAAACTCAGAACAATTACAAATATACAAACTAATATATAATGTAATTGAAGCTATGTAAATAGTTTTATATGTATAGTTATAGATAAACAGAGGAAGGTGAGAATGTTAGGAAGAAGAGACTTTTTAGGGAAAATAATTTTTATGCCAGACCATACCATTAGCTATTAGGGAAAATTTGGCCCACATGCATATTTTGTTAGGCTATAGGGTTTTTAAAAACAATTATTAGGCCAGATGTGGTGGCTCATGTCTGTAATCCCAGCACTTTGGGAGGCTGACGTGGGTGGATCACAAGGTCAGGAGTTCAAGACCAGCCTGACCAACATGGCGAAACCTGGTCTCTACCAAAAATACAAAAATTAGCCAGGTGTGGTGGTATGTGCCTTTAATCCCAGCTACTCAGGAGGCTGAGGCAGGAGAATCCCTTGACCTGGGAGGTGGAGGTTGCAGTGAGCCAAGATAGCACCACTGCACTCCAGCCTAGGCAACAAAGCGAGACTCTGTCTCAAAAATAAAATTATTTTAGCCTAGATATACACTAATATGGTTTGGCTGTGTCCCCACCCAAATATCATTTTGAATTGTAGTTCCCATAATTCCCACATGTTGTGGAAGGTAATTGAATCATAGATGTGGTTACTCTCATGCTGTTCTCATGATAATGAGTTCTCACAAGATCTGATGGTTTTACAAGTGCTTTTCCCTGCCTTCACTCTGCATTTCTCCTTGCTGCCACCATGTGAAGAAGGACTTGTTTGCTTTCCCTTCTGCCATGATTTAAGTTTCCTGAGGCCTCCCCAGCCATGCTGAACTGTGAGTCAATTAAACCTCTTTCCTTTATAAATTACCCAGTCTTGGGTATGTCTTCATTAGCAGCATGAGAACAAACTAATATATACACTTTCTTATTGGCCACAGTTATTGTTACTCTCTGCTCCTAGATTTTTCTCCTTGTTAATAATGGCTTCTGAAATTATTTGCCTTTTTGCTCTATGAAAGAATGAAAACATATTCCAGAATTTTATGGATCAGTGGAGGAAAATGACCGTGGGAAGAAGGTAGAAGTTTAGGCTGCATAGAACAGCTACTTGGCAAAGTGGCACATGAAGTAGTCCTGCTGTGAAAAGTCAGGTTTGTTTTATCATGTTGAAATGTTGCCAACGATTAACATTGTAAAAACACAGGAGGAAGGAAAGTAGGAATAGTATTCAGGAAACACTGATCAATCCAGTATGGTAGAAATGAAGCATGAGGTCAGTTCTCTTTCATAATTGTCCACCTTTTTCATATACCAGTATTGAAAACACATAAATCCAGTCTATTCCCAATGTCTTTACCTTAGGTGATATCCAAGACCCCACCTTCTTTTCAAAAAGATAGAAGAACCTGCACACTTCAGTCTCCCATTGGACATGATCACTTTTCTATCTGAATAAAAGAAATCAAGTGAGAAAGGATATTGGGGGTCATTTCTTCCCTCTCTAGAAAAGAAAGATGAGGAGCCAAAGCTCAGAAGTGCAAAGGAGAAGTATTCAGTGGGGTGTAACTAAATCTAGTGTGCATTTTAACATTTGAAATACACATTAAAATCAATGCATTTAAAATGAACTTGTACTATTCAGCCATAAAAAAGAATGAGGTCAGTGGGGTGTAACTAAATCTAGTGTGCATTTTAACATTTGAAATACACATTAAAATCAATGCATTTAAAATGAACTTGTACTATTCAGCCATAAAAAAGAATGAGGCCATGTCTTTTGCAGCAACATGGAACCAGAGTTCATTATCATAAGCAAAACAACACAGAAACAAAAAGTCAAATACAGCATGTTCTCATTTATAAGTGGGAGCCAAATAATGGGTACACATGGACATACACTGTGGAATAATCGATACTGAAGACTCAGAAGGGTGCGAGAGTCGGATGGGAATGGGGAATGAGAAATTATTTAATGGGTACAATGTACATTATCTGGTGATGAATACACCAAAAGCCCAGATGTCACCACTACCTAATATATCCACGTAACAAAACTGTACTTGTACTCATTAAATTTATACAAATAAGTTAAATTTAAAATAAAATAAGCTCATGAACCCCAGTCTATCTGCACTTTCCAATACTTCCTGGAAAGAAAAAACATAAATTACATGTTGTACTGTATACTCTGATGCTAAAGAATAAGTGGCTATTTTTCAACTAAATTTATATAAAAGAAGATTTGAATGTTTAAATTAATTGATAACTGATCTTAAAAGAAAAGGCAATCAGAATTTTTTATTAGCAGTCACAACCTAGCAAACATACAACCAGAAAGGAATTCCACAGTGGAACTAGGCTCCTGTCATCCTCCTGACTGCTATGGAATGTAAAAACATCACTGTATTGAGAACAGGGCTTTTGCCCTAGGACCAGACCTTGCTTCTAAATTCCCCAATTGCATCATGGTGAAACTGAGATAAAACCAACAATTACCAGCCAGAATGTCAGCCTCATCCATGGACTGGGTACTGAAAAGGATCACACGATTTGCTTTATGCTCTCTCAGAAGGCTCCAAACTTGATCTCTGGAAAAGGGATCCAATCCAGTAGTTGGTTCATCTAAGAGCAAAACCTACAGAGAATGAAGATAGATAAAATATGTCTTTCATATTAACTGTATCCAAATGATAGCATGAAAAAGAGCAAACACCATAATATAATAATAACCAGCCATTTTCCTCTGATATATTTCTATTTATAGTTTAACATATCAGGTTCTCTCTTGACACATTACAATGAAAGCTCTGCCACTTTTAGTGGTAAAAGAACTTGACGTTTTACAGACATTCAACTTGCTTCCTTCCTCATGCATAATCTCACTTACCTGAGGATCTCCTAAAATGGCAATCCCAAAAGTCAGCTTTCTTTTCTGTCCCCCACTTAAATGTTTAGCAAGGCTATCTTGAATGTTTTGCATGTCCAATTCCAATAATATTCGTTGTACCTATATGAGAAAATTCACAGCTTTTAAAATCCAACATGATTCATATTATGCAATTTTAACTGCTCTTAAAGCAGTACATATTTATTATGGGACATCTTGGCCTAAATTTTATTCATAACAGGGCAGAAAAATCATGGAAGAGAATTCTGTGGTCATTATTTAATTTGGTAAGTGGTTGGCAGATCAGTTAATCCAAGCATGCCCTCCTACCTCTTGTTCTACTTCCTGTGGATGAATCCCTTTTATTTTAGCAAAAAGGCTGAGGTTTTCCTTCACAGTGAGTGTGTCAAATTGAACATTTAATTGAGGACAGACACCAGTTATCTTTCTGATTTCCTCCAAGTCTTGCATTTCAGAAAGATTTTTATTATAGATCATAACAGATCCTAAGAATAGAAGTTAAAAATAAAATTGGCAGATAATACATTTTATTAATATTCATAGATCTCATTTAAGAAAAAATTGGCATATATTCACAAATATCTAAAATAATTGGTGAACAATTACTAAGTATTCTTGACATAAACACATGCTTATAGAACTGCACATTTCCCTTGAAATGTAACACAATGTAATAAAGATAATTTTTATAAAAATTACAGAAATATAAAGTATATTCAAAATTACATAGCTCTTTGCTCCTGGAAACAACTTTAGATAGACATTATTTCTCTTAAGCCATCAAATTTAAAATTTAAAATAAGAGGCATACGTTTGACTTCATTCTATATTATAAGACATCTTGCCTTTGAGAAATTTCTTTTTACTCACCTTCTGTTGGAACAGACAATCCATTAAGAATATTTAGCAGTGAAGATTTGCCAGCTCCATCATGACCCAGAATGGCCGTGATTTGACCTTCATATACGTCAAAGTGCAAGCCTATTTTTAGAAGAAATTATTAACATTATAAACAGAAAGGGCATTAGACAGGTCTGGACCCAACATAGAACAAGGCTATTTAGTTTAGTGGTGTGTTTCTTAGCATTTCAATACTTTAAAATATACAATGTTCAATATTTTCCTAATTGGCAAAATAATACACGTTAGAACTATAATAATTAAAATAATATGTTACTTGTGTAGGATATAGTGACCAATGAAACAGAGTTGAAGTCTAATGTGGGCCAAAGTGAATATAAAAATAAAGATTAATAAAATGACCTTTCAAATTTATTAAAAAGATGGTGTATTTAATAAATAATATTGGGACAACTAAAGAAATACATTAACAAATTTTATGTTTGTAATTTTTTTTTTTTTTGAGACAAGATCTTGCTCTGCCACCTAGCCTGGAGTGCAATGGAGCAATCACAGCTCACTGCAGCCTCAATCTCCCACGCTTAAGAATCCTCCCACCTCAGCCCCCTGTAGCTGAGACTACAGGCCCACGCCACCACACTTGGCTAATTTTTGTATTTTTAGTAGAGACAGGGTTTCATCATGTTGCCAAGGCTGGTCTCCAACTCCTGAGTTCAAGCCATCCATCCACTTTGGGATTTACATGTGCGAGCCACCATGCCTGGTCTGTAATTTTTAAATGGATAGTATAAAGTGTTTTCCAGAGTAAGAGGGAAGTGATGCTGGCTGTTTCCATAGTAACTGGAAAAATGAAATAGAAGCCTCAGTTTCTTCATCTGCAAAGTGAGAGATATATTAATATGTCTTTCACAGGCCTAAATGTAAAATGGTATATGTAAATCACTTAGCATAGTTCCCAGCACACACCAAGTCCTCAACGAAATCTAAATGTTTGTTACTGTTATTGTCATTGTCATTATTATTCATTATGTATTACTGTGGGAGTATAGATTTTTATAATTTTAAAGATAAATAATTTGAAATATGAATCAAGAATCTTGAAAGTATGTTTCATTTGAATAATTCTGCTTCTAGAAATTTATATTCAAGAAACAATTTGTGATATTTACAAAGATTGAACAAGGCTGTTCATTCTAGTATTTTTTATTACACTAAATATTGGAAACAAACTGAATCCCATACATTGGTGTGTTAATAAGTTAATCATGGTATCCATATAATGGAATACTATTTTGCTTCTGAAAAACAGGCCATAGATAATAGATTTCAGAAGTGTGTTCCAAAGGTGTTGCAGATGTGCTCCAGGGAATAACTCCACGAGGAAGGAAGACGAGGCTGAGGGAATGAAACTTCTTCCCTGATTTCCCAAAGAGCAGCTACACTTGGTTTGAATTCATAGTCATGTTTTTAATGTATTGATGTCCAATGCTTTTAATTTGTTAAGGTGCTGCTATTTTTAAGATGAACAAAATTCTTAAAGAAGTTTTTTTGTTAGACAAAAGGAAGTTCATGACTTGAGTGCAAAGGTAGTTCAAAATGTGTTCCAAAACTTTTAGTAATCAATTTAAAATTACTTCAATCTATCCTGAGCTAAAAATTAAAGAAAGAAATCACAGATCTAGATGGTATTTGATGAGAGAAACCTAGAGAGAGAATAAAATTGCTCAAAGACCTAATCTTAAAGCAACAAATAAGATTGAATTAAAGGATGCTGCATTTATTAGAAAATACATGCAATATAAACACAATGGTGGGAGAACTCACCACTTGTGGAAGGTTCATGGCTCTTCTTTTTCAGCTTTTAAGGCTTTTGTCTCTCATAAAAATCATGCTTATTTTCCCTAAAAATTATTTTTAATTAAAGTAAATTGTCCTCCATGAAATGTTGCTACTCACTTTGATGTTTGCTTAAATGTCTATTATAGAAACTGTATGTTAGAATATTTGTATCAAAATGTGTTTTTTCATTTCAAATTATAAATTATGTTTGTTATAGGATATTGACTTGTGAAATTTAATTCATAGTCAATGGTTTTACTCATCTTGCTTTAGTTAACCTCACCAGTACATATAAACTATGTAAATTCAGTGGCTAGTATAAAACCTTAATCAGATTTAAGTCTAGATGGTCTTTCCTCACAGTGACAATATATAAAATATTGTTCATAGATTAATCTTTCACTTTAAAAACAAAGTGAAATTGCATCCTTCATTGTATGATACCATTTTTGTAAATTGTTAAATTTCATGTAAATCCATGAAATATCTGGAAGAATTTTACAGCATATTCTTAATGATGATTAATGTGGGAGTGATAGTGTTAGGTCATTTGTATTCTTTTTTCTTTTGCTTATCTATGTATTTCAAATTTTTTCACATTGAATTGTTTCCCGTTTTTTGTAACAAAGAAGTCATGAAAGAATGAAATCCGTAAATGTTTTTCTTTACCTTTCAATGCTTCCACTTTTCCAGACTTTCCTTTATATTCTTTCTTAACATTTCTGATTCTGAAATAACAGAGGGGGTACTTATTTAGCCAACACAGAAGTGAAAATATCATAGGCCATTAATAGCCCTAGCTATAGTAATATCTGCAGCCAACCACTTTACATGAAATAAAGGATGGAATAAAGTCTATTCAGAAAGAAAAAGACCTATTTTTGATTAATCATTTCCCCTGAGAAAGAAAATAAAGGAGTCTCTCTCAAAAGTTACAATTAAACTACTAGTATTTTGCCTAGAAGAGTAGAATGCTGTGTAATTATCCTCACTTTCTTCCTCTAGCTTTAGAATAGTTGGTTCTTCTCCCTGTTCAAGATCAGCTCATTTACCAGGAGTCTTGAATTGGCATCCTGCAGCCTTAGTCTTGCTTATTTATTTATTAGTCAGATACTCTGTTACCTGCATCTTTTATAGTGTCCTCTCCAACAGCTCCTCTTTGAACTCACTTCTGCTTTAACACAATTTAATTTCTCTCTCCCTGTATTTTACAAAATTCTCAAAGTAAACTTGCCTTTGTAAACTTGCCATTTTCACCTCCTGACCTTTAATTCCTCTTCAATTGCACTCTGATTGCTGAACTCACCACTCCAGTAAACCACTTCATAATGAAATCATTAGTGACCTCTTAATTATAAAATACAACAAATACTTTTCCATTCTTACATATTGGATTTTAAGTCACTGTTGATGACTTTTTCTTTGTTAGTGGTGTCTGTATTCCGGACTTACTTGCTTTGCTTCCTATTTTTCTTAATGTTCCTTCTCTGTTTCCTAATAAAGTCCTCTTCTTTCATCAGACACATCATCTTGGTGTCAAGGTTCTTCATGTATATGATGGATCTTCTCATTTGAGACTCTCTCCAGAAGTTTTCTCATTGGATTTTTTGTTTTAGCATCAACCTAATGCTGACCCCACCCTTTTCATTGATCTTTAGACTCACACATCTAATGGTTTGCTAGATAGTCTCTTTCTCTTTTTTCTTTCTCTCTGTTACACACACACACACACTGCTCTTAATCAGTGGTTATCTGCGGTGAATACACATTAGAATTCCAAAGGAACTGATGCCTGCAAATGACCCTCAGAGATTCATATTAGATTCATATTAATTACTTCTCTGCAGATTTCATACACAAAAAAGATTGATATTAATTGATCTGGGATAATGACTTTCTCTGAGCAGTGAAGGCTGAGGATTGGGATATTTTTAATGTTCTTCCAAATGAGTCTAATGTAAAGCCAGGTTTGATAATTAAGTGCTCTAAAACTGCATATCCTTTGCCCACTTTTTGATGGAGTTGTTTTTTCCTCTTTGGAGATTCTGGATATTAGCCCTTTGTCAGATGGGTAGATTGCAAAAAATTTTTGCCCATTCTGTTGGCTGCTAGTTCACTCTAATGACAGTTTCTTTTGTTGTGCAGAAGCTCTTAAATTTGGTTAGATCCCATTTGTCTATTTTGGCTTTTGTTGCCATTGCTTTTGGTGTTTTAATCATGAAGCTCTTGCCTATGCCTATGTCCTGGATGGTATTGCATAGGATTTCTTCTAGTTTTTTTATGGTGTTAGGTCTTTCATTTAAATCTTTAATCCACCTGGAGTTAATGTTTGTATAAGGTGTAAGGAAGGGGTCCAGTTTCAGCAATCTCATTACTGGGTATATGCCCAAAGGATTATAAATCTTTCTATTATAAAGACACATGCACATATTATGTCCACTAAGAACCACACAGCTTCATGGAAACTAAACAACTGGATCTTGAATGTTGACTGGATAAACAATGAAATAAAGGCAGATATAACGATGTTCTTCGAAACCAACGAGAATGAAGACACAACATACCAGACCTCTGGGACATATTTAAAGCAGTCTCTAGAGGAAAATATATTGCAATAAATGCCCACATGAGAAGCAAGGAGAGATCTAAAATTGACACCCTATCATCAAAATTGAAAGAGCTAGAGAAGCAAGATAAAAAAAACTCAAAACCTAACATAAGACAAGAAATAACTAAGATCAGAGCAGAACTGAAGGAGACAGAGACACAAAAAAAACCTTCAAAAAATCAATAAATCCAGGAGCTGGTTTTTTGAAAAGATCAACAAAATAGACCACTAGCCAGATTAATAAAAAAGAAAAGAGAGAATAACCAAATAGATGCAATAAAAAACAATAAAGGGTATATCACCACAGTACAAACCATCATCAGAGATTATTAGAAACAACTCAATGCACATAAACTAGTAAACCTGGAAGACATTAATAAATTCCTGGACACTTGCATCCTCCCAAGCCTAACCAGGAAGAAGTCAAAACCCTGAATAGACCAGTAACAAGGTCTGAAGTTGAGGCAGCAATTAAGAGCCTACCACCCAAAAAAAGCCCAGGTCCAGATGGGTTCACAGCCGAATTCTACCAGACATACAAAGTATGGTATTATTCCTAATGAAACTATTCCAATGATAACTGGTATCATTCCTAATGAAACTATCCAAAAAGAGGGAATCCTTCCCAAATCATTTTATGAGACCAACATCATCCTGATACCAAAACCCAGCAGAGACTCAACAAGAAAAGAAAACTTCAGGCCAATATCCATGATGAATATAGATGCAAAAATCTTCAATAAAATACTGGCAAACTAATTGCAACAGCACATCAAAAAGCTTATCCACCATGATCAAGCAGGATTCATCCCAGGGATGCAAGCCTGGTTCAACATCTGCAAGTCTATAAACATAATTCACCACATAAACAGAACCAAAGACAAAAACCATATGATTATCTCAACTGATGCAGAGAAGGCCTTTGACAAAATTCAACAGCGCTTTATGCTAAAAATCCTCAGTAAACTAGGTATTGATGGAATGTATCTCAAAATAATAAACGCTATTTATGACAAACCAAAGGCCAATATCATACTGAATGGGCAAAAACTGGAAGCATTCTCTTTGAAATCTGGCACTAGACAAGGCTGCCCTCTCTCACCACTCTTATTCAATATAGTACTGGAAGTTCTCGCCAGAGCAATAAGGCAAGAAAAGGAAATAAACGGTATTCAAATAGGAAAACAGGAAGTCAAATTGTCTCTACTTGCAGAGGACATGATTGTATATCTATAAGACCCGATTGTCTTAGCCCAAAATCTCCTGAAACTGATAAGCAACTTCAGCAAAGTCTCAGGATACAAAATCAACATGCAAAAATGACAAGCATTCCTATACACCAATAACAGACTTAAAGAGAGCCAAATCCAGAACAAACTGCCATTCACAATTGCTACAAAAAGAATAAAATACCTAGGAATACAACTAACAAGGAACATAAAGGACTTCTTCAAGGAGAACTACAAACCACTGCTCAATGACACAAACAGATGGAGAAACATTCCATGTTCATGGTTAGGAAGAATCAATATCTTGTGAAATGGCCATACTGCCCAAAGTAAATTACAGATTCAGTGCTATCCCCATCGAGCTACCAATGACCTTCTTCACAGAACTGGAAAAAACACCTTAAACTTCATATGGAACCAAAAGAGAGCCCACAAAGCCAAGTCAATTATAAGCAAAAAAAAAAAAAAAAAAAAATGGCCATACTGCCCAAAGTAATTTACAGATTCAGTGCTATCCCATCAAGTTACCAATGACCTTCTTCACAGAACTGGAAAAAAATACCTTAAACTTCATATGGAATCAAAAGAGAGCCCACAAAGCCAAGTCAATTCTAAGTAAAAAGAACAAAGTGGGAGGCATCACACTACCAGACTTCAAACTATACTACAAGGCTAATGTAATCAAAACAGCATGGTACTGGTACCAAAACAGAGATATAGACCAATGGAACAAAACAGAGGCCTCAGAGGCAACGCCACACATCTACAACCATCCAATCTTTGACAAACCTGACAAAAACAAGCAATGAAAAAAGGATCCACTGTTTAATAAATGGTGTTGGGAAAACTGGCTAGCCATGTGCAGAAAGCAGAAACTGGCCCCTTCCCGACACCTTACACTAAAATTAACTTCAAATGAATTAAAAACTTAAACATAAGACCTAACACCATAAAAATCCTAGAAGAAAATCTAGGCAAAACCATTCAGGACATAGGCGTAGGCAAGGACTTCATGAACAAAACACCAAAAGCATTGGCAACAAAAGCCAAAATAGACAAATGGGACCTAATCAAACTCCAGAGCTTCTGCATGGCAAAAGAAACAGTCATTAGAGTGGAATCAGCAACCAAGAGAATGGAAAAAAATTTTGCAGTCTACCCATCTGACAAAGGGCTGATATCCAGAATCTACAAAGAACTAAAACAGATTTACAAGAAAAAAAAACAAACAAGCATTCAAAAATGGGCAAAGGATATGAACAGACACTTTACAAAAGAAGGTATACATGAGGCCAACAAACATATGAAAAAATGCTCATCATCACTGGTCATTAGAGAGATGCAAATCAAAACTATGTTGAGATACCATCTCACGCCAGTTAGAATGGTGATCATTAAAAAATCTGGAGACAACAGATGCTGGAGAGGATGTGGAGAAATAGGAACACATTTACACGGTTGGCGAAAGTGTAAATTAGTTCAACCATTGTGGAAGACAGTGTTGCAGTTCCTCAAGGACCTAGAAATAGAAATTCCATTTGACCCAGCAATCCCATTACTGGGTATATATCCAAAGGATTATAAATCGTTCTACTATAAGGACACATGCACACGAATGTTCATTGCAGCACTGTTTACAATAGCAAAGACCTGGAACCAACCCAAATGCCCATCGATGATAGACTGGACTGGGAAAATGTGGCACATATACACCATGCAATATTATGCAGCCATCAAAAACGATGAGTTCCTGTCCTTTGTAGGGACATGGATGAAACTGGAAACCATCATTCTCAGCAAACTGACACAAGAACAGGAAATCAAACACTGCATGTTCTCACTCATAGGTGAGTGTTGAACAATGAGAACACATGGACACAGGGAGGGGAGCATCACACACTGGGGTCTGTTGGGGGGAAATAGCAGAGGGACAGTGGGGGGTGGGGAGTTGGGGAGAGATAGCATGGGGAGAAATTCCAGATATAGGTAGTGGGGAGGAAGGCAGCAAATCCTGCTGCCATGTGTGTACCTATGCAACAATCTTGCATGTTCTTCACACATACCCTAAAACCTAAAATGCAATAAAAAATAATTTAAACAGAAGAAAATATATGCTGTCTTCTTTGATTTCCCTAAACTAGGGTAGTTAAGACTCCTATTGTTTATATAACAGTTAATATCTCTATCCCTACATTTATGAGATTGAATTTCACGTACCTATTTATCTTCTTCCCTAGGCTGTCTGCTCCTTGGCAGACAGTTTATTGTCATCTTTGTAGCCCTAAATATTAGTAAAGAACCCAGCAAATGCAACAATATCTTTATTGAATGACTGAATAAATTAAGCAAAGTTAAAAGGTGATGAGTATGACCAGGTATTTTATATCAGCATTTCTTTGTAAAATGGAATGGCTGTTGAAGTGAAACTTTAACGTTTTATTTTAATAAAGAAAATTCCATTTAGGAGGAGCTGGCATTTCCAGACTTTAGATATGAAATCAGTCATTTACATTTGGGGCAGACATCCTACCTGTGTTCTGGGAATATTGCCTGAATGGTCTGTAGTTACAAGAGTGTACATATGTGTACACAATTGCCCCCAGAGAGAATGTGACTTAGGGGTTATGAATGAGGAAAAGCCAGTTGTGAATTTAAAAATATATATATTTTGACAAATCCAGAATCATGATCTGGTTAGAATTCTACAAGCTTTCATCCATATCCATGATACATATAGAGCTTAAAGCTTTCATATCCTGTAAGCTCTACGTATCTTAGGGGAAGAATTCCTTTGTATATAAAGCATTTGTACATAATGGGGAAGAGTCCATTTTTATATAAAGCTGAGATCACCTAGGAGGAAAGAAATACCTCAGTGCCTTTTATATCCATACAAAACAGAATTCACAGGTTGGAATTGATTGAAAAAGATTTGACATTGTCTAGAGGTGGGGACGGGCAATGATACTACTAAGAAACAATCACTGTGAAGAAGAAAGAGATAAAACTTGTGGATTGGAAACTGCATCTACTGTTGGGTGGTAGAAAGGCAGTCTTAGATTGCTTTGCAGTCCAGACCTGCTTTAACGGTGAGTGAGTATGTACCACCTTGTCACTACAATATTGGATGCCTAAGCCTACTTTCCTGCTTTGGTGTGGATATGGGGTGAGGTGTCCCACCACGGAACCAAAAGTTTTAGTGAGTAGGCCTTGCATCACATGACTTTCTCAGATCTCCACCGGAGCTAAGAATACAGAACAAGTGACAGGTATGCCCAGTCAACACTGTATACATTGGCTAGGGTTGGAGGCACAGTGGGGATGTGGGTGGGAGGAGAGGGGAAGGTAGGGGGAAGGTGAAGGTAGAGGACATTTTGCTTTCTTTTTTTTTTTGGCCACTAGGCAGCAGTAGAAGAATAAAGAAATTTTTGGAACTTTGTAAGTAACAGATTTTGTTAGAATATTGGATCTGAGAATTATTTTAATTTGAATAATAATATAATTTTGTACCCTCAACTGGTAAAGGATTGATGACACTGGAACTGAATTTTACGGAATTATTCCTCACTTAGCCTTTCTCGTTTGGATAGATATTTTCTATAGAGCTGGTATATTCCTAGCTGGAGAAGAAGAAGGCCTGTTGCCCCCCTCAGGAAACTTAAACAGAAAATTGGTTAAGAACTAGATGAAAGAAGCTTAGGTATATGGATTAGGCCTCTTTGTCTTGGAAATATTTCACTTGCTAGCTATGGTTCCCTATTTATTGATTCTCTTTTGCCTCCTGACATCTCAACAGTATGTCAAGAGCATAGACTGTAGAGCCAGTCTGGATTACAATTCCAGTTCCCCATATACAAGTTGTGTGATATTGGCTAAAAGACTTAAGCTTTCATTACTTCGCTTTTCATATTCTCAAAATGGGTTAAATAAAGATACCTGCCTTGTAAGCTCTTTGTGGGAATTATGTCCAAGTCAGGTACTTAGCACTAAGTAAATGTCTGTTAATAAATAAACAACTGCTATTTAAAGTTCTGATTCATTAACTTTGTACCAAACTTTGTAAAAAAATCTACAGAGCTGTTTTGAAATCCATGATACTTGGGTTTAATCCCAAAACTGCTGAGTTAGAATCCCTGGCTAAAAATATACTCCTAAGTGCTCCTCATACAATTCTGTTATATACCAAATCCCATAACACCTCTCTACAAAGTCAACATTACTCTTGTTTCATAGAAGACACTGAGACTCATAAGATTTCGTTTTTCCAAGATTACACATCAAATAAGAGACAAGAGTATTAGGATCTAAGAATTTCTGATTCAGAATTTCTTACTTCTTCCAACTTACTATATAAGCCAGATGAAACTATGGAGAGAGGGGTTCACAGAATGAAAAGAGCAAGTATAAAATAAAGGTGGGGACAAGAGAAAGAAGAAGAAAGGGGAGTAAGATGAAGTGTGGCTGGATAATATAATATGGAACTGATAATCAAGGAGAATTTTCCTTTCAAGTAACAGAAAAAATTGGTGATCATGGAAATAGCATAGTTCGAAGTGACACTGACAAAAACAAATGTCTTCTCCTGCAATATTTTGTCACAACCTCACCCTGCTCCTCTTGGTTAATAATTCTGTAGCCTTGTGCTCATATGTTAGTATTAATTATAAGTGTGATTACCTGATGGCTTCTTTTCCTTGAAATTCAGGAGCTACTGGTTCAAAATAATCATCAGAGGGATGCTCAAGTTCTATTTCTTTCTCAATAACCTTATTATCAGTCCTTTGGTGTTGGAAACAAGATGATGAATTGAAGAAAAATAATGGAGAATAATGGCGCTCATCTCCATCTAATTAACCAAGAGGCAACAAAATATGAGAACAATATAGTGTAACAATGAGCACAGATGCCTTGCTCACAACAATGCAGAATGTCTTGAACTTTTAAGCATCATAGAGAAATTTTTTCTTCTAAAATCCTATTTATTATTAAGAAGACAACTTGATGATGACAAAAACAATGAGAATTCAAAGGAAATAACATATTACAAAAGTTAGACAATATAATAGAGCTTTCGACAAAGTATAAATAAAATGTGATCTAAAAGAAAAAAAAGAAAGTCAACAGGAAAATGAGGTTCAAATAAATTATCAGGTGTATGACCAGCTGAGCTGGATTCCAGCTTTTTCCTGATCGAGACCTTAGTACAGATCTTAGAGCCTCTGTCATCTACATCTGTAGAAACGGACACCCATCAAGGAAACCAACATATGTCCTTTTTTTTCCAGTCTTAACAATGGGTTGCAGTAGCCTTGATAATAGGTTTATGAAAAACAGATTTGCATCACCCAATAAACATATTTATTAAAAAATTTTTAAAATGTGATCTAAAAGGAATTTAGGAGATGCTATGAAACCAAATATTTGGGAAAACACAAAGCCTCAATATAGTGCATAAAAATAACTGTAGACATGTTTGTGAACTTAGGTAATTTGACCACAGCAACATAATTGAATATAATATTGAAATCTATAGATTCCTGCTTAGTCATGAATACATGGATAAAATGTATTTGTTTAGAATAAATTTATAGTGATATTTTAAATATATTTTTCCAGTTTAAAAAAATGAAGTTGAATTTATTATCAAGGGCCTTCACGTATCAACCAGAAGTCACAGAAAGACAGGAATATGTACCAGTACATTCACAGAAAACCTGCAAGACAACCTTAAATATAGTCAAAGTGGAAGGTACATATAAAATAAGAGGATAAACAGAAAAACTGTGTCAAGAAAAAAGCTTTCTGATTCTAGTATGTGTGAAAAAATTCTGGTTTAGGTGAAATTTTTGATTGTTTGCAAGGTAATCTAACTGGGAAATTAATTTCTGTAAATATAAACAGTATATAAAACATTTTGAGAATAATGCTGAACAAATATTCACGAGGAAGCACTTCCATAGTATAATGGCCTTCTGCCATCCTAACCATCATAAGAATTAATTTATTTCATCTTGTTCTGACACAAATCCTAAAATGACCTTTTCAAAATGCTTTCAGGGATACATGAAAACCTAACATTACTTAATTACTGCATAATTACAAGATATATTATAATTATTGTTGTCACATAAATATATTGTTATAGTAAAGTCATAAGAATAATTGTTTTTACATAAAAATGTCATCAGACCATTAAAATTATGAAGTAGAAATAAAGAACTTATTAGTTTGAAATGGGAAATACTCATTTAAAAAGTCTATATAACCTTAAAAATATATGTTTAGTGTAATTAATAACTGTAGTGGTCAGAGAAAAACTCACTATTACTTACAGGGTAAAATTTTGTCAAAGTATAACGTCAATAGCAAGTAGATGAGACCATCCAAAAGCAATATAGAAAAAGTTGCTATCATTGTATATGAGTCTCCTGAAGAGTCAGGAAAAATTACATCATTCAAGTTATAATCCAGTTTGATCACCTAAGATTCAAAAATAATAATAAATGTTTAAATTAAATAAGTAAATAAGTTGACAAAGCAGCAAAAAGTATTAATTTATTAACTAGCTTTTTCAAGAGGCCCTTAGTAGTTACTACTCAAATACATAAATAAGTCAATAAAGGTACTGATCAAAATATTTCTATTTTATGGTGAAAAAAAACTAGGAGGAAACATTTATTTAATAAATACAATGTTCTAAGTATAAGAATTTATAATTCATTTGTTTTTATAAAATCATTGCAATAACACAAATATCTATTCTGGGCAACAAAGGAAATAAAAAGTTTGGCAAGAATATGAGAAATTCTTGGAAGCCTCTAATTAGATAAAAAGAGAACTTACCTCTTTTTCTAGTTATTATTTCACACAAAAGTTTGTATTTAGAATTTTGCCATATAATAACAACGACTATGTTCTAGGCACTATTCTACATGTTTTGCATATTAT